>NC_133523.1:38837105-39140394 GCF_049354715.1 Callithrix jacchus
CATTTTCTCCAGGACCCCCTCTCTGCACAGAGAGCTCTTCTCTTTCACCTATTCAACTTCTGCTCTTAACCTCACTCTGGTGGTCCACAGCCTACTTTCTGGAGCCGTGAGACAACGAATCTCAGATATTTACTCCAGACAATGACACTGCTTCAGTGGAATCTCAAAAACAAACTCTAAACCAGATGAGGTGGCTTACACCTGGGAGGCCAAGGCAGGCGGATCACCTGAGGTCAGGAGTTCCACACCAGACTGGCCAAAATGGCAAAACCCCATCTCTACTAAAAATATAAAAAATTAGCCAGGCGTGGTGGCAGGTGCCTATAATCCCAGCTACTCAGGAGGCTAAAACAGGAGAATCGCTTGAAGCTGGGAGGCAGAGGTTGCAATGAGCCAAGATCACATCATTGCATTCCAGCCTGGGCGACAGAGCAAGACTCCATCAAAAAAAAAAAAAAAAAAAAAAAATCTAAGCCAGGTGTGGTGGCTTACACCTATAATCCCAACACTTTGGGAGGCCAAGGCAGGCAGATCACCTGAGGTCAGAAATTCGAGACCAGCCTGGCCAAAATGGCAAAACCCCATCTCTTTTGTTTATTTGTTTGTAGAAAGTGATTTTTTTTAGAGACAGAGAGAGAAACAGGAGGAGGAGAGAGAAAGAAACAGCTAACTCTCACAATGAGTGAGAGAATCCAGAAAGATAGGATCCAGGAGAGGAAAGCAGCTTCCACACTGAGTGGAAAGGAATAGAGAGATGGAGTTTAGGAGGGGAAGACCGGCTTCCAGGAGAGTGTGGAAGGGGACCCCAGAGGGGAAGGCAAAACACCATCTCTACTAAAGATATATAAAATTAACTGGGCATGGTGGCAGTTGCCTGTAATCCCAGCTACTCAGGAGGCTAAGACAGGAGAAAAGCTTGAAACTGGGAGGCAAAGGTTGCAACGAGCCAAGATCGCATCATTGCATTCCAGCTTGGGCGACAGAGCAAGACTCCATCTAAAACAAAAACAATCTAAGCCAGGTATGATGGCTCACACTTGTAATTCCAGCATTTTGGGAGGCCAACGCAGACAGATCACCTGAGGTCAGGAGTTCGAGACCAGCCTGGCCAAAATGGCAAAACCCCATCTCTACTAAAAATACATAAAATTAACTGGGCGTGGGCAGGTAATTCCAGCTACTCAGGAGGCTGAAGCAGGAGAATTGTTTGAACTCGGGAGGCAGAGGTTGCAGTGAGCCAAGATTGTGCCACTACACTCCAGCCTGGGCAACAGAGTGAGACTCTTAAAAAAAAAAAAAAAAAAAAACCCTCCACAACAGTGTTTGCCAGATAAAGTGGCAAAAACGTCATAACCACAAGCTCCACTTTTCCGACGTCATAAGCATCACTTCCACTTTCCTAATCGCACACAAATACGTCAGATTGGCAGAAACCCGGATTCACAGGCAGTGAGGAAGTATCATTTTCAGCTTGCCAGTCTCTGCAGTGCAGGAAAGCCACCAGAAGGAAGCAGGCACCCAGCTGAGCAAGCCAGTCCTCAACAGAAAACCCCCTGGACGGTTTCTCCCGAGCCTCCCGTGTCCACGGGAACCCTGCAGCTGCTCTTTCCCCTGTGCAGGTAGGGGCTGCTTTTCAGACGATAGTCGAAATAAAACTTCTGGTTTCTCTTCACCTAACTCTCCGCTAGGTGGAGGTTTCAGATCCCAATCAATGTGTCAACCAAAAAGAAAATTCTAAGCCCCAAAACCAACTGGTTGGACCCCCTCCTCTCAGCCAAGAGGATTCCAAAGAAAGCTGAAAAACTAATTCAGGCCATGATTGGGGTCAGTTGTGTCTCCTTATACTCTCTTCCCTTTGGAATTCAGGCACGACTGAGCGGCAACATTAAAACAGAGACCTTAAGAATGACAAAACAGGGCCGGGCCCAGTGGCTCATGCTGTAATCCCAGAACTTTGGGAGGCCGAGGCAGGCGGATCACAAGGTCGGGAGTTTGAGACCAATATGGTGAAACCCCAACTCTACTAAAAATGTTTTTTTTTTTTTTTAAATTGTGTAGCTAGATACATTTTATAGGAAAAAAAAAAAGAAAAGAAAAAAAATTAGCCAGGCATGGTGGCAGACACCTGTTGTCCCAGTTACCTGGGAGGCTGAGGCAGAAGAATCGCTTGAACCCGGGAGATGGAGGTTGCAGTGAGCCGACATAGCACCACAGCACTCCAGCCCGGGTGACAGAGTGAGACTCCATCTCAAAAAAAAAAAAAAGACTGACAAAACAGACTGTAGTATTGAGATACCAAATTTCAACCAGAGTATAGCATCACATAACAGCAGGCTCTGAGGAAACCAAAATATTTTATCCCAAAATAAATTTTTTGACATATTTTTGAAATAGTCCTCCAAAGCTGCCTCTTGTGGGTGAAATTTACATTCTGTAGAGGTTCCTCTTCCCTTTCTGGATCTTTTTCAGATCCTGAAGAGATTAGCTGAGAGTCTAGTACCTTTTAAAGTCTGATAGGAAACATTTGCCATCCGCTGCCTCGAAGGGTGGGTACCTATGAGATTCATCTACGCAATAAGAACCTTAGTCTCCACAGTAGCTTATCCCAGAATTACCAATCAGAAAATCTTTGAATCCACTTATGACCTGTAACTCCTCTGCCCCATTTCAAGTTGTCCCACCTTTCCGGGCTGAACCAGTGTATACCTTATGTGTGCAGATTGATGTCTGCCTGTAACTTCTGTCCCTTAAAATGTACAAAATCAAGCTGTAGTCCAACCATCTTGGGCACACATTCTCAGGATTTCCTGAGGCTGTGTCACAGGTCATCGTCCTCACATTTGGCTAAGAATAAATATCTTGAAATATTTTACAGAGCTGAGCTTCTCCCATCAACAAATGGCATCCTTAGTCCTGGCCTGAAGTCAGAACCAATTAAGAGAGAGACGGACCAGCATGTCATCAGTATTTCCTAAGCAATATGCAATATCAGAGAATGTAACCAAGCTGTGTAGCCCAGTGGGTTTGTCATGACCTCCCTTGCCTCCTGTCACCTGTGATCTAAACATCTTAATTTAGGATATAAGTTTAGATGCTGGTGATAGATTAAAAATAACAATGGGGCCGGGCGTGGTCACTCTTGCCTGTAATCCCAGCACTTTGGGAGGCCGAGGCAAGCAGATCACCTGAGGTCGGGAGTTTGAGACCAGATGGGGTTTCTCTTTAGTAGAGAAACCCCATCTCTACTAAAAAATACAAAATTAGCTGGACGTGGTGGCACATGTCTGTAGTCCCAGCTACTCAGGGGGCTGAGGCAGGAGAATCGCTTGAACCCAGAAGGTGGAGGTTGTAGTGAACCGAGATAGTGCTATTGCACTCCAGCCTGGGCAACAAGAGTGAAACTCCATCTCCAAAATAAATAAATAATAAAAATAACAACGGCTTAAATTCCATAGAAATGCCTCTCTCTCTCCTGTAACAGTCCTAGCTGGTATGCAGCTCTGCTTTGTGAAGGTATCATGAGTCGTGCTCTTCCATCTTGTTCTCTGCTATACCTATGATGCTGTGCTTGTAAACCATAAATACAATTCAAAGCTGCCCCCTACCACACACCTAAGCCATATGAATGGACTCCCTCCTCGGCCAGGCCACTCCAAATTTAACCTGAAAGACTGATTCAGACCCACTTCAGTTCGATGTCACGTCCTTCTCATAGAGATGTGAAAAATGTGTGACTCCCCCACACAGGGCAAGAGAAATGATGACTGATGGTACAGGGACTCGAGGAGCCAGGAGAACAGGTCTTGACCTTGAACGTCAGTAAATTCATTGTCTGAGGATGGGAGGAAGGAAGTGAGGCTGGCTCACAAGTTCACGGGTGGGGGCAGGAAATAAAATGTGTTTAGACCCAATGAGTGAAATTTAACCAGAGAAAGCTGAGCTGGTTCTTGGGAATAATTATGAGAGTAATCTAGGCTTTGTATATGGCAGTAAAGGCTGGGAAGGCTGCTGAGAAAATTGGGACCAGGAACTGACCAAGGAGAAATCAGTGGATTCCCAGAAACTGCTCAGGGTCTGCTCGAGGTTGGATACATGGATTCGAAGTGGTTCCAGGATGGAAGGACAAGTTCAACCTGTCTTTTCCTTCAACCTAGAATGTTCTTCCCCACAACCCCATACTCTCACCCAACACTGACCTTCTTCACCTATCGCAGAGCCAGACTCAGAAGCCCAGGTCCAAATCCCGAAGTCCAAATCCTGGTTCTGCCACTTAATTGCATGTGACCTTGGGCAGTTTATTTCACCTCCAGGATTCTCTGTTTCCTCATGTGAAAAAATGGAAGCGATTTACCAGCTAGGGAGGTTAGGAGACCCAAATGACTTTAGAAGGTTGCTGCACTTGAGACCACAGGCTCCAGAGCCTGATCCCTGGGTCTGCCCAGCTCTTCAGCAGCTGTGTGGCCTGGGTAAGTCACTTAACCTCTCTGTGCCTCAGTTTCCTCCTCTGCAGTAGGAGAATGGCAGCACTTGCCTCATAGTGTTGCTGAAAGGATAAAAGAGCTAATTGATATAAAGTGCGAAGTTACATAAATGAGTAAATGTAGAGCTCATCTATGCGAAGAGTAGGACCGGGCTCAGAGCCAGCTTCTCCATAAATACTAGCAATTGTCACGACTATTTCCTCCATATGGGGCTCCTGTTTTTTTCGTTACACATCAAAAAATTCCACAAGGTATGTGGACAGATATGTTTTCTTTTCTTTTTTTTTCTACCATCGTCACCATTTAAATGTCATTATCATATGCATATATAATTTTGTGGATGCTATTGTTTAAAAACTGAGTGAACTTATTTTAGGTGAGTCTTTTTTTTCAGCTTTTTTTTTTTAATACTTGAAGTTCTGTAGTATGTGTGCAGATCTTGCAGGATTGTTACATGGGTATACAGCCATGGTGCTTTGCTGCCTCCATCCCCCCGTCACCTATATTAGGCCTTTCTCCTAATATTATCCCTCCCCAATCTCCCCACCTCCTGCTATCCCTCCCCTAGCCTCTCACCCCACAACAGACCCCAGTGTGTGATGTTCTCCTCCGTGTCCATGTGTTCTCATGTCCTTTGCAAGGACAGGAACTCATCCTTTTAATGGCTGCATAGTATTCCATGGTGTATATGTGCCACATTTTCTTTCTCCAGTCTGTCATTGATGGGCATCTGGGTTGGTTCCAAGTCTTTGCTATTGTAAACAGTGCTGCAATGAACATATGTGTGCATGTGTCTTTATAATAGAACGCTTTATGATCCTTTGGATATATACTTAGTAATGGGATTGCTGGATCAAATGGTATTTCTAGTTCTAGATCCTTGAGGAACCACCTCACTGTCTTCCACAATGTTTGAACTCATTTACACTCCCACCAACAGTGTAAAAGTGTCCTATTTCCCCACATCCTCTCCAGCATCTGTCTCTAGACTTTTTAATGATCGCCATTCTAACTGGCGTGACATGGTATCTCAATGTGGTTTCAATCTGCATTTCTCCAATGACCAGTGATGATGAGCATTTTTTCATATGTTTGTTGGCCTCATGTATGTCTTCTTTTGTAAAGTGTCTGTTCATATCCTACACCCACTTTTGAATGGGCTTGTTTGTTTTTTTCTTATAAATCTGTTTTAGTTCTTTGTAGATTCTGGATATGAGCCCTTTGTCAGATGGGTAGATTACAAATATCTTTTCCCATTCTGTTGGTTGCCGGTTCACTCTAATGATTGTTTCTTTTGCTGTGCAGAAGCTCTTAAGTTTAGTTAGATCCCATTTGTCTATTTTGGCTTTTGTTGCCATTGCTTTTGGTGTTTTAGTCATGAAGTCCTTGCCTCTGCCTATGTCCTGAATGGTTTTGCCTAGGTTTTCTTCCAGGGTTTTTATGGTGTTAGGTCTTAGGTTTAGATCTTTAATCCATTAGATGAGTCATTTTAAATAAAAATATTGAGTAAAGAAAAGTGGGTCCGGGTGCAGTGGCTCACACCTGTAATCCCAGCACTTTGGGAGACCAAGGCGGGTGGATCACCTGAGGTCAGGAGTTTGAGACCAACCTAGCCAACAGGGGGTGAAACCCCATCTCTAATAAAAATACAAATTTAGCTAGGCATTGTGGCAGGTGCCTGTAATCCCAGCTACTCGGGAGGCTGAGGCAGGAGAATCACTTGAACCTGGGAGGCGGAGGTTGCAGTGGGCCAAGATCGCACCATTGCACCCCAGCTTGGGGGACAAGAGCAAGACTTGGTCTCAAAAAAAAAAAAAAAAAAACCACCCTGAGTTGTGGAATATAAATACATGTACACACACATCTCAAAGAGAAAGAGGGAGGATTCACAATTGTAGGCCCTTTGTAGTAAATGTCTGAAAAGACAATAGGGCTATATTGCCAGATGTTGGCTAAGCCAAACAGCAATTATCCTGGCAAGGTAGAGCTCTCTGGGGTGGCATTTTACTGGGGGGCTGGAATCATCCTAAGAACATGCCTTTGCTACTAGAAGCCCTGCTAAAGTTTAATCTTCTTTCTTTCTTTCTTTCTTTCCTTCCTTTCTTTCTTTCTTTCTCTCTTTCTTTGTCTTTCCTTTTTTTTTTTTGAGACAGAGTCTTGCTCTGTTGCCCAGGCTGGAGTACAGTGGCTCAATAATAATTCACTGCAGCCTCGAACTCCTGAGCACAAGCAATCCTCCCACCTCAGCCTCCCAAGTAGCTAAGATTACAGGCACAAGCATGCCACCAAGCCCCAGCTGATTTGTTTACTTTTTTTTTTTAAGAAATGAAGTCTAGGCCGGGAGCGGTGGCTCACGCCTGTAATTCCAGCACTTTGGGAGGCCGAGGCGGGTGGATCACGAGGTCAAGAGATCGAGACCATCCTGGTCAACATGGTGAAACCCCGTCTCTACTAAAGATACAAAAAATTAGCTGGGCATGGTGGCGCGTGCCTGTAATCCCAGCTACTCGGGAGGCTGAGGCAGGAGAATTGCCTGAACCCAGGAGGCGGAGGTTGCAGTGAGCCGAGATCGTGCCATTGCACTCCAGCCTGGGTAACAAGAGCGAAACTCCGCCTCAAAAAAAAAAAAAAATGAAATGAAGTCTTATCCTGTTTCCCAGCCTGGTCTCAAACACCTGGCCTCAAGCAATCCTCCCGCTTCGGCCTCCCTAAATGCTGGGATTACAGGCATGAGCCACTATGCCTGGCCTTGATCACCTCTTAGTGCAGAGGTTTACATGGAGTCCAGCAGTTCTCCGAAACAGTGACCTGCTAAGTTCTCCTCCCGCGGTGGTCAGCTTCACCGTCTCTTCCCCAGAGTCTTCCCTTATCCAGCCTGAGTCTCAGCTAGATTGAGAGTCAGATCCTTTCAAAACTCTGTTCTTCATTGTGGGAAGTAGAAATGATCCTTTTTAAAGTTGCCTTTCTTGTTAAAGAATAAGTGTGCTAATAACTTTATTAAGTCCTATCCTGTGTAGCTATTATACATGCCACACTTACAGGCACATGGTACATTCTATGTCCTTGTACTTTAACCAAGATATCTGTGCTGGGTGTGCTCACAGGCATGTCCCAACTCTCCATTACTTATACCTGTTTAGAACAGTTTTAAGTTGTTAGCCAATCAGGTTTTAGTTTAGATTGTGAGGTCTGTCTCCAGCCAACAGAGATCAGACACAGCAATAACGATGACCCCAAATGTATAAGGGATAAATTTGTGTGTTTTCGTTTGTTCATTGTACTCTCATGGCATGATGGCTAGAGAGGGTCCCTGTCCTGCAGTCCAGGAAGTAAAAACTGCGTTGCTGAAAGATCCTTTGTCTCGGTGCTGATTTTTCTTTGCAGCACCGAGCGTCTGTTTCTAACATTCATCTTTCCTTTCAATCAAAGCTCTTTTGGGATTTAAAGTAACTGAATCCCCAAACAAACTGACTCGGGGGAAACGATAAGAATACATAGAGCAGCGTGGCACACAGCTGAAGGATCAGCGTGGACATCAGGCACAGCTGAATCTAGGTGTTTAAATGATGCCATCAGAAATCTCTCTTTCCATGCACCGACTATGCTTTCGTATGTGTTGGCCTCATTCTTAGGCAGCCTCTCTACCCATGATAGAAAGATGGCCCCAGCAGCTGCACATTGAGATCTCTGCAGCTCAACAAACCCAGAAGAAGGAAAAAGATGCTTTTAGGCTGGGGGCAGTGGCTCACGCCTATAATCCCACCACTTTGGGAGGCCAAGGCAGGCGGATCACTGAAGGCCAGGAGTCCAAGATGAGCCTGGGCAACATAGTGAAAGACTGTCTCTACTAAAAATACAAAAAACTTAGCCAGGCATCGTGGCACATGCCTGTAATCCCAGCTAATCTGGAGGCTGAGGCATGAGAATCTCTTAAACTCGAGAGATGGAGGTTGCAGTGAGCCAAAATCACACCACTGCACTCCAGCTTGAGTGACAGAGCAAGACTCTGTCTCTAAATAAATAAATAAAATTTTAAAAACAGGGCTGGGCGTGGTGGCTCATGCCTGTAATCCCAGAAATTTGGGAGGCCAAAGTAGATGGATCACAAGGTCAGGAGTTCAAGATCAGCCTGGCCAAGATGGTAAAACCTCATCTCTATTAAAAATACAAAAATTAGTTGAGTGTGGTGGCTAGTGCCTGTAGTCCCAGCTACTGGGGAGGCTGAGGCAGGGAATTGCTTAAACCTGAGAGGCGGACGTTGCCGTGAGCCAAGATCATGGCACTGTACTCCAGCCTGGGCAACAGAGCAAGACTCATCTCAAAAATAAATAAATAAAAATAAAAAATTTTAAATAGAAAAAATGCTTTATTCCCCAGTGTTCCAATAAAATTTCTAAGACTGCTTTCTCCTTGGCCTGTTCTGGGTACCAAGCCCAGGTCAGGAGTTCAAGATGGTGAAACCTCATCTCTACTAAAAATACAAAAATTAGTCAAGTGTAGTGGCAGGTGCCTGTAATTCCAGCTACTCAGGAGGCTGAGGCAGGGAACTGTTTGAACCCAAGCAATTCTCCATAAATCACTGTTGTCAGGGGATGCAGTGCTCTGATTGGCCAGTCCGAGGCCTCTCACCTCCCTGGAGCCGTGAGGAGGTTGGTTTCCAAAGGGAACTCCAGGTGCTGTTACCTGGATAAAAGAGAGTGAATGCTGGCTGGGCAGAAACCCCGGAACCTTACAGCATAATGGCTATTAACTGCATTGCAAATATTTACTTTTTGCCTATCATTGGTCTCCTGGCCTAGCTCATCACGCCAGCAGAGGCCTTCAGACCAACCGTAAAAGAAGCACGTCAGCAAATGCTAATAAGAAATACTGTGTCACCTGATGATGACTATTATCGACAACTCATGGGTGAACCTTAGCCCCTGGGTGGAACCTGAACCTCTCTGGGAGGGAAAAGCATGAGCTTCTGAGTCAGACAGATCTGAGTTCAAGTCTGGACACTCCATTTCACTCACTTGCCCTTCATCCATTTATTCACTAAAAAGAAAACACGTCGGCTGGCACGGTGGCTAATGCCTGTAATCCCAGCACTCTGGGAGGCTGAGGCAGGAGGATCACTTGAGCCCAGAAGTTTGAGAGCAGCCTGGGTAATACAGTGAGACCCTGTCTCTACAAGAAAAAAAATGTTAAAATGAGCTGGGAGTGGTAGTTCAGACCCAATGAGTGAAATTTAACCAGAGAAAAGCGAGCTGGTTCTCAGGTATGATTATGAGAGTGACCTAGGCTTTGCATATGGCAGTAAAAGCTGGAAAGGCTGCTGAGAAAATTGGAACCAGGAACTGACCAAAGAGAAATAAATGGATTTCCAGAGATTGCTCAGGGTCTGCTTGAAGTTGGGCACATGGTTTCGGAGTGGTTCCAAGATGGAAGGACAAGTCCCAGCTACTCAGGAGACCGAGGCAGGATTATTGCTTGAATCCAGAAGGTTGAGGCTGCAGAGAGCTATGATTGTGCCACTGCACTCCAGCCTAGCTGATAGAGTGAGACCCCATCTCAAAAAAAAAAAGTGTATTGAGCACTTGTTACATGCAAGGCACTGTTCTAGTCACCAGGGGCACAGCCGCACACCAGATTAACAGCCCTGCCCTCCTGGATCTGACGTTGAAGTTGGAGAGGTGAGACTAAGGAGGAGAGACAGATAACACAAGTGGACAAAGAAATCATCTAAGAGAGCGGTAAATGATGTCGAGAAGAGAACGAACAGTGTGGCTTGCTAGCAAAGAGCTGGGGGCCTGAGTTGCAGCAGGCCTAATGAATGAATTAAGCCAAAATGATGAGATACAGTCGGCTTTGAGATTACATGAGTAAGGTTCTAAGGAGAGGGGGCTGGGCGCGGTGGCTCAAGCCTGTAATCCCAGCACTTTGGGAGGCCGAGGCAGGTGGATCACGAGGTCAAGAGATCAAGACCATCCTGGTCAAAATGGTGAAACCCCATCTCTACTAAAGATACAAAAAATTAGCTGGGCATGGTGGCGTATGCCTGTAATCCCAGCTACTTGGGAGGCTGAGGCAGGAGAATTGCCTGAACCCAGGAGGCGGAGGTTGTGGTGAGCCGAGATCGCGCCATTGCACTCCAGCCTGGATAACAAGAGCGAAACTCCGTCTCGGAAAAAGAAAAGAAGAGGGAAGAGGGCGTGCAAAGGTCCTGCGCTGGCGCCTTCCAAAAACTGGCGGAAAGCCCCTGTGAGCGGCTGTGACGGTAGGCGAGTGACTCAGCGCCTGTGCACCGCTGGAAAATGAGGACGCTCATATCTACTCCTCGAGGTTAGTATGAGGATTCCATTAGGCAACGCTATTACAGGGCTAATGCTGTGCCCGCATATAGTAGGTGTTGAGTAAACACCAGCGATTGGTTCGAGCAATATAATTATTAATCGAGGTGGAAAACGGGCCTGGGGAGTGAGAAGGGTGAGGAAACAGGGGCTAGTTAGTGAAGTGTGGCTTATCCTTCTAGAATCTAAAATTCGGGGTATAGTCTGAGCAACGTCCTGATACCGGGATTCTGAACACGCCTCCAGGACATTTTAGATATCAAATTCTAATTAGCACTTACTTCATAGTGACTGACATTCATTGAGCACCTACTGTGGGACTAGGCACAACACCAGCCACCTTGTGTCCACGGTCCCCTCTGACTCTGGCGCATGCACTGTTGATAACACCTTCATTTTGTTTTAAATTTTCTTAGCAGAACAATTTATTAATGAATATGCAATAAAGTATCTCCCCACAATCTTTCCAGAAATGACAAGGCAGGGAGTGAATACTTCTTTCTGGCTTCTCTGGAAATTTTTAATGTACACATGAAATAAACATTTTCTCCTTACAGAGGAAAAAAGTAGGGGTTCAGAGTCCAGGAAAGAACCCAGGAGGCCAGCAGAAGGCCCCGTCACCTCCTACCGGGTGACCTTTGGCCATTCCTTGCCTTTGATGTGAATGATCGGGCGATTCTGCTCCTCCCTCCGTCTCCTGGCAGGGGTTGTAGGGTGAAGGAATGAGAGCAAAACCTCAGGGCCTCCTCCCCAGAAACCCTGTCCCGCTCTGGTCCCCACCCACCACCACCATTGACCCAGTGCTAGAGAAGGATGCCACTAGAGGTGACTTCCCAGCCAACTCAAAAAGTCACATGGGGACGTGGCCAGGGTGGGCGTGGTCATTGTGGCCGGGGTCCTGCAGGGCGGGGCCGAAGCTGCAGACGCGACTGCGCAGGTCTATAAAGACGCCACGTGTGATGAAGAGACCTTCTCCGCACAGTCCCTGGACAGAATACGAGATGAGGAGTCCTCTGGACGTCAGCTCCGGCCACACCCCTGCCTGGAGGAAGCTGCTCTTAACAGGTGCGTTGGAGACAGCGGCTTCATCGCGGGGAGGGACAAGGAGAGAGTGTCTGTCCAAATCCAAGTCGCCCCACTCAGAGCTTCCACCCTGAGCAATTTGAGGCCCAAGAAGCTCAGGCTCCCAACCTATGGGAACTCTTGAAGGTCACCCCGCCGCAAGAGATGATCCTATTGGCTTCTTTTAGGAAGAAGGGAAGTGAGGCGCAAAGAGGGGACCAGATCACCTACCCAAGATCTCAGGACTGGCAAGAGGCAGGATCAGAATTCGGGACCCCAGCCCAGCCCCCTTCCACCAGGTGCCCTGTCTCACTCCAGCAATCCACAACCTAGTAATAATCAATATAAGTAATAACAATAATAAAATAATAACAGCCGTAATAGAAGCTCGCCGTGACCGAATAGGTCTGCATGCCAGCCCACTTGCGTTGTTTGTGACAAGGTCTTGCTCCGTTGTCCAGGCTAGAATGCAGCTTCCACCTGCTGGGCTCAAGCCATTCTCCTGCCTCAGTGTCCTGTGTAGCTGGGACCACAGGTATGCCACCAAACCCAGCTATATTTTTTTTTTATCTTTAGTAGAGATGAGGTCTTACTGTGTTGCCCAGGCTAGCCTTGAACTCCTGGGCTCAAGCGATCCTCTTGCCTCAGCCTCCCCGAGTGTCAGGATTACAGGTGCGAGACACTGCACCCAGCCTGTCAGCCCGCTCTAAGTGCTGTCATGTAGTAACATTTAACTGATATCACAACCCTTTGAGATCAGGGCTGGATATCCCTATGTCACAGAAGGGGAAACTGAGGTTCAGAGAGGCCATGTGCCCTCCCCGGGTCGCACACATGGAAGTGGCAGAATGAAGATTTGAAGGCAGGGGGGCTGGCTTGCCAGGCGACACTTGCCAGAGACCACACACACCTGCCTCTCAGACAGTGACTGAATTACTTCCCGTTCCAGGTCTTAAAAGTTCAGTTCTGTGTAGTTTTAAAACCCAAAGTCCACCCAGTTCAGAGCTTTGCTGTGTCCCCAGCTCAGGCCTGTGTCACCCTGGAAGGAGGAAAGGGACGTGGTGGGCCTCTTCCCTATTTCATCAGAGCTGTTGTCTGAGGCCTCTCGGGGCGGGGGGGGGGGGGCAGAGGGGAGGAAGGAAAGAAAAGCAGGTGGGAAAGTTTCTCCTTGGCTGCTGTCGTTGTCAGTTGGAAAAAAGGCATGCTGTGTGCTGCTGGATCTTCCTGGGGTGGGGGCAGAGAGGGCGGGGCACTTTGGGAATTGGCTATGCCACTGAATAAAATGGCAACCAGCTTTTAGAAAGCTGTTTTTCAAGGCCAGGTGCGGTGGCTCCCGCCTGTGATCCCAGCACTTTGGGAGGCCGAGGCGGGTGGATCACGAGGTCAAGAGATCGAGACCATCCTGGCCAACGTGGTGAAACCCTGTCTCTCCTAAAAAAACAGAAATTAGCTGAGTGTGTTGGCACACGCTTGTAGTCCCAGCCACTTGGGAGGCTGAGGCAGGAGAATCACTGGAACCCAGGAGGTAGAGGCTGCAGTGAGCCAAGATCACACCACTGTACTCCAGCCTGGCAACAGAGCAAGAGTCCGTCAAGGAAGAGAGAAAGAGAGACACAGAGAGAGGAAGGGAGGGAGCAGGGGGGAGAGAGAGAGAGAGAGAAGGAAAGAAAGAAAGGAGGGAAGGAGAAAGAGAAAGAAGGGAAGGAAGGAAGGAAGGAAGGAAGGAAGGAAGGAAGGAAGGAAGGAAGGAAGGAAGGAAGGAAGGGGTTTGTAGAGTGATGGGGGGTGCTTACAAAACATTATCCAAAGGAACACAAAGCAACTGTGTGACAAACTTCAACTCTGTAAACACAACATGCTCTCTTGATAACAGCGGGTGCCTGGAGAGTGTGACCAGGACAAGCTCAGGGGTGGAGGTCAAAGGGAGATTTGGCTTTAGATGGGTCTATTTTTTTTTTCTAAGGAGAAACACTTGTGTGATTAAAAATTCATTTTAAAAATTATGAAAAACCTTCAAAGAAAATATGCTCCCCAAATGGTTATCTGAGTATTAGGCTTAAGGATTTGTTTTACTGCTTTTTATTGTACATTCCAAATTATTCTGGAATGAGGAGAAGTTGTTTTTGTGATGTCTTGTAAGAATTGCTGAATATAACTCTACTTTTTGTGTAAAAGAAATAGAAACAATAAGAAGCATAAAGCTTGAAAAAAATAGTAAAAGTTTTCAAAACATAATGTTTAGGTGTCTTAAGTTTTATGCTATAAAAATGGATTTATATATATATATATGTATATATGTGAGTATGTATGAGGAATACCATATAGAGAGAGAGAGTGAGGGAGAGAAGAGAGAGAGAGAAGGAGAAAGGTCTTGCTCTGTCACCCAGGCTGGAGTGCAGTGGTGGGATCATAGCTCACTGCAACTTCGAACTCCTGGGCTCCAGGGAATCTTCCCACCTCAGCCTCCTTCCTAAGTAGCTGGGACTGCAGGCACATGCACCGTGCCCAGATAATTTTTTATTTTTGTAGAGACAAAGCCTCACTCTGTTGCCCAGGCTAGTCTTGAACTCCTGACTCAAGTAATCCTCCAGCCTTGGCCCCTCAAATGCTAGGATTACAGGTGCGAGCCAACACACTGGCCTACTCTTATATTAAAAAAAAAAATTGGGCTGGGCCCAGTGGCTCATGTCTGGAATCCAGCACTTTGGGAGGCTGAGGTGGGCGGATCACGATGTCAAGAGATTGAGACCATCCTGGCCAACATTGTGAAACCCCATCTCTACTAAAAATACAAAATGTAGCTGGGCATGATGGCGCGTGCCCGTAGTCCCAGCTACTCAGGAGGCTGAGGCAGGAGAATGGCTCGAACACCGGAGGCAGAGATGACAGTGAGGGGAGGTTGCGCCATTGCACTCCAGCCCGGGCGATAAGAGTGAAACTCCACATCAAAAAAAAAAAAAAAAATTCCATCAGGTGTGGAAAGATTAGGGTGTGGTGCCTAAGAGAGGCAGGGTTTCTTTTTGGGGTGATGAAAATGTTCTAAAATTGACTGTGGTGATGGTTGCACAATCCTTTGAGTACTAAAAGCTCTTGAATTGTACACTTTAAATGAGTAAATTATCGGCTAAGAAAGTAGAGTTTTGCTCTTATGAGCTGGTATAAAAAATAGATTTTATGTGTTCTCACTACAAAAAAAATAAGTACATGAAGTAATGCACATGTTAATTCACTCAATTCCACAATGTATTCGTATTTTAAAACATCACATTGTACAACATAAATACACACAATTTGTATTTGTTAATTTTTAAAAGAAAAAGTAGAGGCAAGGTTATAACTTCAGAGTGTCCAGAGCAAATATTATGTCATCCTTTTCAAATAATCCATGCCTGTAATCCCAGCACTTTCAGAGGCTGAGGTGAGAGAATCACTTAAGGCCAGAGATTCACAAAGGCCAGCCTGGGCAACATAGCAAGACCACCATATCTACAAAAAAGGTTTAAAAATTGGCTGAGCATGGTGGTGTGCCCCTAAAATCCCAGAGACTTGAAAGGCTGAGGTGGGAGGATTGCTTGAACCCAGGAGTTCAAGGCTGCAGCGAGCTGTGATCACACCACTGCACTCCAGCCTGGGCCACAGAGTGAGACCTTGTTTGAAGAAAAAAAAAAAAGAGATGGAAGGAAGGAAGGAAGGAGGGAGGGAGGGAGGGAGGGAGGAAGGGAGGGAAGAAGGAAGGGAGGGAAGAAGGAAGGAAGGAAGGAAGGAAGGAAGGAAGGAAGGAAGGAAGGAAGGAAGGAAGGAGGGAGGGAGGGAGGGAGGGAGGGAGGGAGGGAAGGGAGGGAGGGAGGAAGGAAGGAAGGGAGGAGGGAGGGAGGGAGGAAGGGAGGGAAGGGAGGGAGGGAAGAAGGAAGGAAGGAAGGAAGGAAGGAAGGAAGGAAGGAGGGAGGGAGGGAGGGAGGGAGGGAGGGAGGGAAGGGAGGGAGGGAGGAAGGAAGGAAGGAGGGAGGAAGGGAGGGAAGGGAGGGAGGGAAGAAGGAAGGAAGGAAGGAAGGAAGGAAGGAAGGAAGGAGGGAGGGAGGGAGGGAGGGAGGAAGGGAGGGAAGGGAGGGAGGGAAGAAGGAAGGAAGGAAGGAAGGAAGGAAGGAAGGAAGGAAGGAAGGAAGGAAGGAAGGAAGGAGGGAGGGAGGAAGGGAAGGAAGGAAGGAAAGAAGGAAGGAAGGTCACACCAGATGCTGACTTGGAGATTAGCTCAGTGGAGGTGGGGGGTGGGCAACAAGTGACCCCCACAACTCCCAGCTCTCCACTATGACTCTGAATCTAAGACTGAAACTGCTTTTCCTGTAAAACAGACCAGCACCAACTCTAAAGTTGTTGAGGGGCTCAATGAGGTATCCTGGTCAGGATACCAAGTTGGAAGGGCTTGGCATGCTCCCTGGCACTCAGCCTCAGCCAGCGGTGTCAGCCGATCACCCGAAGCTGCTTCTGAGACCTCACACCCCCTTCCAGAGTGCAGTGTGTTTGTAACTAAGTGGGTATCTCCAGCCACCACATCTCATTCGTTTAACCAAGAAGAAAGCTGATGTTTTAACACGCACTCTGTAAATTTCTGATCCTTAAAAGTTACCATCTATTATATTGCTTTTTTAAGAGAACTTTAAAATAAGTGATTACATTTACGAAATAAACGAACCATTATTTATTTCATCAGTTCCCTATTGTTGAAGAGTTGGGTATTTCCAATCTTTTGCTATTGTAAATAGGGCGTGGTAACACTCTGTACTGGTCATTTTGTTCTGTGAAAGTCTATCTATAGAACACATCCCTACATTTAATTAGAGGGTCAAAGGATACAAGAATTTGTAATTTCGAAAGACTTTACCAGATTGCCCTCTGCGGGGCATGTACCAGCAACGTATAGGCATTCCTGTTGCCCTCAGCATCACCAACACAACAAGTCATCATTAAACTTTTGGATCTTTGCTGAAAAGGTTATCTCGTCGTTTTCATTTACTTTTCTCTTACTATGCATAGAACCGAGCATTTTCCCTACGTTGAGAGAGAGTTAAGTTTTCTTTTCTATGAACTGCCTATTCCTATGCTATGTGTATTTTTCTGTTGGGTTGCTGATATTTTTCTTATTAATTTCCAGGAGCTTTTTATATATGAGTGAAACGAGCTCTTTGTCTGTGACATCAGTTAGAATGTTTCTCCTGGTTGTCGTTCTTTTGACCTCGTGAGTGATGGGGATTTTTTTAACCTTTCAGGCGTTTTGGGTTTTTTTTTTTTTTTCATTTTACACCAATTTTTTTTAGTCTTTTATGGCTAGAGCTTGTATTCCTACCACACCATTGCAGTGAGAGAAAGAACAGGTTGGGTAACTGCGTGGGATCTGGAACCAAACTCCAAGTTCCAAGCAATATGGACATTGAATGAGAGGACGAGAGAGAAACTAAGGCGGGAGTCGGGCAGGATAGTTTCGTGGCTGAGAATTTTGACTGCCTGCATGTGGATCACGGTTCTGCTGCTCGCCACCTGTAACATCCTGGGAAAATATTTTAGATTCTCTTGGCCTCTGCTTCCTCATCTGTAAATGGGGTACCACAGTCGTATCAGTCAGGGTTGAGGCAAGAAAAGTCGGTCTACTCTAAGGGAGTGGTAAGGAGAGTTTAAGTTTGAGACAGGGACTGTTTGCAGCAGAGGCGTAGGTGAGGGATAGGAAGAACATGGGACGATGTAGCGCCCAGGGCCCAGCAACAGCAGGGAGCTATTGACTCCCTCAGGCTGGAAGCCATAAGGAGAAAAGCAGATCCCAGAACCGGAAGACATCAGTAGTGTATGGAGAGGGCCACTCAGCGGGAGCTGTGGGCTGGAACAGAAGGACCCAGGCAACTGTGGGACTGCTCCCTTCAAGCTCACTCCCCTGCTGCCCTCTCTTCTGCCAATGCACCGCTGACAGAAACAAACCAGCAGCAAAAGGTAAGGGGACCCCAGCAACACAGCTCAGAGAAGTCAGCCGTTCAGGCAGCAGAGTGGAGCAGAGAAGGTAGAAAACCACTTTTTGCAACATCCAGTGTAATACAACTGTGTGCTTCACAGGGTCAAGGAGAGGAACCAGTGAGGTGATACACACCCAGCACTCAGAACAGAGTCAGGCTTGTCTGTGAGTGTTCTCCTCCACTGTCATCATTAGCGTCACTGTCATCGTCAGCTCTCCATGCCCCACACTCACTCTCAGCGGCTTGGAACGGTCACTGGCAGGGACAGCATTTCGCCTTTGGTCTCACTTGCCCCCCTTGTCTCCTCCTTCCCTGCTCCTCCAAGGCATCCTGCTCACATCGTGCACCTGCTCTGCCTTCTCGGAGCTGCCCTTCTCGACACAGCTGAACACCTGGACCGAAGGAGCCAGTGTCCACCTTCCTGTCCCCGGAAGCCTTGATGGCATTCTCACCACGTCTTGGTTCCGAGGGCATGATGCCCAGCCAGCAGCCATGATATTCTCCCCGGAGGGCCTCCCAGGACCTGCTCACACTGGCCGGGAGATGCTGGGCACCCAAGGCAGCCTGGTCATTCGAAACGTGACGGCTCTGGACTCGGGCAGCTACACCGTCGTGCTGGAAACCAGCAGGGGGCGCAGGAGTGTGACGGAGCAGATCCATGTCAAGAGTGAGTGGGGCCCCACCGTGGGAGGGACTGACTTCTCAGAAAGCGGACCCACTGGACCCCAGAAGAGCCCACCAGCACACATTCTGTGCTAGTTATCAATCGCTCCCCAACAAACCACCAAAACTTAAAATATCAATCACTTATCTAGCTGGATAGTTCTTGTGGTCAGCTGTTGGGGTGTCTGGGTGTTGGCTGGTCCAGAATGGCCTCCTTCATGTGCCTGGCGATGGCCTGGCTGGTGGCTAGAGTGATGGCGGTGAGTGGGCCACAGAGCCTGCTGTCTTCAGCCAGCTGTCCCGGGCTTGTTCACTCAGCAATGAAAGAGGAACAAGAGGTGAGGCTGCAAAACTCCTTCAGGCCCAGGCTGGAAACTGACTGCCATCACTTCCGCCACCTTCTATTGACCAAAGCAAGTCACATGGCCAGCCCAGCTTCAACAGGAGGAAAATAGGTCCCACCTCTCAAGGAGAGGAGTTATAATGTGTCGTAGCTATTTTTTGTCATTGACATTGTGTTAGGTTGTTCTTGCATTGCTATAAAGACATACTTAAGACTGGGTTATTTATTTTATGATTTTTTTAAAAAAGGTTTAATTGGCTCATGGTTTCACAGCTGGAAGCATGGTGCCAGCATCTGCTCAGTTTCTGGGGAGTCCCCAGGGAACTTTTACTCACAGCGGAAGGCAAAGGAGGAGCAGGTGTCTCTCGTGGTGAGAACAGGAGCAAGAGAGTCAGAGGGGAACTGCTGCATTTTACAACAATCAGATCTCACCAGAACTCACTACCATGAGGACAGCACCAAGCCATGAGAGCTCCGCCCCTGTGGCCCAAACACCTTTACCCACGTGCGCTCGGCTCATAGCAAGGGCCCAATCCATGGTCAGGCGCAGTGGCTCACACCTGTAATCCCAGCACTTTGGGAGGCCGAGGCGGGTGGATCACCTGAGGTCAGGAGTTCAAGACCAGCCTGGCCAACATGGTGAAACCTTATCCCTACTAAAAATACAAAAATTAGCTGGGCGTGGTGGTGGGTGCCTATAATCCCAGCTGTAGGGAGGCAGAGGCAGGAGAATCGCTTGAACCCAGGAGAGGTATTTTCCTTAGGAATCCACATGGCTCCTTCCTCTGCTTCTTCAGGACTCTGCTCAAACATTAGCTCCTCAAAGAGGCCCTCCTTGATCTGCTTTACCTGAAACGGGCCTACCCCACCCCCAGTCCAACCCCGCAGCCCTCTGCAGTTTTCCTCACAGCACTTACCACCACCATATGTATTTAGTGGTCTGTTTGTTGACTCTCTCGTCACTCAATCATAAGTTTCATGAGGGCAGTGACTGTGTCTGTTTCATCGCTGCTGAGCCCCCGAGCCCTAGAGCCTCAGAGTCCTAGATTTGGTTCATCTAGATCCAGAGCCGAGGATTTAAGGTCAGATAGTCTGGGAGGTGCAAGGAACTGGAGAATGAGGAAGTCAGGCAGAGAAAGTGGGAAATCATAAGAGCTGTGTTCCCAACCTGGTTACTGTGGGCAGCTAGAGCGCGGTCCCACTGGGGAAGTCAGGGCCCTGCTGTGGAACGACTCTGCAGAGTTATCCCACGTGGCGGCGAGGGATCTGGGGTATTTATACACCAACCTGTGCCCAGCATTGTGGAAGGCTGCTCCCAGGTGTGCTCATTCCCCAGCACTTCCAGCCTGCTGCCTCTGTGGGCAGAATAGGCTTTGGCCACCAGTGAAGACCCTCAGGCAAAGGATGCAGGTGCTGGCCACTGGAAGTGGGAAGGGGAAAGGGTTAGATTAGGGACACGGCACAGACTGGGCTCTTCAAACACATTCTTGGATGAATGAATGAATGAACACATGAAAGAATGAACGTCTCTATGGTAGGCAGAAGACATACCCGGCTTTTCTGAGTGGTCTCCACTCTTGTGGCCTTGTTCCCTGTTTGCACAGACAGCTTCCCACTACCGCAGCTGAAGACATTCCCAGACGCTTTCCAGGGCGTCATCCAGACTGAGCTCAACTATTCCGTGATCCTGCAGTGGATGGTGATAATGAACCCTGAGCCCGTGGTGAGCTGGACCCTCAATGGGGTGCCCTGCGGGATAGGAGAGAGGCTGTTCATCCGGCGGTTGTCCATGGAGCAGTTGGGCACCTATATGTGCACAGCTACAAACAGCAAGGAACAGCTGGTCTCTGCGCCTGTGACCATCTCACTGCCAAGTGAGTCCCCAACCCCACTCCACCCAAGAGCCCTGCACCCTCTCCAGCCCGGGGCAGCCTTGCTGATTCCATTTAGCCACCTTCTATGAGCAGCCCCTGTGAGACCCTTTATAGGCAAATGTCATTCCAATGTTTCATCCACCTGGTGGGCTATGGATTATTAGGCCACTTTCTTCCTCCTTCTTCTCCTCCTCCTCCTCCTCCTTTTCTTTCTCCTCCTCCTCCTTCTCCTTCTTCTTCTTCCTCTTGAAACAGAGTCCTGCTCCATCACCCAGGCTGGAGTGCAGTGGCACGATCTCAACTCACTGCAACCCCTGCCTCCCAGGTTTAAGTGATTCTCATGCCTCAGCCTCCTGAGTAGCTGGGAATACAGGCGTGTGCCACCACACCTGGCCTAGTTTTGTATTTTTAGGAGAGATGGAGTTTCACTGTGTTGGCCAGGCTGGTCTCGAACTCCTGGGCTTGAGTGATCCGCCCACCTTGGCCTCCCAAATAGCTGGGATTACAGAAGTGAGCCACCACGCCCAGCCAGTTAGGCCATTTTCAGATGGCAGGCTCAAAGAGGTTAACCACAATGAAAGCCCAGCTCAGGATCTGGACCAGGCTACCTGGGTCCTTGGCTCCAACCATTTGCTGGCTACATGAACATGGGAAGCCTCTTTGCCTCTCTGAGTCTCAGCACATACCTGCAAAAAATGCAAATCCTAGTCTAAGAAGTGGGCCAGGCACAGTGGCTCACACCTGTAATCCCAGCACTTTGGGGAGGCTGAGGTGGGAGGATCACTCGAGCCCAGGAGTTAGAGACCAACCTGGCCAACATAGTGAGACTCTGTCTCTACAAAAAAAAAAAAACTAAAAAATTAATTAGGCATTGTGGCACCACCTGTAGTCCCAGCTATTTGGGAGGCTGTGATGGGAGGATCAGTTGAGCCCAGGAGTTTAAGGCTGCAGTGAGCTGTGATCGCACCACTGCACTCCAGCCTGAGTAACGGAGGAAGACTCTGCCTCCAAAAATAAAAATAAAAAATCATCATCCTCTAAGGAGTGGTTCAAAGCAATGGCTTTGGAATTTGAATCCCTGGCTGTGTGACTCTGGGCTAGTGTCTTGACTGCTCTGTGCCTCAGTTTCCTCATCCATAACACTGGGAAGATAACATGCCTGCCCCAGAGTATAGTTATGAACATTCAATAAGATAAGCAGATGAATAGCTTGAAACAATAATGCCTAGCACTACTGAACACTAATGGGTGCTCGGTAACCGTGAGCCAATAGCACTGTTGAATTTCACATTGTCATTATTAATTGTAACTGTTACCATATGCAGTAGGTATATGGAGACCTGGGTGGCAGTCAAACTGACAGCAGGTTGTTGGGGTCAGAGAAGTGGTTTGGGACCCGGTCAAAACTTAGTTCAGTCCCTGTTCCCATGCCTTCCTGGCTGGGTAACTTAGGGCAAGTGACTTCCCCTTTCTGAGCCCGTTTCCTCGTGTGTATAATGGGGGTAATCCTATATACCGCTGCAGGGTTGTTGGAAGAAACACAGGCCGGGTGTGGTCGCTCACACCTGTAATCTCAACACTTTGGGAGGCCGAGGCAGGCGGATCACCTGAGATCAGGAGTTCAAGACCAGCCTGACCAACATGGAGAAACCCCGTCTCTATTAAAAACACAAAAAATTAGCGCAGGCCATTTGGAGGTCGAAGTGGGTGGATTACTTGAGGCTAGGAGTTCAAGACCAGCCTGGCCAACATGGTGAAACCCCGTCTTTATTAAAAATACAAAAATTAGGCTGGGCGCGGTGGCTCACACCTATAATCCCAGCACTTTGGGAGGCTGAGGCGGGTGGATCACGAGGTCAAGAGATCGAGACCATGCTGGTCAACAAGGTGAAACACCGTCTCTACTAAAAATACAAAAATTAGCTGGGCATGGTGGTGCGCGCCTGTAGTCCCAGCTACTTGAGAGGCTGAGGCAGCAGGAGAATTGCTTGAACCCAGGAGGCGGAGGTTGTAGTGAGCCAAGATCGCGCCATTGCACTCCAGCCTGGGTAACAAGAGCAAAACTCTGTCTCAAAAAAAAAAAAAAATACAAAAATTAGCTGGACATGGTGGCATACACCTGTAATCACAGCTACCGGGGTGGCTGAGACACAAGAATTACTGGAACCCAGGAGGTGGAAGTTGCGGTTAGCGAAGATTATTCCACTCTACTCTAGCCTGGGCAACAGAATGAAACTCTGTCTCCAATAAAAAAAGGAATTATGCAATCCAAGGGGAGAAATGACATAAATGCATTCCAGAGAGAGAGTGCAGCATGGACAGGCCTGGAGGCAAAAGAGAAAGAAAAGAGTGAGCTTGGGAAATTGAGTGGAGTCCAGGGTGGGGGCTATAAAGGCAGGGCAATGAGAGAGATGAGGCTGGCCAGGTGGCAGGGCCCTGAAGGCTGACGTGAGGAAATGACTTCTGCTCCAGGGTGCTGGGGAGCCACAGCAGGGTTCTGAGCAGGGGAGGAACAGGGTCAGGTGTGAGCTTTAGAAAGATCCTCCTGGCTTCCAGGTGGAAGGCAGGTGGGTGGGCACTGGACTGGAGCAGGAGAGCAGGGAGGAGAGGGGGCTGGAGAGCTGGAGGATGGAAGAGAAGGATGGATTGAAGAGACACTTGGGAGGGGGAATGGCGGGAGGGAGGGGAGCACAGGGAGGGTGGGCAGATGGCTCCTCCAATCTCACTCCTCCTTGGTCCACTGAAGCCATCGTGCAGCCCACAGAACCAGAGCCCATGGAGCCAGACCCCACTCTGTCCCTGTCCGGAGGTGCTGCCATTTCGCTCATCGTGGCTGGAATCCTGGGAGCTGGGGTGCTGATTGGAGGCTTGTGTTTCACCATCATCCGGAGCCTAAGGTACTTCCAGCCCTCACCCCCCTGCACTGGGCAACATCCACTCAGCCCCCATGAGGCACTGAGCTGGCCCAACAAGGAAACAGAGATTAAACCGACAGCCCCATCAAGGAGGGTGACAGGGACCCCTGATGAGCCCATCTGACTCATTGGTTTCCAAAATGGGATCACAGCAACAAAGAGATAGAAGAGGACACTAGAGCTGGGCTGCCTGGGTTCAAGTCCCAGCTCCGTAATTTACCATCAGTGAGGCTGTGGGCAAGCCACTTCCCTTCTCTGTGCCTCAGTTTGCTCATCCGCAAAATGGTGATGATAATACTGGCACCTGACTCAAGGTTGTTGTGAATGAATATTTCTTCTTCTTTTTTTTTTTTTTTTTGAGACAGAGTCTCACTCTGTCACCTGGGCTGGAAATGGTACCATCTCGGCTCACAGCAACCTCTGCCTCCTGGGTTCAAGCAATTCTCCTGCCTCAGCCTCCTGAGTAGCTGGGATTACAGGTGTATGCCACCACGCTGGCTAATTTTTGTATTTTTAGTAGAGACGGGGTTTCTCCACGTTAGTCAGGCTGTTCTTGAACTCCTGATCTCATGATCTGCCTGCCTCAGCCTCCCAAAGTGCTGGGATTACAGGTGTGAGCCACTGCGCCCAGCTAGGGACCGAATATTTCTGAGAAACTTAAAGCAGTGCCTGGAATGTGGTAAGTACATGTTTGTCCCCTCTACACATATCTGCAGAGTGACCAGGCACTGAGGATACCAAGGAAAGAAACTGCGGAAAGTCCCTGCCCTCATGGAACTTGCATCCTGGTCGCAGATACCGTCAGGAAACACAGTGAACAAGTGAAATATACACAGTACACTGGATGGGCCAATATACTACCTATATTTCTATATATAGGATATGGGATCGCTTGAACCTGGGAGGCGGAGGTTGCAGTGAACCAAGATAGCACCCGTACACTCTCGCCTGGGAGACAGAGTGAGACTTTGTCTCCAAAAAAGAAAAAAAGAAAAGAAAACCCAGGAATATGATTATACCTCCTTCCAAGGGTAGGAGTGAGGATTAAGTAAAATGGTGGGAGTCATGAGCTGTGAACCGTGTCTGGAACGTGGTGAGCCTTCAGTAAACCTCAGCCTATGCTGAAGATGATTGTATTAGTTTTCTCCAGCTGCTGTAACAAAATGTCACAGACTGAGGGGCTTAAACAACAGAAGTGTATTTTCTCACAGGTCTGGAGGCTGCAAGTCCCAGATTAAGGTGGAAGCCAGTTTGATGTCCCTGGGTGCCCCTCTCCGTGGCTTGCAGAAGGCCACCTTCTCGCTGTGTCCTCACGTGGCCTTTCCTCTGCGCTCATTCCTGGTGTCTCTTTCTCTTCTTATGAGGACACCAGTCTTAGTGGATCCAGGCTCCACGCTTATGACCTCATTGAACTTTATTATGCCTGAAGAACCTGTCTCCAAATATGGTCGCATTGGAGGGCTAAGACTACATATTAATTTGGGGGTGGATAATAATTCAGTTAATAATAGTTTCTCTCTGTCTCTCTCTCTCCACTGCAGACGGAGAATATCCAGCTGCAACGTGGGCAACTCTCCCGTCAGCTGAAGAGGTAATACCAGGAAGGGTGTGAAGGAAATCCTAGGTTTGGGAACAGAATGAGGTTCCTGGGCAGAGACTCCATATGTGACTTCCTCCCTGCTGCTTCCCTGGCCATTTGTCTGTGAGATGTTCCCCTCCTGTGGAAAGCTCCAGGACGTGCTTTTCTCTCCTTTTGCCAACGGCCAGCACCCCCTGTGCCCAGCTCAGCACATGCCTGGAATCCACCTAAACAAGCAGTTTATATTTCATAAACCCCTTGGGCTGCCTGCAAAAGAAACTCCCTAAAGTAGCTCAGGAAAAAACAAAATGAACAGTTCAATATAAGGATCTATGAAATTTTCCGGAGATCCATGGGTGTGACAGTCAGCATCTGCTGTGTAACAGCCGGCCTCCCCAAAACTGAGTGGCTTGAAACAACAGCCATTTATTAGCTTGCAATTTCATGGGTCATCCATGCGGGCTGGCCTCAGCTGCGCAGTTCTGTTCTCTGCAGGGCTCCCTCCTGCATCTGGGCTCAGTTGGCAGATTGCCCAGGGGCTATCTGGACTAGGATAGCCTCATAGCTGGGACAACTGGCCTCTCCTCCACATTGTCTCTCATCCTCCAGCAGAGTGACCCAAGCTTGTTCACATGGCAGAGACAGGATTCCAAGAGGAAGAGCAGAAACCACAAGGCACCTCAAGTCTCAATCTCAAAATTGGCATGCCATCACTTCTGCCACAGAAGGGACTTCATTGGCGAAAGTCACGTGCCTGGCCAAATTCAAGGGGTGGGGAAGTTGATTCCGCCTCTTACTAGGAAGGGAAAAACCTGTGACCTGTTTTGCAATCTACCAACAAATGTGGAAGTACACCGCTCTCTCTCCCAGCCTCCCACCACACACACTTCACCCCCACCCCAAGCTCTTACAAGTCTTTTCCCCCTACACGCGGAATTCATAGTTGTCTGTGTCTCTCTCTGCAGCTGGGCACTTTGTACTTCTCTATCCACATGGAAAAAGCCTCCATCCCACAGCTTCTGAGTCCACAACATCTCTGTTCAAGGGAACAACCCAGCTTAACCAGACTCCCTTTGCCCTGTTTCTGAAACACCTGAAGAAAGCATCTGATGGGTTGACCCGGAGCCATCCATGGTCCCATCGCTGTGACACATTGTGCAAGCAAAGCACCAGGGTCTCATCCCTGTCTGTGGAAGCTCAGTGCTTAGAAAACAGGTGGCAGGTTTTACCTGGGAAATTGCCCAGACCCCAAAATATGTCTATTACACATGCTGCTCTTTTTTTCCTTTTTGCTCTTTTTCAAAAAGAACCAAAACATAAATAAAAACACCACCACGTCTGAGTGGTTTCTCATGAAGCCTCTCTTCCTGAGAAGTGGGGAGATGGTTCCCAGAAATCCATGGCATGTTTGCAAATAAGATCAGCCTTGGAGCTTGGCGTTGCTCACGTTTAATGCCCCTCTCGCAGAGGATCCAGACAGATGGCAGGCACGGAGCACACAGGTGTGGTTAAATGCCTCCGGGGATACAGCTCACATCTGAGGAACATTCGGTGCTTCTGTGGCCAACACAGCCACCTAAACAGCATTATGCTCAGCAGTAATAGTAGCGGACCTCGGTCCACGTCGTGTGTGTTGGGCGCTCTCCATGTGCCCGCCATTGACTATTCACCTTAAGTGATTAATGTATCAGAGCCGGCTGGGCGCAGGGGCTCACACCTGTAATCCCAGCACTTTGGGAGGCCGAGGCAGGTGGATCACCTGACGTCAGGAGTTTCAGACCAGACTGGCCAACATAGTGGAACCCCATCTCTACTAAAAACGCAAAAATCAGCCAGATGTGGAGGCATGTGTCTATAATCCCAGCTACTCAGGAGGCTGAGGCAGGAGAATCACTTGAACCCAGGAGGCAGAGGTTTCAGTGGGACGAGGTCATGGCCACTGCACTCCAGCCTCGGTGACGGAGCGAGAGTCTGTCTTAAAAAAAAAAAAAAAATTAAGAGACGTTAGCTAGGTGTGGTGGCTCATGCCTGTAATCCCAGCATTTTGAAAGGCCAAGGCAGGTGGATCACTTGAGGTCAGGAATTCAAGACCAGCATGGCACCATGGTGAAAATCCATCTCTAATCGAAATACAAAGATTAGCAGGGTGTGGTAGTGGGCATCTGCAGTCCAAGGTACTTGGGAGACTGAGGCATGAGAATAGCTTGAACCCAAGAGGCAGAGGTTGCAGTGAGCAGAGATCACGCCACTGCACTCTTGCCCAAGAGACAAAGCAAGACTGTCTCAAAACAAAAAGGAAGAGACATAGCATAAGAAAATTGAGGGCTGGGCTCATGCCTGTAATCCCAGCACTTTTGGGAGGCTGAGGCAGGTAGATCACCTGAAGTCAGGAGTTCGAGGCCAGCCTGGCCAACATGGTGAAACTTTGTCTCTACTAAAAATACAAAAATTAGCCAGATGTGATGGTGGGTGCCTGTGATCCCAGCTACTCAGGAGGTTGAAGCAGGAGAATATCCTGAACCCGGGAGGCGGAGGTTGCAGTGAGCCAAGACTGCACCACTGCACTCCAGCCTGTCTCAAGAAAGAAAGAGAGAGAGACAGAGAGAGAGGAAAGGAAGGAAGAAATAAAGAAAAAAGAAAAGAAAGAAAAGGAAAGAAAGAAAATTGAGAAGCCCACAGCTGGCACTTGTTCTGGTTAATCTGTAACTAAGTAGATATCACATATTTGCATCTAGATAGATGTCTTTAGGTATTACTGATCTCAACCCAGACCCCAGGAGCAGGCTCTTGGGTCTCACACAAGATAGAATTCAGGGCAAATCACAGCATGCTGTGAAGTTAAAATAGCTTATTAGAGACTATTCTATTACAGAGCAGGATGTCCTCAGAAAGAAAGAGGAGGAACGCCCCCACCTCAAATACAACACTTGCTTATATAGGATAACAGAGCTAAGAATGATGGTTATGTTTTTGTTTTTTGAGACACAGTCTCACTCTGTCATCCAGGCTGAAGTGCAGTGGCACAATCTCAGCTCATCGCAGCCCCGACCTCCCAGGCTCAAGCAATCCTCCCACCTCTGCCTCCAGAGTAGGTGAGATCGTAGCTGTAGGTACGTGCCACCATGCCAGGCTCATTTTTGTATTTTTTGTAGAAACAGGGTTTTGCCATGTTGCCCAGGCTAGTCACAAACTCCTGGGCGCAAGCGATCTGCCTGCCTCGGCCTCCCAAAGTGCTGGGATTACAGGCCTGAGCCACCATGCCGGGCCAAATAATATTCTTACATGCTTTATTACAAAGGCTTGTGATCAGCTTGTGACAGGTTATTAGCATGTTATTCTTTTGTGTAACTATTAATTTCAGCAAGAATTTATGGATATGCTATTACCTTTCAAGCAAAACCTAGTCTTTTTTTTTTTTTTTTGATACGAAGTCTCACTCTGTTGTGGGAGCTGTGGCTCGATCTCGGCTCACTGTAACCTCCACCTGCTGGGTTCAAGCGATTTCCTGCCTCAGCCTCCCTAGTAGCTGGGACTACAGGCACCCGTCACCATGCCTGGCTAATTTTTTTGTATTTTTTTTTTTTTCGTTGAGACAGGGTTTCACTATGTTGACCAGGCTGGTCTTGAACTCCTGACCTCATGACCCACCCACCTTGGCCTCCCAAAGTGCTGGGATTACAGGCGTGAGCCACCACGCTCAGCCCAAGCAAAACCTATTCTTAATCTCGCAGTGTGTTTTGTGCTTAAGGTATCAGGACACCAAGACATTTCTTGAAGTTCTTGGTCTTGTTTAGTGAGTAAGTACCATTAACTTGTTCCCTCAGTGATAAATATCTTGGGACCAAGAATGTTCAACTTCCTGGGAATGTAACTCAGAAGGTTTTTCTTACTTGGCCTTTATTTAAGATGGAGCCACCCTGGTTTGGACGTCTCTGGCTAGGTACTCTCTGCCTCCCTGGCATCTGTGTGTGCCATGACGTCTCTGGCTAGGTACTCTCTGCCTCCCTGGCATCTGTGTGTGCCATGACGTCTCTGGCTAGGTATTCTCTGCCTCCCTGGCATCTGTGTGTGCCATGACGTCTCTGGCTAGGTATTCTCTGCCTCCCTGGCATCTGTGTGTGCCATGATGACTCTGGCTAGGTACTCTCTGCCTCCCTGGCATCTATGTGTGCCATGACATCTCTGGCTAGGTACTCTCTGCCTCCCTGGCATCTATGTGTGCCATGACGTCTCTGGCACAGGTATTCTCTGCCTCCCTGGCATCTATGTGTGCCATGACGTCTCTGGCACAGGTATTCTCTGCCTCCCTGGCATCTGTGTGTGCCATGATGTCTCTGGCTAGGTATTCTCTGCCTCCCTGGCATCTGTGTGTGCCATGATGTCTCTGGCTAGGTACTCTCTGCCTCCCTGGCATCTATGTGTGCCATGACGTCTCTGGCTAGGTATTCTCTGCCTCCCTGGCATCTATGTGTGCCATGACGTCTCTGGCACAGGTATTCTCTGCCTCCCTGGCATCTATGTGTACCATGACGTCTCTGGCACAGGTATTCTCTGCCTCCCTGGCATCTGTGTGTGCCATGACGTCTCTGGCTAGGTACTCTCTGCCTCCCTGGCATCTGTGTGTGCCAGGACGTCTCTGGCACAGGTATTCTCTGCCTCCCTGGCATCTATGTGTGCCATGATGTCTCTGGCACAGGTATTCTCTGCCTCCCTGGCAGCCATATGTGCTATGATGTATTGATGCAGGGCAGGATCTTGGCTTTCCTTGGGAAAGAATCCAAGAGCGAGCCAGTAGCAGAAGAAAACAGCTTTGGCCGGGCACAGTGGCTCACACCTGTAATCTCAGCACTTATGAGAAGCTGAGGTGGGAGGAGTGCTTGAGCCCATGAGTTCATGACCAGCCTGGGCAACATAGTGAGACCCTATCTTTACAGAAAACAAAAAAAAAAAAGAAGAAAACAGCTGTATTGAGGTGGCTGTGTTACAGCTCTGTGACTTCCCACAGAGCAGAGATACCCTGTAAGCAGCTCAGGGGCAGTTTTTGCAGGGTTTTTTATTTAAACCCACTGTAATGACATGCTAATTAAGGGGTGAGTTATTGAGAAATTTTGGCAGGGTGAGGTAGCTCACGTCTGTAATCCCAGCACTTTGGGAGGCTGAGGTGGGTGGATCACCTGAGGTTCGGAGTTCGAGACCAGCCTGGCCAACATGGTGAAACCTCATCTCTACTAAAAATACAAAAATTAGCCAGGCGTGGTGGTAAGTGCCTATAGTTCCAGCTATGCGGGAGACTGAGACACAAGAATCACCTGAACCTGGGAGGCAGAGGTTGCAGTGAACCAAGATCATGCCACTGTACTTCAGCCTGGGCGACACAGCAAGACTGTCCCCAAAAAAAATATTTTTAAATTTCTTAAAAGAGCAGCCAGGTCTCCAGAGTGATATTTACCCGGCGTTGCACCAAAGAACTTTAATGTATCATCCTCACTTATTTCTCTGAACCCTAGAAAGCAGGTGCTGTTATCAGCTCCATTTAACTTCCTAGTTTGAGTTACGCAGCCTTGGCCCTGCTGCCATGAAACTCACAGCCTGGGGCCGGGCGCGGTGGCTCAAGCCTGTAATCCCAGCACTTTGGGAGGCCGAGGCGGGTGGATCACGAGGTCAAGCGATCGAGACCACCCTGGTCAACATGGTGAAACCCCGTCTCTACTAAAATTACAAAAAATCAGCTGGGCATGGTGGCACGTGCCTGTAGTCCCAGCTACTCAGGAGGCTGAGGCAGGAGAGTCACTTGAACCCAGGAGTTGGAGGTTGCAGTGAGATGAGATTGGCCACTGTACTCCAGCCTGGAGAGCAAGACTCTTTCTCAAAAAAAAAAGAAAAGAAAAGAAAGAATGAACCAGAGATGTGGAAGGAGAGAAAGAAGGAAAACAACCATGGTGAGGCACCACTACACCCCAGGTAGGTGCGGGCACGGTGCGGACGGTGGGGAAATGAGAGGGGTCGTGCTTCTCTGAGGCAGGGCTGTGGGAAGGACTGGCAAGCCTATGTTTCCAGGCTTTTCTTTTCCAGCTCTTTCATGCGTATCCTCAGAGTACAGAAGATGAAAGCTTTGCCCTGACAAAACCGCCAGCCCCATTCTCTATCTCTCACCACAGTGGCGCCATAAAGAGGGCAGGACATGAGTTACACAGCCTTGGACCAGCTGCCGTGAAACTTACAGCCTGGTAGGCGACAGTCTCATCCCTACAGAATGACAAACTCACTACCATTTTCTTGTTGTTTTGGTTTTTTTGAGACAGAGTCTCACTCTGTTGCCCAGGCTGGAGTGCTTCAAGCGATTCTCCTGCCTCAGCCTCCCGAGTAGCTGGGATTACTACAGGTGCCCTGTACACGGGCACCACCATGCCAGGCTAATTTTTATAATTTTAGTAGAGTTGGGGTTTCACCATGTTGACCAGGATGGTCTCATTCTCTTAACCTTGTGATCTGCCCGTCTTGGCCTCCCGAAGTGCTGGGATTACAGGTGTGAGCCCCCACGCCCAGACATCACTACCATTTTCTGTGTGAGCAACATGAGGCTTAGCTCTGATGCAGCCTCTGCCCTGCATAAAACTCTCTATAGCTCCCTACTGCCTGTGGCAATAGTTCCTAATCAGGAGTGCCCAGCAAGGTAATAAGGCACCCCTGATTAGAAATAAGTTAGTGGCTCACTGCAGCCTCTAACTCCTGGACTCAAACAGTCCTCTTGCCTCAGCCTACCAAAGTGCTGACATTTCAGGTGTGAGCCACCATGCCATGCCATGCCAACCCTTTTCGGATGAAGAATCATAAGTCCCAGGAGACATGAATAATAATTGCTGCCATTTGTTTGGCAGTTAAATAAATAACTTTTTAAACCACGTAAGTATTTTTTTTTTTAGACAGAATCTCACTCTGTCACCCAGACTGGAATGCAGTGGTGTGATCTTGGCTAACTGCAATGTCCGCCTCCTCAGCTCAAGTGATTCAGCCTCCCAAGTAGATGGGATTACAGGTTCCTGCCACTACTGCCCAGCTAATTTTTGTGTTTTTTGTAAAGACGGGGTTTCACCATGTTGGCCAGGCTGGTCTTGAACTCCTGACCTCAAATGATCCACCCACCTCTGCTTCCCAAAGTGCTGGGATTATAGATGTGAGCCACCACGCGCAGCCACATGTAATTTATTTCTGAATAACTTACTTAATTATCACCACATGTTTTTAAAAGCTCCTATTTTGTGGATGAGATAAAAGAGGCAAGAGAAGCAATACTGGTTGCTTAAGATTCCCAGCTACCAATGGGTGGAAGCAGAATTTGAACAAAGGGAGTCGCTGGAGCCCTTGTCCCCAGTCTCCTCTTCTTGCTCTCCAGGTCTTTCTCCCTTTCTTCCCTGCTCCCAGGCCTCCTACATCGCACCCTTCTGGAAAAAGCTTCACATCTGACATTTCCCTTTTTGGGGTGGACAGAGTCTCACTCTATCACCCAGGCTGCAGTGACGCACTCATCACTCACTGCAGCCTCAAACTCCGGGGCTTGAGGGATCCTCCAACCTCAGCCTCCCAAGGAGCTGGGACTACAGGCATGTGCGACCCACCTGGCTCATTTTTTAATTTTTTGTAGAGATGTTGGCGGGGGGGGGGGTCTCACTATGTTGCCCAGGCTGGTCTCAAACACCTGGCCTCCCAGCAATCTTCCCACCTCAGCCTCCCAAAGTGCTAGGATTGCAGGCATGAACCGCAATGCCCAGCTGCACATCTGAAATTTTTAAACTTTCAGTCACTGCCATGAGCATTCCTGGGTAGAAGCCACTCCATGCCCTTACTTTGCTGGCCTGGGGGCTGGACAACTTAGCAATATAATCTAAACCAGGAATGCATGTCCTTTGACCTAGCAAATCTGTTTCTGGGAATAAATATGACAGACACTGTCACATAGATGGGAAATGCCATGGACATGGTGACCCAGGGAAGCACAGACTGCAAATACAAAAGTGTCTGGAAACACCCAAAAAGGCCCATCCCCTGAGGACAGTTTCAAAAATGACTCTGCAGTCACGCAATGTCCTACTACACATCTGTGAATGAATGAATGAGGTAGCTCAATATGTCTGCCTATGGGAAAATCACCAAGATATGTTGCTAAGTGAAAAACAGAAAGAGACAGAACAATGCTACCATTTTATTTTTTTAATGGGAGAGAGAAGAATAAGGAAATGGATTCATATTTGCTTAGTTTTACAAGCTTCTTGGCAATCCTTTGGATCCAGAGGTTTGAAAACCACAGCATGAAAAGGATACCCACTGGGCGCGGTGGCTCACGCCTATAATCCCAGCACTTTGGGAGGCTGAGGAGGGCGGATCACCTGAGCTCAGGAGTTTGAGACCAGCCAGGCCAACATGGTGAAACCCTGTTTCTACTAAAAACACAAAAAATTAGCTGGATATGGTGGCGCAGGCCTCTAATCCCAGTTACTTGGGAGGAGGCGCAAGAATCGCTTGAGCCTGGGAGGCGGAGGTTGCAGTGAGCTGGGATCGTGCCATTGCACTCCAGGCCGGGCAAAAGACTCTGTCTCAAAACAAACAAATACAAAAAAAGAGGATACCCACTGGAGATATCCATTCACTATTTATTCAGAGGATATTTTAGCACTTGAGTGAAGAAAATATTTACAACTTGTCCAAATACTCAAGGAATTTAGACTCTTGACAGGGAAAAACAGAAGCAAGCAGATATGCCCCAAACCAAACTTGCTGTTTCTGTAAGCTTCAGGGCAGCCTCTGACCCTCTGGGACCTGAGAGGATACCCTGGAGCCACAGGAGCTGGGGAGCCCTGAGAGGTGGGGGAACCCCAGAGGGTGACGGCATCATCCAGAGGAGGAACATGACGGCTACAGATTCCCCATTTGGAAATAGCAGAACAAGAGTGACAGAAAATTCAGAGCTTTCCAAGAGACCAGCCTCCATCCACGTTTCCATTTAGAAATTCACCTACATTCTGGATGGGCGCGGTGGCTCACACCTATAATCTCAGCACTTTGGGAGGCCGAGGCAGGTGGATCACGAGGTCAGGAGATCAAGACCATCCTGGTCAACATGGTGAAACCTCGTCTCTACTAAAAATAAAAGAAAAAATTAGCTGGGCATGGTGACGCGTGCCTGTAATCCCGCTACTCAGGAGGCTGAGGTGGGAGAATTGCTTGAACCCAGGAGGTGGAGGTTGCGGTGAGCCAAGATCACACCATTGCACTCCAGCCTGGGTAACAACAGTGAAACTCCATCTCAAAAAAAAAAATTAAAAAAAGAAAGAAATTCACCTACATTCGTCCAGGGTGAGAGACCCCAACCATCAGATGTGTCCTGAGCAAGCCTCAGATCCAAGTCAAAGAGAGCACCCGGGGACAGAAACCTCCACGCCAGCCAAAACCCAAAGGAGGGACTTTACAGAAAGCTACGGGAATGTGGGGCCGGGTACAGTGGCTCCCGCCTGTAATTCCAGCACTGTGGGAGGCCAAGGTGGAAGGATCGCTTAAAGCCAGGTGTTCAAGACCAGCCTGAGCAACATAACGAGACTCCGTCTCTACCATAAATTTAAAAACTAGCTAGGAGTTATTGCATACGCCTATGGTCCCAACTACCGGGGAGGTGGAGGCAGGAGTGGTTGACCCCAGGAGGTGGAGGCTGCAATGAGCGATGATGGTGCCACTGTACTCCAGCCTCAGTGAAATAGTGAGACCCTGTCTAAAAATAATTTTAAATAAGAAGGATATAAGAATTGCCTGAACCCAGGAGGTGGAGGTTTCGGTGAGCCGAGATCGCGCCATTGCACTCCAGCCTGGGTAACACAAGCGAAACTCCGTCTCAAAAAAAAAAAAAAATAATAATAATAATAATAATAATCGCCACTGCTACTGCGCTGTTGTTGGTATACCTGCTTTTTATTTAGTTCAGACCTGAAATTGAGCTAAGCAGTTTCTTGTTTAAGCTTTTTACAAACCACGATGTGAGGCAAGTACTATTAGTATGCTTTTTCTTTTTTCTTTTTGAGATGGAGTCTCGCTCTGTCGCCCAGGCTGGAGTGCAGAGGCCGGATCTCCTCTCGTGCACACCTAGGGAACCAGAGAGCGTCAGTCTCCAGACTGAGCGCCCGGAGAGACATGCGCAGATTGGGGCCCCCGCGCCCGGAGGCACCCGGCTCCCAACTCGCCTCCTCGCCAGTCACTCGTCTGGAGCTTAAAGAAGCGGGTATTGGAACGATCCAAGATGGCCGATCGCTAACATCCCGGGATTGCAGCTCTCAGGGAAGGCGCGGAGAACTAGAGGACGCCACACTTTCAGACAAAGTCTGGTCGCTCACGGAGCAGAAGATCCCCCAGTGGTGGAAACACACGGGTCGCCAGCGCGACTCTCGTGGTCGGCGCAGCGGTTCCGCCGGCACCTCGGCGCGGCAGCTCTCGGAGCAGAGTAAACGGGACCGCTTCCCCTTCTGACCGAGGTTTGGAGCCCCGGAAAGGCAGAGTCGCCTACTACGGAAACAAGAAGGAAGCCCGACAGGAGAATCCTGGGCAGAAAAGCACCATCAGTTTTAACGCCGCTGCTCTGGCCCTGGGAACTAACAACCTGGACGTCCACTCAAGAGACCTAATCTGAAAGTTGGTAATTTCAAAGACGAGAGGAGGATAAATTTACAATGACGGGAAGAAACCAGCGTAAAAAAGCTGAGAATACTCAAAGTCAGAACGCCTCTCCCTCTAAAGATGATCACAGTTCCACATCAACAATGGAACAAGGCTTGATGGAGAACGAGCGCCTCCTGATGACAGAATCACTCTTCAAGGAATGGATAATAACAAACTTCGGTGAGTTAAAAGAACATGTTGTAGCCCAACGTAAAGAAACTAGGAACTTTGACAAAAGGCTTGATGAAATCCTATTGAGAATAGACAACTTAGAGAGGAGTATGAGTGAATTAATGGAACTGAAGAATACAATACAGGAACTCCGAGAAGTATGCACAGGTTTAAACACTCGAATTGTTCAAGCAGAAGAAGGGATATCAGAGGTCAAAGTCCAACTTAATGAAATAAAACGTGAAGAAAAGATTAGAGAAAAAAGGATAAAAAGGAATGAGCAAAGTCTCCAAGAAATGTGGGACTATGTGAAAAGACCAAATTTACGTTTGATAGGTGTACCTGAATGCAACGGAGAGAATGAATCCAAGCTGGAAAATACCCTTCAGGATATTATTCAGGAAAATTTTCCTAAACTAGCAAAGCAGGTCAACATTCAACCCCAGGTAATACAGAGAACACCACAGAGATATTCCTCAAGAAGAGCAACCCCAAGGCACATAATCGTTAGATTCACCAGGGTTGAAACGAAGGAGAGGATACTAAGGGCAGCCAGAGAGAAAGGTCGGATAACCCACAAAGGCAAGCCTATCAGACTTACAGCAGATCTCTCTGCAGAAACTCTACAGGCCAGAAGAGAGTGGGGGCCAATATTCAACATCCTCAAAGAACAAAACCTTGAGCCCAGAATTTCATATCCAGCCAAACTAAGCTTCACAACTGAAGGAAAAATAAAATCTTTTATGAACAAGCAAGAACTCAGAGATTTTATTACCACCAGGCCTGCTTTACAAGAGCTTCTGAAAGAAGCATTACACACAGAAAGAAACAACCAGTATTAGACTTTCTAAAAATACACCAAAAAGTAAAGAGCACCAACATAAAGAAGAATTTACACCAACACATGGATAAAACAGCCAGTCAACATCAAATGGCAGTAACCCTAAATTTAAATTGACTAAATTCCCAATCAAAAGACACAGCCAAAACCCAACGGCATGTTACATCCAGACCTGTTTCACATGCAAGGATACACAAAGAATCAAAACAAAGGGATGGAGAAAGATTTACCAACCAAATGGAGAGCAAAAATAAATAATAAATAAATAAAAAGCAGGAGTTGCAATTCTTGTATCGGATAAAATAGATTTTAAAGCAACAAAGATATAGTGGTAAAAGGATCAATGCAACAACAAGAGCTAATGATCCTAACACCCAGATAGGAGACTTAGATTCAATGAGACAGAAAATTAATAAGGATATCAAGGACTCGAACTCAGATCCAGAACAAGTAAACTTAATAAATATTTATAGAGCCCTCCACTTCAAATACACAAAATATACATTCTTGTCAATACCACATCACACCTACCCATTAGTTTAAATGAAACATTGATTGGCCATTATTAATACCCAATTTTTTTCAAAATAAAGCAATATTTCCATTTACTCTCCCTCTTTCTCTTCCTCTTTCTTCCTCTCCTTTACTTTTTTTCTTTTTCTTTCCTTCTCTCAAAAAAAAAAAAAAAAAAAAAAAAAAAGAAGCGGGTATTCCCCCTTCCCAGGACGCGGACAGAGCCGCCCCGCGGGGATTCCAGGACCCGAGCTCCCGGATCTGGACTCGCAGCAGCTGCGGCAGAGCGAGCGCGCCGGGGAGCGTGGAGGCGGTGCCCCCGCCGGGGCCCAGATGCCCAGAGTAGCTGGCACGGCCAGAGCCATGGCCGCCGCGTGGCCGCTGCTGCTGCTGGCTCTGCTGGTGCTGTCCCAGTCACGCCCGGGAACCGGTGAGTGACCCCCGCGCAGTCCGGCGGCCCAGTCCTCACACCCAGCTCCGCAACCCGACCGGGCGATCGGCACCCCGAGTCCCCGAAGGTGACGGCGCGGCCTGGCGCCACCCAACCCCCATCTCTGCCCCGGGGTTGGAAGGAACAGGAGGAGAGGGCAGGACCCTCCTTTTGGCCACCCGGATAGCAGTCTTGAGTTGGGTTTAGAACTTCCTGGAAAGCTGCGGGAACACGGGGCAAGGCAGGACCCTCCTCTTAGCCACCCGGATGGTGGTGGGGGTTAACTGGGTACAGAAATTCCTCGAAATTGGCAAGAACACCGGCTGGGCCCCCCGGGAAAGGGGATGGAGTTGGGTACAGAAATTTTCCCAAAATGGCAAATGAATCATGACAAATCAGCAGACGGTGATTCAAGCGAATTACCTCACAGGCTCCGGCTTAACGACACTCAGGTCACACCCCCGCTGGGTATGCTGCTGAGTCTGCTGTGTCTGGGCGGAGAAGGTGGTTGATGTTGGGGAGGAGGACAGTGGGCGACACTTGACACCATTCCCCTTCTGACCCCCAAAGTCTGGCTGGCCATTCATTCATTTTGTTTTGTTTTGTTTTTTTGAGACAGAGTCTCACTCCATCACCCAGGCTGGAGTGCAGTGTCCTGATCCCCACTCACTGCAGCCTCCGCCTCCTGGGTTCAAGCAATTCTCCTGCCTCAGCCTTCCGAGTAGCATGTGCTACCACACCTGGCTAATATTTTTTCTTATCTTTTTTTTTTTTTTTTTGAGACAGAGTCTCACTCTGTCGCCCAGCTGGAGTGCAGTGGCGCTATCTCTGCTCTCTGCAACCTCCACCTCCCGGGTTCAAGCGATTCTTCTGTCTCAGCCTCTCGAGTAGCTGGGATTACAAGCAGCTGCCACTAAACCCAGCTAATTTTTTGTATTTTTAGTAGAGACGGGGTTTCGCCATGTTGGCCAGGCTGGTCTCGGACTCCTGACCTCATGATTGCCCCACCTTGGCCTCCCGAAGTGCTGGGATTATGGGTGTGAGCCACCACACCCAGCCATTTTTTTGTATATTTAGTAGAGCCAGGGATTCATCATGTTGGCCAGGCTGGTCTCAAACTCCTGATATAAGTATATATATTATATATTATAATAATTATATATTACTTGTTATATATTTATTAATAAGTACATATATTATATTTATTTAACCATTTTAAATATATTACATATTTATAACATATATATTATTTATATAATCATATATTTTATTAATATTTAATGAGTACATAAATAATGTATGTTTTTATATATTTAATAGATAGTGTATGTGTGTGTGTGTGTGACAGAGAGAGAGAGAAACAGGTCTTGCTCTGTCACCCAGGCTGGAGTGCAGTGACACAGTCCCTGCTCACTGCAACCTCAACTTCCCAGGTTCAAGTGATCCTCTCACCTTGGCTTCTGGAGTAGCTGGGCTAATAGGTGCTCACCACCACACCTGGCTAATTTCTTTGTGTTTTAGTTAGAGATGGAGTTTTGCGATGCTCCCCAGGCTGATTGCAGCCAGGCACAGTGGCTCACGCCTGCAATCCCAGCACTTTGGGAGGCTGAGATGGGAGGATCACTTGAGCTTAGGAATTCAAAACCAGCCTGGGCAGCATGGCAAGACCCCATCTCTACAAAAATAATTAAATAAACATTTAAAAATAAAAAAGAATGAATAGGACTATGTTTATTAGTCTCAATAAGAGCTGACACATATTAAGACCTACTATGTGCTAAGGCCCTTAGCAGAAAGATTTTCATATAGGACCTGGGGATCAGAGGTCAGACTGACTACAGACCACCCAGGTTCAAATCCCACCTCTGCCACTAGACCTCCGTATGACTTGGCTGACACTGCACTCTGTGTGTCAGTTTCCCTATCTGTAAAATGCTAACAGTAGTGTTTGCCTCAGGGACTAAATGCCAAGAGGTATGTAAAGTGCCCAGAAGAGCCCCTGAGCTGTGTCAGCACCCCGTGAATGTCCACTGTTCTAAGTCTCATTTTACTAACTAGGAAAAAGAATCAGAGAGGGTAAGTAACCTGCCTGAGGCCTCACAGCAGAGATCTGAAGGAACCCAAAACTCCTGGGCTATAATTGCCTTCCTTTTGTGCCAGGATCCCCTACATTCTTCCAACCAGGACCCACCCAGAGTAATACAGTGTTTCACAGATTTGAAGACCCAAGAGTTCTCCCCATTTTCTACATTGGGAACAGCAAGTTGTGCTGTAAATTACAGCAGTCATAGTATGTGAAACCTACAACACCGGTGTGATGAAAAAGTTCTGGGCCGGGTGCGGTGGGTCACACCTGTAATCCCAGCACTTTGGGAGGCAGAGGCGGGCGGATCATGAGGTCAAGAGATCAAGATTATGAGATTTTCCTGGCCTATTGATGAAACCCCATCTATGCTAAAAATACAAAAAATTAGCCATGTGTGGTGGCACACCCCTGTAGTCCCAGCTACTCGGGAGGCTGAGGCAGGAGAATCGCTTGAACCCAGGTGTTGGAGGTTGCAGCGAGCCAAGATCTCGCCACTGTAGTCCAGCAGCCTGGCATCAGAGTGAGACTCAGTCTCAAAAAAAAAAAAGAAAGAAAAGAAAAAGTTTTGGAGCTATGTAGTGGTAATGGTTGCACAGCATTGTGAAATGTACATATTGCCACTGAATTGTATGCTTTAAATGGCTTCAATGGTAAATTTAGTGTGTGCGCATGTGTGTATGTTTGTTATTTGTTTGTTTGTTTGTTTGTTTTTGAGACGGAGTTTCGCTCTTGTTACCCAGGCTGGAGTGCAATGGCACAATCTCAGCTCACCTCAACCTCTGCCTCCTGGGTTCAGGCAATTCTCCTGCCTCAGCCTCCTGAGTAGCTGGGATTACAGGCACACGCCACCATGCCCAGCTAATTTTTTGCATTTTTAGTAGAGACGGGGTTTCATCATGTTAACCAGGATGGTCTCGATCTCTTGACCTCATGATCCACCCGCCTCGGCCTCCCAAAGTGCTGGTGTTGTTTGTTTTTAATATGGAGTCTCGCCCTGTCGCCCAGGCTGGAGTGCAATGGTGAGATCTAGGCTCACTGCAACCTCCGGCTCCCAGGTTCAAGCGATACTCCTGCCTCAGCCTCCCGAGGAGCTGAGATTCCAGGCTCTCGCCACCACACCCAGCTAATTTTTTGTATCTTTAGTAGAGATTGGGTTTCACCCTGTTGGCCAGGATGGTCTAGAACTCCTGACCTTATGAGTCGCCCACCTCAGCTTCCCAAAGTGCTGGCATTACAGACGTGATCCACCGCACTGGCGGTAAATTTAATTTTTTAAACCACAATATTTACCACAATTTTTAAACTCGATTATGTCGAGATTGAGGGAAATACGGTAATAATAGAGGAAATAGGATAATAAATATCCAAAAAGTGAAAGGGCACGACCATCCCAGACGCCCTTACCCTCCTCACCTGTCATGACCCCAAGTCGTGCCCCAGTGCCCCCTCTCCCACAGCCCACCAGGGCTCCAGGGTGCCAACGTTCCACTGCACGCCCGGGTGCCAGGCCTCCCGCAGCCAGCCCCTCCCTATCTGGCCCCAGAACGCCCCAGATCTGACACCTTCCTTTGGGTTCTCTGCAGGAGACATCGTCCTGAAGGCGCCCACCCAGGTGCACGGCTTCTTGGGCGACTCCGTGACGCTGCCCTGCTACCTGCAGCTGCCCAGCACGGAGGTGACGCACGTGTCGCAGCTGACTTGGACGCGGCTCAGTGACTCACGCAGCGTGGCCGTCTTCCACCATACTCAGGGCCCCAACTACCCGGAGTCCGAACGGCTGGAATTCGTGGCCGCCAGACTAGGGGCGGAACTGCGGGATGCCTCGCTGAGGGTGTTCGAGCTGCGCGCCGAGGATGAAGGCAACTACACCTGCCTGTTCGTCATGTTCCCTCAGGGCAGCAGGAGCGCGGTTACCTGGCTCCGAGTGTTCGGTGAGCTGGGGCGCCTTGGGTGCAGGGGCTGAATGCAAGGCGGAGAGTTGGTGGGAGGATCAGGGAGGTAGGTAAAGATCGGGAAGTCCTGGGAGGGAGAGAGATTCCCTCCACAGCAGATTCCCTGGGACTAAAGGAAGGGGCAGGGCAATGATGAGGGGTGGAGTGGGGGAGGCTAGTGGGGGAAGGACTACAGGGCAGGAAGAGAGGAGAGATCTCCGGGAGTAAGGACCTCCAAGCCTAGAATCACCTTGAGGGAGGGGAAGGGGTATATTGGAAAGGGGGGCTGGGAGGGCACTGGGAAGGGAGGAGGCCTGGGTGGCGTCTTCTGGGTCCCTCCTTTCCTAATCTGTAAAAGGATTGGTGACAATAGCATCATCCTTGGAAAGCTGTCCTGAGTGTCCAGGTGAAGGCTTAGAGCAGAGGTGCTTCATAGCCCATGTGAGTTAGTTAGAGCTGTCAGTTACTGTTTATTTGGTGAAGAAGGAGAAAGTTGAAACAGACAGAAAAGCAAAGATCCTCATACCCAAAAGAGGAGGGGGTCATGCTTTCATTTTCGTGAGCTCCATGAGGCCCTCTTCCTGGAACTTGAGCAAGAAGTCTCTGTGCCTCAGTTTCCTCATCTGTGGGATGGGGATCACCATAAGGATTCAAAATAACTGACCCCCCCCTTTTTTTTTTTTTGAGACGGAGTTTCACTCTTGTTACCCAGGCTGGAGTGCAATGGCGCGATCTCGGCTCACCGCAACCTCTGCCTCCTGGGTTCAGGCAATTCTCCTGCCTCAGCCTCTGGAGTAGCTGAGATTACAGGCACGCGCCACCATGCCCAGCTAATTTTTTTTTATTTTTAGTAGAGACGGGGTTTCACCATGTTGACCAGGATGGTCTCGATCTCTTGACCTCGTGATCCACCCGCCTCGACCTCCCAAAGTGCTGGGATTACAGGCTTGAGCCACCGTGCCCGGCCTTTTTTTTTTTTTGAGACAGAGTCTTGCTCTGTCGCCCAGGCTGGAGTGCAGTGGCGTGATCATAGCTCACTGCAGCAAGGAACTTCTGGGCTCTAGGAATGCTCCTGCCCTCCCTGTAGCTGGAATTACAGGAATGTGCCCCCATGCCCGCCTTTTTTGTTGTTGATGTTTGGTTTTTAAGTTTATGTGCCAGGAACGATTCCAGGCTTGTACATGAGTAATTCATGAAATTTCAAGGGTTTGGAACCGGCACACAGCATCCAATCAAAGGCAACTCTTGTCAGTCCAACAAGCCTGGGATTCTGAGTATCATGGTTTATAGGATGAGGTAAAACAGAAACAGTGAGTCAAGTTAAGGAGAAACCTTGGGTAAATAATAAAACAGGTAATGATGGGGAAGGAAGTCCCAGGTTCGGGAATCACCAGGATGATGAGTAAGAGATGGTCAAGGTGGTTTTGGAGTCGAACGGACTTTACGTGAGAGTCTAGCTCTGCTGCTTATAGCTCTGTGACCGTGGGCAAGTCACTTCCCTCCTCAACTTCAGAGCTCAGGCTTCCTCTCTTCCACTGAGCCCCGGACTAGGATAACCCCCTCTGGGTTTCCCCGTCCCAGCCCTGCCTTCTCCAAGTCATCACTGCCTGGAAAAGAGTATTTCTGCCCCTTGGACTGAGTACCCATGAGGGCGGAACCAGGGCTATTTTGGTCACTGCTGGGCCCCAGCACTTTCCACCAAATAATATTTATTGAGCACTTATTATGTGCCAAGTACCACTCTTAGACCTTTATCAGAATATTCTCATGCCTGTGATCCCATCGTTATCTCCTGTTGACAGACAAGGAAACTGAGGCACAGACTTGCCCAAGGCCACCCAGCTGCTCAGGGACAGAGCTGGGGTTTGAACCATGCCATCCTGTACACTTTTGGTTTTTTTTGAGACAGAATCTTGCTCTGTTGCCCAGCTGGAGTGCAGTGTCGCAATCCTGGCTCACTGCAACCTCTGTCTCCTGAGTTCAAGCAATTATCCAGTCTCAGCCTCCCGAGAACTGGGATTACTGGCGTGTGCCACCATACCCTGGCTAATTTTTGTATTTTTAGTAGAGACAGAGTTTTTACTATGTTGGCCAGGCTGGTCTCGAACTCTTGACCTCAAGTGATCCACCCACCTCAACCTCCCAAAGTGCTGGGAATACAGGTGTCAGCCACCATGCCCAACCACCATACCATCCCGTACCCTTAACAAATCCCCCTCTTCTACCATGGAGGGGTTCATTGGATGACCTGTTGCTTTTGTTCCTCTTCCTAGCCAAGCCCCAGAACACAGCTGAGGCTCAGAAGGTCCAGCTCACCGGAGAGCCTGTGCCCGTGGCCCGATGTGTCTCCACAGGGGGTCGCCCGCCTGCCCGAATCACCTGGCACTCAGACCTGAGCGGGATGGCCAATATGAGCCAGGAGCCAGGGCTCCTGTCTGGCACAGTCACTGTCACCAGCCTCTGGATTTTGGTGCCCTCAAGCCAGGTGGACGGCAAGAATGTGACCTGCAAAGTGGAGCAGGAGAGCTTCCAGACGCCTCAGCTGCTGACTGTAAACCTCACCGTGTACTGTGAGTGTGCCCAAGTCAGCCACAGCAAGAACCCCTGCCGGGCCGCCCCCACCCCTGTCTACACTGACTCCCCAAGGCACTGTAGGCATTGCTTCCATCATCTGCACAGGCTCCCCTGACTCCTGTCTGCACGGCCCACCCCCACTGTCTACACCAGCTCCCTTGGGCTATAAACAACACTGCCCCTATTGTCGACACCAGCTAATTGGGCCTCACTCAGTCAAGGCTGACACCCAGATTGTCTGCCCTCTCTCTTTTTTTCTGAGACAGAGTCTCACTCTGTTCCCAGGCTGGAGTGCAGCGGTGCAGTCTCGGCTCACCGCAACCTCTGCTTCTTGAGTTCAAGCAATTCTCCTGCCTCAGCCTCCCGAGTAACTGGGATTACTGGTGTGACTGTGGCTCCTCTAGCCACTGTCTACACTGATACCGCACACTCTGCTGACTCCCTTGAGCACAGTCTGTGCTGCCCCCAAACATTGGCTACACCCCCTTCCCCAGGCAACTATTCACAATGACCTCCCCGACGTTGGCTCTCCTGGCCTCTGTCAGCACGGCCTCCCTCATTGTCTGCTCCCACACCCTTGTCTGTTTCTTTTCTTTTCTTTTTTTTTGAGGCGGGGTCTCGTTCTTTTGTCACCCAGGCTGGAGTGCAGTGGGGTGACCTCGGCTCACTGCAGCCTCCGCCTTCCATGCTCAAGCTATTCTCCTGCCTCAGCCTCCCAAGTAGCTGGGACTACAGGCACATGCCACCACGCCCAGCTAATTTTTTGTATTTTTAGTAGAGATGGCGTTTCACCGTGGTATCCAGGATGGTCTCTATCTCCTGACCTCATGATCTGCCCTCCTCAGCCTCCCAAAGTGTTGGGATTGCAGGCGTGAGCCACCGCGCCCAGTCGTAGGCACTCTCTAAAGTGCCCCTCCCATTATCTACCCTGCCTCCCTGGGGAACTGTCTGCATTCACCTCCCACACTGTATCTACCAGTTCCCCTGAGCCACGATCGATGGTCTCCCCTGGGTGCTGGCTACACTGATCTTCCCACATTGTGTGTGCTGGCTGCTCTGAGCAGTGTCTGCAGCCTAGTCCCCCAGTGTAGTCTACACATCCCTCTGCCCAGTATTGTCTACACTGGCTCATCTACAGGCTGTCCAGTCTCGCCCCACATCACAGGAGAACCACACTGGTTCTCCTGCACAGCGTCACCTCCACTAGCTCCCTCATGGTGCCATTGACATTGACACCCACACATTTATCTCCAGTGACAGCCCAGGCGCTCCCTCACCAGTGCTGTCTAACAGAAATAGCACGCAAGCTGCATAGAGGACTTTAAATTCTCCGGCAGCCATCCATTACAAAATTACAAGAAAGAGATGAAATTTATCTGTGTATTTACTTATCTATTTATTTATCTGAAATGGGTTCTTATTCTGTCACCCAGGCTGGAGTGTGGTGGCACAACTCACTGCGGCCTTGACCTCCTGGGCTCAGGCGATCCTCCCACCTCAGCCTCAGTCTCCTGAGTAGCTGGGACTACAGGCATGTGACACCATGCCCGGCTAATTTATTTTATTTGTTTATTTATTTATTTATTTTGAGACAGAGTCTTGCTCTGTTGCCCAGGCTTGAGTGCAGTGGTGCAATCTTGGCTCACTGCAACACCCGCCTCTCGGGTTCAAGTGATTCTCCTACCTCAGCCTCCCCAGTAGCTGGGATTACAGGTGCCCACCACCATGCCCGGATAATTTTTGTATTGTTAGTAGAAACAGGGTTTCACCATCTTGACCAAGCTGGTCTTGAACTCCTGATGTGATCTGCCCACCTTGGCCTCCCAAAGTGCTGGGATTATAAGCGTGAGCCACTGCACCCAGCCTAGTGTATTTTTTTGTAGTGACAGGATCTCCCTGTATTACCCAGACTGGTCTCAAACTCCTGGGCTCAAGCGATCCTCCTGCCTCGACCTCCCAAGGTGCTGAGATTATAGGCATGAGCCACTGTGCCTGGCCAAAATTAATTTTAATAGTTCCTTTACTTACCCCAATACACCCAAAATATTATTTTAACTTGTAATTCGTTTCTAAAATTTTTTCTTGAGATCCCTCCCATTTATTTTGCCCTAGTAAGCCTTTGAAATCTGGTGTGTATTTCGGCCTGGCCATATTTCAAGGGCTCAGCGGTCACATGTGGCCAATGGGTGCCATATTGGAGAGCATAGATCTAGACTAAGCTCCCACATCATCTACACTGGCTCATCTAAATGCTGTCTACACACACACACAGCCTGTTTTAATTTCACCAGCTCCCTGGTACACATTGTATATATGGGGGTGATCTCACCCCCACCCCAGCATTTTGAACACTGGCCGGACATTATAGCGTCTGCTGTGATATTCTAACTCCAGGTCTGCACCGAGCCTGTCACTAATACCCACACAAGCTCTTCTAGGCTCATCCATACTGTTCCTTTCATCTTCGTTTATACTGCCTGCTCTCCCGCCAGGCAATTGGTACACAGATTCCCTCAGGGGCTGTCTATACTGGAGTCCCTCTACACTAACTCCTACCCTTCACCCCCCAACAAACCCTGTCTCACTGACCTTCCTCCTGAGGACGCTGAAGGATCTTTGCTGTTGGTCATGTCTGGGATGGCTGAGCAGCACCCCAGAGCAGGGGGATTTATCCAGGACTCTTTCTCACAGGACTTGTCAGAGGCTTGAATACACTGCTGTGTATTATGAGTGACAGTTGCCTATTAGTGAGACAAGGAGGCCTTTTCCCACAGGACACCCAACACATACCTGGACCAGGCTACCTAGGAAAGCTAGTGGAGAAAAGCAGGTCCTCAGAAGCCCTCTCCATGTCCCCACTGACCAGGGACTCCCAGGCTTCTGCTCTCTGTGGCACCCCATCTCCCTAGACCCCTCCTAGGCCTCTCCAGCTCCCACTGTTCCCCAAACATGCCCAGACCTTTTCCTGTAGTAATGTGAATCCCACATAGCCCTAGTCCCACCAAAGACTCCCTGTCTCTGAACCTCTGTGTCCACTTCCTGCAGATCCCCCAGAGGTATCCATTTCTGGCTATGATGGCAACTGGTACCTCGGCCAGACTGAGGCCAGCCTGACCTGCGATGCTCGCAGCAACCCAGAGCCCACAGGCTATGAGTGGAGCACGTGAGTCCTGGGTCTGAGGGAGGAGGGGTTGGAGGCCTAGACTCCTGGGTCTGAGGGAGGAGGGGCTGGAGTCTGGACTCCTGGGTCTGAGGGAAGAGCGGCTGGGGACCTGGACTCCTGGGTCTGAGGGAGGAGGGGGTGGGGGTGTGGACTCCTGGGTCTCAGGGAGGAGGAGCTGGGGCCTGGACTCCTGGGTCTGAGGGAGGAGGGGCTGGAGTCTGGACTCCTGGGTCTGAGGGAGGAGGGGCTGGGGGTCTGGACTCCTGGGTCTGAGGGAGGAGGGGCTGGAGTCTGGACTCCTGGGTCTGAGGGAGGAGGGGCTGGGGGTGTGGACTCCTGGGTCTCAGGGAGGAGGAGCTGGGGCCTGGACTCCTGGGTCTGAGGGAGGAGGGGCTGGGGGCCTGGACTCCTGGGTCTGAAGGAGGAGGGGCTGGGGCCTGGACTCCTGGGTCTGAGGGAGGAGGGGCTGGGGCCTGGACTCCTGGGTCTGAGGGAGGAGGGGCTGGGGGTCTGGACTCCTGGGTCTGAGGGAGGAGGAGCTGGGGCTCTGTCACCCAGGCTGGAGTGCAGTGCCATGATCATAGCTCACTGCAGCCTGAACCTCCCTGGGCTCAGTGATCCTCCCACTTCAACCTCCTGAGTGGCTGGAACTACAGGCACGGGCCACCACACTCGGCTAATTTTGTTGTATTTTTTGCAGAGACAGGGTTTTGCCACATTGCCCAGGCTGGTCTCAATCTCCTGGGCTCAAGCAATCAACCCACCTCAGCCTCCCAAAATGCTGTGATCACAGGCGTGAGTCACCTCACCCAGCCTTAGGCCTTCTTCCTTATTATAAAAATAACTCGTGTCCACTGTAGAACTGTCAGGCCATTGAGTTATGAGCAAAAACAAGACAGCAGCATCTCTAGTCAAGTATACCCAGCCACTTCCAGAAATACCCAGTGGCCCTTATTATACACCCTTCTGTCTTTTTTCTCTGTGTTTCTAAACAAAAACTGGAATTATGCTATACATATAATTTTGAAACTTGTCCTCTATCTCGTGAATACCTTTCCATCTCAAAGCACGTAGGTCCACAAGCCCATTTCCCACATATTGTATGAGGAAGATTGTCAAACATAGAGAAAAATCCTAATTTTCCCGTGAACACTTAAGATTCCACCATGTGGACTCCCCCACTAACATTTTGCTGTGCTTGCTTTATCACATTTCTGTGATTCCCTCCGTCCCTCTATTCATATTATGCATTTCAAAGCACCCTCAGCTCCCCTGCTTCTTTTTTTTTTTTTAAACAAGGCCTCACTCTGTTGCTCAGGCTGGAGTACAGTGGCACAGTCACAGCTCACTGGAGCCTTGAGCGCCTGGGCTCAAGTGATCCTCCAGCCTCAGCCTCCCAGATAGCTGGGACTACAGGCACACACCACAACGCCTGGCTAACATGGCCCCTTTTTTAATGTTGCTGGGATTTTATCACCTTTGAAAAAAAAATGTAAGAAATAGAGATGAGATCTCATTATGTTGCCTAGGCTGGTCTTGAACTCCTGAACTCAAGCAGTCCTCCCACCTGGGCCTCCTAAAGTGCAGGGAAGAGATTCCAACATACACTGATGTCATCAGTTATTTAACCATGCCCTGTACAGGGCACAGATGTCAGTTTCCATTTTCAACTCTGCAAATGCGTGGTGGTGACCATCCCCCGTGGTCATTTGTCAGTTGTCAGCGGAAGAAACTGCCGGTCAGAGGTTTTTGATGGTGTGACGGTGACTTTACTGTCCTGCCTCAAAGCACCACAATTCAGCCTCTTGAGCCAGATGGCTGCGTTTGCATCCCAGCTTTGCAGAGTGCCCAAAGCCCAATACTCCCAACTCTACCTCTGTTCATTAAACTAGTGTTCCTTGACTACTTACTGTGCGCCAGGTGCAATTAAGCTGCACATCGTAGTCAATAAAACAGACCAGATTTCCTCCCCATATGGAGCTTCCATTCCAGTGGGGAAAGAAACAAGAAGCGAGATAAAGTAGTAAAGTGTGTAGAGTGTGTGCAATGGCGATAAATACCATGGAGAAGATAAAGCAGGAAAGGGGATGGGGGCGAGGCGCCGTGGCTCATGCCTGTAATCCCAACACTTTGGGATGCTGAGATGGGAAGATCACTTGAGGCCAGAAGTTCGGAACCAGCCTGGCCAACACAATGAAACCCCATCTCTACCAAAAATGATACAAAACTTAGCTGGGTGTGGGAGGACGCACCTGCAGTCCCACCTACTCAGGAGGCTGAGATGGGAAGATTGCATGCACCCAGGTGGTAGAGGTTGCAGTGAGCCAAGATGGTGCCACTGCACTGTAGCACGGGTGACAGAATGAGGCCCTATCTCAAAAAATAATAAAATTAGAGAGAGAGAGAGAGAGAGAATGGGGATGGGAAGGGTGGTCATCACAGTTGAAATAGGGTGGCCAAGTGACATGTTACTAAGGTGAAGGAGGCGAGGGTGAGCTCTGTGGGAACATGGGGGCAGAGCATTCTAGCAGAGGGAACAGTATAGGCAAACCCATTTCTTTTTTTTTTTTCTTTTTTTCTTTTGAGACAGAGTCTCACTCTCTCACCCAGGCTGGAGTGCAGTGGTGCAGTCTCAGCTCACTGCAACCTCCACCTCCCTGGTTCAAGCAATTCTCTGCCTCAGCCTCCTGCATAGCTGGAGTTACAGGTGCCGGCCACCACGCCCGGCTAATTTTTGTATTTTTAGTAGAGACGGGGTTTCACCATCTTGGCCAGGCTGGTCTTGAAGCCCTCACTTCGTAATCCACCCGCCTCCGCCTCCCAAAGTGCTGGGATTACAGGCGTGAGCCACCGCGCCCGACCAGGCAAACCCATTTCTATCCATCAGTCCCTGCATAAGCAAACACCCAGGACACCTAACTGGAGAGTTTGAGGACCAGCAAGGCCACTGTGGATACAGAGGCGGGAACAAAGGGGAGGGTCCTGGAAAACAGGGGCAGAGGTAGCAGGGGCCAGGTCACGTGGGGCCTGTGACACGGCGGAGAGTTCGGTTTTACTCTGAGCCAGACTGAGCCACCAGAGGGTGCTGAGCTGAGGGATGGGAACTGACTTAGGGTTCATAGGCGACCTCTGGTGGCCAAGTGGGGAACAGACGAGGGGGGCGAGGGCGGAAATGGAGCCCAGCGTGGAGGCGGCTGCCGGGGGCCCAGGATGTACCAGGTCAGAGCAGGGAGGCGGCCGGCCATGGAAGCCCTGAGGAGCGGTGGGATTCTGGATAGATCTTAGGGCGGGGCCTAAGGATTGGCTGATGGGTTGGGTGTGGGCATGAGAGGAAGGGAAGAGTCGGGAGCTGGGGTGGGGGGGTTTGGGGGTGGTCTTCCAGAATTGCTCTCGGCTTATACCATAGAGGGCGTGACGGTTTTCGGCAAGTAGTGGGTGCTCAATCACTATCACTCCGGACTCGCAGCAGAGGCTCACCCTTCTGTCTCTCCCAGGACCATGGGTCCTCTGCCACCCTCTGCTATGGCCCAGGGCGCCCAGCTCCTCATCCATCCTGTGGACAAGTCAATCAACACGACTTTCATCTGCAACGTCACCAGTGCCCTAGGAGCTCGCCAGGCAGAGCTGACTGTCCAGGTCAAAGGTGAGGAACTCCCTGGGTGGGGAGAACAGGGACCAAAGGAAGAGGTCGCAGCAGGGTTCCCTCTCCAATGCTCTCTATGAACCGATCACAGCAGCTGGCTCCCATCCTTCTCCTAAGCCTTCTCACAAAAGGACCAGTGGGGCCAGCTTGACTCCCCTGTTAACTCCATACCTATACCGCTGGTACCGTTGTTCAGCTGCCTGGATACACTCCCTCCGCACACCCAGGTTGGGATAGATGTGGAATCCCTCTCTCTCAGGGACTCAGGCCTGTCTAAATGTATTAGGCAGAACTCTATCAATTGCAGTTGTCAGAAACATAACTCAAAGTAGTCTAAGAAAAAAAAAAATCCAGGAGTTTATTGAAATGTCACCTTCAGGTATGGTTAGATCCAGGGGTTCCAACTATGTAATCCAGGATCTTTTATTTTATACATCTCTTGTCTCTGCTTTTTGTTGTACTGGCTTGATTCTCAGGAAGGCTCTGTCCTCAGGGAAGCAAGATAGCCCTCAGCAATGACAGGCTCACATCCTACCAAAATAGCAACAGGAGGAGGAAAAAAACACCATTTTAAATAACTGTAGCCAAAGTCCCAGGACTGGCTCTCATTCGCCCAGCTTAGGCCACAGCCCACCTATGAACCAATCACAGCAGCCAGGGAAAATGGAATGTTCTGATTGGCCAGGCCTGTGTCAAAGTCCCATCCTAGGAACCAGAGGGTAGGATCCAGTCCACCTGAGTTAAATAGACTGAGGCAGGTGGAGTGGTGGCTCCATAAGGAAATTTGAGATGCCACTTCAAGAATGAGGGATAAACCCCAAGAGTGTCCTTACCTAAATACCTGTTTCCTTCTCTTTCAGAGGGACCTCCCAGTGAACCCCCAGGCATGTCCAGGAACAACATCCTCTTCCTGATTCTGGGACTCCTGGGGGTTTTTCTGGCCCTGCTGGGGGTTCGGCTTTATTTCTGTCGGTCCAGATGTTCCCGTAAGTTCCTTTGGCATTGCCATCTGTCTCCATGAGTGAGCATCACCAGAGCTGCCATAATGGAGCACCTACTGTGTGCTGGGCTCCGTGCTAAACCCTTCCCGTGTGCCTCTCACTGAATCCTCACTCCAGTGCCATGAGGTTTTCCCCATTTGACCAACCAGGGTGCAGAACCAGGGAATCCCGTTCACTGCTTCTTTGATTACATTTACAAGTATTTACGGAGTGGAAGAAGATCGCATCAGGCCTGAGGCTTTGGCGCTTCATTCAGGTGATGTGGGAGTCCCTGCCAGAAGGATGGGGGTGAAATAATGCTGAACCCCTCAGCCTTACTCCATCTGCCTTGTTCAGGAGTGACTCTAGGAGGAGGTGGCAGGAACTGGCATCTCTGATCCTCAGCTCTAACAGGGTCCGATGCTTTCACACCTTGAGAGATTTGCATAGGCCGTTCCCCTGCCTGGAGCACCCTCCCATGGCTCCTTCTGGAGAAGTGCACCAGCTAATTCTGTAATCAGGGGAGTGATACTTTGCTGAGCACTGTCCATGTGCTGCTTTATATGTACGACCTCCTGGATTTTAATTTTTAATTTTTAGTTTTATTTTGTTTATTTATTTATTTTGAGGCAGGCTGTCACTCTGTCACCCAGGCTGTAGTGCAGTGGCACAGCCTCAGCCCACTGCAGCCTCCGCCTCCCAGGTTCAAGTGAATCTCGTGCCTCAGCCTTCCGAGTAGCTGGGATTACAGGCATGCAACACCCTGCCCAACTAAGTTTCGTATTTTCAGTAGAGACGGGGTTTCACCATGTTGGTCAGGCTGGTCTCCAACTTCTGACTTCGTGATTCACCGCCTCGGCCTCCCAAAGTGCTGGGATTACAGGCGTGAGCCACCATGCCTGGCTTTTTTTTTTTCTCTCTCTCTCTCTTGCCCAGACTAGAGTGCAGTGGCATGATATCAGCTTACTGCAACCTCACCCTCCCAGGTTCAGGTGATTCTCCCACCTCAGCCTCCTAAGTAGCTGGGATTATAGGCATGCACTCCCAGGCCCGGCTAATTTTTCATATTTTTAGTAAAGTTGGAGTTTCGCTGTGTTGCCCAGGCTGGTCTTGAACTGGACTCCAGCAATCCACCCACCTTGGGGAATTCCTCCCAGAGTACTGGAATTACAGGCATGAGCCACCATGCTTGACCAAGAGCAGGCGATTTTATCTGTTTTGTTCACAGCTGTGTCCCCAGCACCTAGAATGTACCTGGCACAAAGTAGACATTTACCATTTGCTGAATACTACTACTGTTTGCTAAATAAACCCCTGTTCAGTAGTTTAGGAAACTGAAACCAGAGAGGTTAAGTCACTGGTCTAAGGTCACACAGCTCCTAAAGGACAGAGATGGAATTTGAACCCATCCATCTGGTTCCAGAGCCCAGGCTTGATATTTATGGATCTTTATTTAATTAATGGATATTTTAAAAATCTAATTTTTGCATTTTTCGTAGAGACAGGGTTTCACCATGTTGGCCAGGCTGGTCCTGAACTCTTGACCTTGTGATCCGCCCACCTCACACTCCCAAAGTGCTGGGATTACAGGTGTGAGCCACGGTGCCCAGCCTACACTGTCATTTATTTTATTTTTTATTTTAGAGGCAGTGATCTTGCTGTCTTGCTCAGGCTGGTCTCAAATCCTTGACAAGCACACCCGCCATCCCTGTGTGACAGATGTGTATAGCGTTAAGGGAAGTGGCGCCCCATGTAACGGCGGAGGCAGAACTTGGCGTTTTCAGGACCCCGACACCCGGGCATATCTTCTTCCCAGCCTTGTTCCCTCCTGACGACTTCCCCTCCTATTTCCCCAGGTCCGACAGCTGCCAGCACCTCGGTTAATAGGGTAAGTGCAGTGTGGGAGCTGAGGAGGGTGTGGGGTCTGCACGAACTACAAACCAGATGTCTCCAGGTGCCTCAGGAGCCTGGGTCTTCTGGGTCTTTTCTCCTGCTGCCTCGAGCAGCATTTCCCACCCTTCCTGCTGGGCAGAATCCCCTGTAGAGTTTGCTAAGATGCAGTCCCCGACAGTGTGGGCTTTGCCGAGGCCAGGGAATCTGCATTTTAATATCAGCCCTCCCCACCAACTCCACCCTGGGCCACACCTTGAGAAGCACTGCCCTGGCTTCCAGGGAGAGGGGAGGGGATAGGCCTGTAGTTCTTTGCACATTGGTCTTCGGTGGGAAGATGTTCTTTGATTTTATTCAAAAGAGCCCTGAGGCTAAGGTTTGAAAACTCTCTTCCAGCCCGTCTCCTATGCGCCTGTGGCCAACTCTTTCGAGGATCCACAGACAAAGGGCACAAGGTGACAGCGTCGGGTCTGAGCGGGGAGAGAGACTGGAGCTGACAAGGACATGGGCCTCCAGAGTTAGACCCCACCCCAACGGATGAAGACCCCTCCAAAGAGACCAGCCTCCTTCCCATGCCAGACCTCAAAACGAGGTGGTAGGTGCACGTTCAGAGGTCTCCAAGACCACCCTGAGCTCATTTGCTAGAAGGACTCACTGGACTCAGGAAAGCTGTTAAGCTCCCAGTTACAGTTTATTACAGCAAAAGGACAGAGATCGAAATCAGCAAAGCAAGGTGCTGCCCAGCACACGTTCCGGGAGAGACGAGCCGACAGCTTCCAGCCGTCCCCTCCCAGTGGAGCCGTGTAGGCAGCACCTGATTCTCACAGCAACGACATGCGACAACACGCAAGAAGTACTGCGAACCAGAGCAGTTCACTCGAGACCTTCGTGCCCAGAGTTTTTTCTCTGTTGGTCTTGAGGCAGGGTCTGGCTCTGTTGCCAGACTGGAGTGCAGTGGTGAGATCACAGCTCATTGCAGCCTTGACCTCTGAGGTCCAAGTCATCCTCCCACCTCAGCCTCCTGAGTAGCTAGGACCACAGGCATGTGCCACCATGCGTGGCTAATCTTTTTATTATTTGTAGAGTCCCTATGTTGTCCAGGCTGGTCTCAAACTCTTGGCCTCAAGTGTTATTTCTGCCTCAGCCTCCCAAAGTGCTGAATTAAACAGCTCGCCATCCACGTGGCTGACCTCATGCATCAAGCCAATACCATGTGGCGCCAGGCCCCCCCACCACAAATCACAGCATTAGCATGATCAGCTCAGATGGGCTATCAGGCAGGGTATTCCAGGAACTAAGAGATGAATGCCCAGCAGCTGAGAATAAAGGGCCCGGTCTTTCTTTGGGCAAGGCTGAGCCTTTACTGCGTAGTGGACCACACAGAAGGGTGTGGCCCCCAGAGAATCTGGGTAAAAATCTGGCCTCTGGCCTTAAGCTTCTAAGTCTCTGTATCTGTCAGATCTCTGTGGTTACAAGAAACAGCCACTGACCCTGGTCACCAGAGGCTGCAACTCAGACCACAAGCAGCTGCCTGGGGGTTGTCCAAGGAGCAGAGACATGAACTTGGAGAAGGTTGTCAGCGCAGCCACTTCCTGCCAGCATCTGCAGCCAGCAAGCTGGGGCTGGCAGGAAATAACCCACAAAAGAAGCAAATGCTATTTCCAGCACAAGGGGGAGGAATGCAGGGAGAGGCGGTGTTGCGGTCACTCAGGACACTCTCCTTTAGGGCCAAGATGGAGGAGACCCAAGACCCAGGAAGCTGAGCTCAGATGCAACTGACAAATTTACTTTATAAAGGTCTACAATCGGCCAAGTGCGGTGGCTCACACCTATAATCCCAGCACTTTGGGAGGCCAAGATGGGTGGATCACAAGGTCAGGAGTTCAAGACCAGCCTGGCCAACATGGTGAAACCCCATCTCTAATAAAATACAGAAATTAGCTGTGCGTGGTGGCATGCATCTGTAATCCCAGCTACTCAGAGGCTGAAACAGGAGAATGGCTTGAACCCGGGAGGTGGAGATTACAGTGAGCTGAGATCGCGCCACTGCACTCCAACCTGGGTGACAAAGCAAGACTTCATCTCAAAAAAAAAAAAAAAAAAAAAGATTCTATGATCATGAGGGCAGGCACCAGAATTCCTCTTATAAAGAAAACTGTCTAGGAAAATAGCATGAGGGAGAGAAGACCTTGGGCCAAGATGCTAAATGGGAAAGCAAAGCTTGAGCTGCTCTGGGAGAGAAAATAAACGGGACATAGGATTTGCTCTGGACAGAGATGGAGGAGTGGGGAACAGGGAAGTGTGGAGAAGAGACCAGAACTGGCAGAATGGCGGGGGCAAGGGATTCAAGGGGTGACGAGGCCAATAGGACCTTACAGAGTTGAGGAGACAAAGGAGCATTGGTTGCTTTGGTGGCACATAAGATCCTCGTCCGTCTCCAGCCTCCAGAACCTCATTAAAGCTTATTTATTGCACCTGCACTGGCTGTGTGCAATGGGATCTCTTGTGGAAATCAAGGCGGAGACAGGTTTCAGGTGTACTGTTGCCACGTGGGATGGAACCAGGGGTGTGGAAGCAAGACGTTAAATGAAGGAGGCCATTAGGGCTGCGATTCCCAGGCACCTTAGGAACCGCTTGCTTGTCTTTCTTTTTTTTTTTTCCTCTCTCCAAAAAAAATTTTGAAGAGACAGTGTCTACTGTCACTCAGGCTGGAGTACAGAGGTACTACCCTAGCTCATTGCAGCCCCTGTAACTCCAGGGCTCAAGCAATCCTCCCACCTCAGCCTCCCAAGTAGCTGGACAACAGGCACACCTCACCAGGCCAAGCCAATTTTTTAAATTAGATAGTACCTCAGTTTCCCAAATTAGAAGTTACAAAAAGACAGGGATCCATGCTGAGTTAATGTGTGTTTAGAGGAGTGATCCAGCTCTTCTTTTGCACGTGGACATCCAGTTTCACAACACTATGAATGCAATGAATCACACTGAATCACACACTCAAAAGTAGCTAAAATGGCAAATTTTCTGTTATCTCTTTTTAACCACAAATTTTGAAAATTAATTATATTATGTACCAAAAACACCACTGAATAGTACCCTTTATTTATTTATTTAGTTAGTTAGTTAGTTAGTTATTTTAGAAACAGAGTCTTGCTTTGTTGATCAGGCTGGAGTGCAGTGGCCTGATCATGGCTCCTTGCAGCCTCCACCTGCTGGGCTCATGTGAGCCTCCTGCCTCAGCCTCCCGAGGTGGGTACCACCCCACCTGGCTAAATTTTTTTTTTTTTTTTTTAGAAATGGGCATCTCATTGTATTGCCCAGGCTGGTCTGGAACCCCTAGGTTCAAGTGCTCCTCCTGCCTCGGCCTCCCAAAGTGCTGGGATCACAGACATGAGCCACTGCACCCAGCCCTGGACCTTACTTTTGCTGCTCACAGTTTCTGGTGACTCACAGAATGCCTCCTTAGTTATTCTACCTCATATTCAGCCTCATATTGCAGCCTCCACCTGCTGGGCTCATGTGAGCCTCCTGTCTCAGCCTCCCGAGGTGGGCACCACCCCACTTGGCTAAATTTTTTTAGCCGGGGATATACAGGTTTTTTAACCAGGCCCCAAAAGACAGGCATTTGTATCATTTCCAGCCTTTTACTATTACAGTGTTGTAGTGAATAACTTTACACACTGTCGTGTATTTTATTTATTTTATTTTAATTTAGAGACAGGGATCTTGCCATCTTGCCCAGGCTGGTCTCAAACTCCCAGGCTTAAGCAATCCTCCCGCCTCAGCCTCCTGAAGTACTGGCATTATAGGCATGAGCCACCGTGCCTGGCCAAGGCACACTGTCATTGAGCTCACGTTGACACCTGAGTGTAGGACACACTCCTGGAAGTGGAATTGCTGGGCCAAAGAGTATGTTTCTTGTCATTGTGATTAATATTGACAAATGAACCCTCACAGAATTCATGCTGAGCTCTGTTCCCACCAGCGTGTAGATGGTGACCTTTATCTGGAGGGATGGGGCATCCTTGGAGTCCGCAGAGCTAGGAATGGAGAGAGGACCCAGAATTTTGGTATAGGTCTTATATAAAGTTATAAGTTTAAGAAAACAGCCGGGCACGGTGGCTCAGGCCTGTAATCCCAGCACTTTGGGAGGTTGCAGCGGGGGGATCATTTGAGGTCAGGAGTTCAAGACCAGCCTGGCCAACATGGTGAAACCCCATCTCTCCAAAAAGTTAGCCAATCACGGTGGTGCATGCCTGTAATCCCAGCTACTCAGGAGGCTGAGGTGGGAGAATCATTTCAACCCGGGAGGCAGAGGCTGCAGTGAGCCATGATCAGGCACTGCACTCCAGCCTGGGTGACAAGAGCGAGACCCTGTCTCAAAAAAAAAAAAGAAAAGAAAAAAAAAGAATTGGTCTACTCTGGGCACGGCTCCACTTCTCTGCTGTTTGTTCAGCTCTCCTCCACATACGGGCATCACCCTCTGGTGCCAAGATGGCTGATGCATTCCGGGCATCACATCCAGACTCAGACCCAGAGAAGCTGCCCATCCCTACCTGGGTGAGCCTCCATGGGAACGAGAAACCTCACCCAGCAGCGTCTTTTCCGGTCTCATTCACCAGCGCCTCCCACCGCTCAACCAATCCCTGGCCAAAAGAATGGGACCGCCTGGGAAGCTGGACCAATCAGGACCTGCCCTCTGGGGCTGGGGAGAGGCCCGGATGAAGGCTGCAGGGCCGCCTAGACCTCTGTTACTAGCAGTGCCTACCTCTGAGTAGTTGGAAGATGTCTGGGTTTATTCTCTTTTAAGTACTGCCTAAATATTCTATAATAAACTTTGACTCTTATTTTAATAATGCAAAAGGAATCGAAGTCATTATTTGAAAGGGAGAGGAAGAAGAGAGAGAGAGGGAGGGAGGGAGGCAGGGAGGGAGACAGGAGAGAGAGTAGAATCCAGCCACCGGAAAATTGAGAATAGCTGGCTTTGCATTACGTGCCTGGAAATAATTGCTGGGTTTGCAACGGCTCTTCAGGAGACAGACCAAGGAAATTGCAAAACTGCAGCAAGGATCGAAGGGCCGGGTGCGGTGGCTCATGCCTGCAATCTCAGCACTTTAGGAGGCCAAGGTGGGCGGATCACCTGAGGTAAGGAGTTCGAGACCAGCCTGGCCAACATGGTGAAATCTCGTCTCTACTAGAAATACAAAAATAAGCCGGGCGTGGTGGCAGGCACCTGTAATCCCAGCTACTGCGGAGGCTGAGGCAAGAGAATCCCTTAAACCTGGGAGGCAGAGGTTGCAGTGAGCTGAGATCATGCCACTATACTCCAGCCTGGGCGACAGAGCGAGACTCCATCTCAAAAAAAAGAAGGAGGATTGAAGGTAGATTCTGAGGGTACTCTGACCCATGAACCCAGCATAAAATCTTCCAGGCATGCCAGGCGCAGTGGCTCACGCCTGTAATCCCAACACTTTGGGAGGCCAAGGCAGGTGAATCACCTGAGGTCTGGAGTTGGAGACCAGCTTACCAACGTAGAGAAACCCCATCTCTACTAAAAATACAGAAATAGTTGGAAGTGGCGGTGCATGCCTGTAATCCCAGCTACTCAGGAGGCTGAGGCAGGAGAATTGCTTGAACCTGGGAGGCAGAGGTTGCAGTGAGCCGATTGTGCCACTGCATTCCAGCCTCGGCAACAAGAGTGAAACTCTGTCTGGGGGAAAAAAAGAAAGAAAAAGGAGGGAGGGAGGGAGGGGAGGGAGAGAGGAAGGAAGGAAAGAAGGAAGGAAGTAAGGAAGGAAGGAAGGGGAAAGAAGAAAGAAAATCTTCCAAGCATTAAGAAACATTGGGGATGTGGAGGATTAAAAATCCCTCCAGGGAAAATATGCTTCTCTTGAGCAGGTTCACAAGGGTGGGGGCAATGTGGGAGGTGGGGTTAAGTCCAAAGACAAGGTCAACACCAATAATAATAAGAATGGCGGGCATTTGTCGCTTATTTGCCGGGCCTCTTGCACACTGTTCTCCCAACATCCCTGTGAGGTGGTGATGCTTATCCCCATTCTTGAGAGGTAAAGTCATTTGCCACAAGATCCCCCAGCCAAATGGTAGTAAAACCAGATTTTCAGCCAGACTCACCAGCGCACGGCAGAGCTTCCCTGGAGTCTGCAGCCCATCCGTCTATAGCCAGTCCACCCCATCCTTCAAGATGGTTCGACATCAAGATTCCTGATTTGCCTGTAATCCCAGCACTTTGGGAGGCTGAGGCGAGAGGAGCACAAGGTCAGGAGATCGAGACCATCATGGCCAACATGGTGAAATGCCATCTCTACTAAAATACAAAAAAAGTAGCCCGGTTTGGTGGTGGGTGCCTGTAGTCCCTGGGGAGGCTGAGGCAGGGGAATCGGTTGAACCCAGGCGGTGGAGGTTGCAGTGAGCCAAGATTGCGCCACTGCACTCCAGCTGGGTGACAGAGCAAGACTCCGTCTCAAAAGATTCCTGATTTGCCTCAACCTCAGGCCTCTGGAAGATACCATCACCCCCAACAGGCTGAAGGCATGTGTCCAGAACACTCAGACACCCACAAAGTGCTATGGATACACCACACCCCGACCTCGCTGTCTCTTCCTGATGGCCCTCACCAGGTAGAAATGCCTGGCACACCTGCCTCAAATCCCTAGGTCAGCTCTCACTCCCACATGGAACTTTCTGAGATGATGATGAAAGCATTCTCCATCTGTGCTGTCCAGTGTAGGAGCCACTGATCACACGAGGCTAGTGAGCACTTGACAGTGGCTAGTTTGAAGAACTGCATTTTTAAATGTATTTAATTTTAATTCCTTTGAATATATATACACACATGTATATACATATTTATACACACGTATATACATTTTTACATATATATATATATTCTTTTTTTTTTTTTTTTTTGAGATGGAGTCTTGCTCTGTTGCCCAGGCTGGAGTGCAGTGGTATAGTCTTGGCTCACTGTAACCTCCACCTCCTGGTGGAGAGTGACTGGGATTACAGGCGTGCGCCACCACGCCCCGATAATTTTTGTAGAGACAGGGTTTCATTATGTTGGCCAGGCTGATCTTCAACTCCTGACCTCAAGTGAGTGATCCGTCTGTCTCTGCCTCCCAAAGTGCTGGGATTATAGGCATGAGCCACTGTGCCTAGCCTGGTCAACATTTTCTTTTTGAGACAGGGTCTCTCTCACTCTGTCATCCAGGCTACAGTGCAGTGTCATGATCAAGGCTCACTGCAGCCTCGACCTCCCAGGCTTCGTAATCCTCCTGCCTCAGCCTTCTAAGTAGCTGGAACTACAGTCAAGAGCCACCAAAGCTAGCTAATTTGTTAATTTTTTGTGTGTAGAGATGGAATCGTGCCTATAATCCAAGAACTTTGAGAGGCCAAGGCAGGAGGATCACCTGAGGTCAGGAGTTCAAGACCAGCCTGGCCCACATGGCAAAACCCAGTCTCTACTAAAAATATAAAATTTAGGTAGGCATGGTGATGCATGCCTGCAATCCCAGCTTCTATGTTGCCCAGGCTGGTGTCAAATTCCTAGGCTCAAGCAATCCTCCCATCTCAGCCTCTCAAAGGGGTAGGATTGCAAGTGTGAGCTACCTTGCCTGGCTTAAATTTATATTTAAATAGCCACATATGACTAATACCTACGATATTAAATAACATGACACTAGACTCTCCATCACCCAAGCTCTGTTGATCCAACCAACAGAGTACACCACCCAGCCTCACACAGACATGTCCCACGCGCTCCTTCCTGGCTCCACTCACCCAGGATATTGCAACCTCCTCAATTCGCCTTGATGACTGTATCAGCCTCCACACCCTTGCATTGCTGTTTATGCTGCCTGGTAACCCTCACCCAGCCTCACCCCATCATCTGCCTCACTTCTACTCTTATTCCAGGTCTCAGCTCAGATGCTCCCTCCTCCAGGAAGCCCTCCCTACCCCTCAGGTTGAATGAGGTGTGTCCCCTTGGGCTCTCCCAGACTCCTGGGTTCCTCCATTCCAGCCCTGATCACTCTGGATCATCATTGTGTGGGGAGGGATCTGCCCCCCACACGCTACAGGACTGTGTACCCTACTGTGGACAGAGGATGGTCTCAATCATCACTGTGTTGTCAACATCATCCAGCACCCACAACTGGGCACTGGGAATGTGTGCTGGATGAATGAATGAATGAACGAACGGAGGATGCTTTTTAAAAAACTAGGCTAAGCCAGGTGTGGTGAGTCATATCTGTAATCCCAGTACTTTGGGAGACCAAGGTGGGAGGATCACTTGAGCCCAGGAGTTCGACACCAGGCTGAGGCAACATAGTGAGATCTCATCTCTACAAAACATAAAAAAATTGGCCGGGCATGGTGGTACACAGTTGTAGTCCAGCTACTCAGGAGGCTGAGACAGGAGGATTGCTTGAGCCCAGAAGTTGGAAGCTGCGGTGAACAATGAAATCCAGCCTGGGCAACAGAGCAAGACTCAGTCTCAAAAAATATATAATAACACATCTCTGAAAACTATAAATATTCATGAAATTATAAGTGACACATTTCAATGGAAAGACAGCAAGGCTAGAAGACTAGGCTCAGAGCTTTCTTTCTTTCTTTCCTTCCTTCTTTTTTTTTTGAAGACAGTGTCTCACTCTGTCATCCAGGCTGGACTGCAGTGGTGCGATCTCAGCTCACTGCAAACTCCATCTCCCAGGTTCAAGCGACTCTTCTGCCTCAGCCTCCCCAGTTGCTGAGATTACAGGTGCCTGCTATCCCACCTGACTAATTTTTGTATTTTTAGTAGAGACGGAGTTTCACCATGTTGGCCAGGCTGGTCTTGAACTTCTGACTGCATGATCCACCCACCCCGGCCTCCCAAAGTGCTGGAATTACAGGCATGAGCCACCTCACCTGGCTTGTCTCAGAGCTTTCAAGTGAGTCAGCCACAGGTGAAATCCCATGTCTGTCTATTGGCAGACTTGCCTCTTCCTGGGCCTCTGTTTTCACATCTGTGCAATGGGAACAGTTATTTATGGTGGCTGCTGAATGAGCAAACCCAGGGGAGTTGTTCAAACAGAGGCTGCTATGACTATTGTTACGAGAAAAAGAGGTTGAAGAGGGTCAGGGGAGGAGTCCTGGGAAGTTCCCCAGCCACCCTGAAAAACTGGTTCAACCTGTGTTTGTGCTCCCATCTCAGGGAGTATAGGTGGAGCCTCCAGAGCCCGTGAACAGGGGATGCTAGGGCTGGGCCAGCCTCAGCGGGGTCTCTAAGGTGCCCCTGGTATCCCCACTGAGCTTGCCTACTTCAGACAGCCAGGCCCAGCCCTCTGGCCCCCTTAGTGTTCAGCTTCTGGGCCCTTGGCATATCCACAGGACGCCAAGATGGAGATTCCCATGGGAACCCAGGGCTGCTTCTCAAAGAGCCTCCTGCTCTCAGGTAAGGAGGAAATACACCATAAAGGCCGAGGGGGAAAAGGGTTGAGGGACTCAGCCCAGGGACTGAAGCTTCCTCTTAGAAGTAGGGAAAGATGATCTGAGAGGATGAAATTAGAGTAAGATGGACAGAGGCAACAGAATCCTGTCCTCATCACCGTTTTATCTGTGGAATTTTCTATAATGTCGGGATAATGAAGGCAGGAATTTATGTATGTTTGGTTCTCTGCTACATCTCCAATGTCTAAACACTGAAAGAAGTATAGATGTATTATATATAGTTGGTATTGTAGCTTATATATTATACATGCCTACAAATATTGAATGAATGAATGAATGAATTCAGAGAGTCCATGTGTTTAGACGGAGGCCACAGAGCATCTCAATGTAGAAAAACCTCTGGATCAGTAGGATGGCAAATCTGTGGTATCCATGCGTATGTTCCCACTCCTGCACCCACGGCAGGCATCGATAATCAATCCCAGCACTGTTTCCAATTAGCAGCACTCAGAGTGCTTCTCCCCAGTGAAAATCTCTGTCTAGAGAGGAGCATGCCATGGACCCTGGCAACACTCCTGATCTCAGCCCTTCCCTATAACTTCCCACAGCCTCAATCCTGGTCCTCTGGATGCTACAAAGCTCCCAGGCAGCTCTCCACATCCAGAAGATTCCAGAGCAGCCTCAAAAGAACCAGGACCTTCTCTTGTCAGTCCAGGGTGTCCCAGACACCTTCCAGGACATCAACTGGTACCTGGGGGAGGAGATCTATGGAGGCACGAGGCTGTTTACCTACATCCCCGGGATTCAACGGCCCCAAAGGGATGGCAGCGCCATGGGACAGCGAGACATTGTGGGCTTCCCCAATGGTTCCATGCTGCTGCGCCGTGCCCAGCCTACAGACAGCGGCACCTACCAAGTAGCCATCACCATCAACTCTGACTGGACTATGAAGACAAAGACTGAGGTCCAGGTAGCTGGTAAGTGTTAGGGTCTGGGGATGAGATGGGGAAGCTAATGAGCCCTGAGCAGCTACCATGCACCAGGCCCTGTGCAAACACCATTTCATTTGGTTCTCTCTTTTATTCACACATATTGAGTGTCTACTGTATACCAATCCCCAGAGATAGCTTTTAACCCTCACATGCATTAACTAATAAAATATCTATGAAATGCCTGCCTCATGCTTGGCGCTGGAGAATGCACCATCTCATTAACCAAAAAAATAAATTTTTTTTTAGACAGAGTTCCTCTCTTGTCGCCCAGGCTGGAGTGCAGTGGCACAATCTCAGCTCACTGCGACCTCCACCTCCGGGGTTCAAGCAATTTTTCTGCCTCAGCCTCCCAAGTAGCTGAGATTACAGGCACCCGACACCACGCCCAGCTACTTTTTGTATTTTTAGTATAGATGGGGTTTTGGCATGTTGGGCAGGCTGGTCTCGAACACCTGACCTCAGGTGATCCGCCCACCTCGGCCTCCCAAAGTCCTGGGATTACAAGTGTGAGCCACCGTGCCTCACTAAATTTTTATTGAGCACTTACTGTATACCTGGTTGTAAGACATGCATCCCTCAATCTTTATGTTCATAAGGCGAGTATTTACTGATGAATCCACTCAGGGTAAAGTGTGAGGGACAGAGTGGTGGACAATAATGACAGGTGGCATTTCTTGGATGCTTGTTAAGAGCCAGGCACTGTCTTAAACATTTTCCCTAAAGCATAGTTTCTCAGCTTCGGCACCACTGATGTTTTGTATTGGCCGATTCCTCCCAGTAAAGGGTTCGTGCATTGCAGAGATTTCAGCAGCACGCTTGGCCTCTACTCACTAGGTACCAGTAGCACCTTCATAGTCGTGACAACCAAAAATGTCTTCGGATATTACCAAATGTCTCCACCCTGAGAGAAGAATCACCCCTGGTTGAGAACCACTACTCCATATTTACTCATTTTTACCTTAAAGCAACTCCATGAGGTGGGTGCCATTATTGTGTCCATTTTACAGATGGAAAAATGGAGGCACGCAGTGGTTATGACTTGCTGAGTAAAGAATATGAACCAGATGATGTGACGTGGGAAGGGAGGTCATCAGGGAGACCTCACTGAAGAAGTGACCTTAGAGGAGATACCAGAAGAAGGTGATAGAGGGAGGGAGGTGCTGTGGACTGATGTCTGCATCCCCCCAGAGTTTATATGTTGAAATCCTAACCCCCGAGATGATGGTATTAGAAAGTGGAGCTCGGGCCAGGCATGGTGGCTCATGCCTGTAATCCCAGCATTCTGGGAGGCCAAGGAGGATGGATCACCTGAAATCAGGAGTTCAAGATCAGCCTGGCCAACATGGTAAAATACCATCTCTGCTAAAAATACAAAAATTAGCTGGGCATGGTGGCAGGCACCTATAGTGCCAGCCACTTGGGAGGCTGAGGCAAGAGAATCACTTGAACCCAGGAGGCAGAGGTTGCAGTGAACTGAGATTGTGCCACTGCACTCCAGGCTGGGCAACACAGCAAGACTCCATCTCAAAAAAAAAAAAAATAGGGCTCGTGGGAGGTGATTGGATCATGAGGATAGAGCATTTGTGAATGGATTTTATGCCCTTATATATATATTTTTTTTTTCATTAAAAAAAAAAAAAAGACTGTGGAGACAGGGTCTACTGTATTGCTCAGGCTTGTCTCAAACAACTGGCCTCAAGCAATCCTCCCACCTTGGCTTCCTAGTCCTGGGATTACAAGAGTAAATCACCATGCCCAGCTGTGATGGTTAATATTTGGCATCACAGGATTGGAGTGAAGGATGCCTAGATAGCTGGTGACGTATTGTTTCTGAGTGTGTCTGTGAGGGTGTTGCCAAGGGAGATTGACATTTGACTTGGTGGACTGGGCGAGGAAGACCCACCTTCAATGTGGGTGGTGTATTAGTCCATTTTCACACTGCTGTTAAAGACATACCCAAGACTGAGTAATCTGTAAAGAAAAAGAGGTTTAATGGACTCACAGTTACACATGGCTGAGGAGGCCTTACAATCATGGCAGAAGGTAAAGGGCACGTCTTACATGGTGGCAGACAAGAGAGAGTGAGAACCCAGCCAAAGGGGTTTCCCCTTATAAAGCCATCAGATCTCATGAGACTTATTAATTACCATGAGAACACTATGGGGGAAACTGGCCCCATGATTCAATTATCTTCCACCAGATCCCTCCCACAATGCACCAGAATTATGACAGCTACAATTCAAGATGAGATTTGGGTGGGGACACAGCCAAACCATATCAGGTGGGTACCATCCAATTGGCTGCCAGCATTTTATCCAGGCAAAAAAACAGAACAGGCGACAGAAGATGGGATCGTTTTGTTTGCAGGGACTTCTGGCTTCATTCTTATTCCTTTGCTGGGTGTTTTCTTCTGCTCCTCCTGGCCTTAGACGTCAGACTCCAGTGTTTTTGGCCTTTGGACTCTTGGGCTTGCACAAGTAGCTTCCCAGGGGCTCTGGGGCCTTTGGCCACAGACTGAAGGCTGCACCACTGGCTTCCCTGTCTGGGGCCTTCTGGACTCAGACTGAGCCACTGCTGGCGTCTTTTTTCCCTGGCTTGCAGACAGCCTATCATGGGCCTTCCCCTTGTGATCATGTGAGCCAATTCTCCTTACTAAACTCCTTTTTATTAACATTTATACATATACCCTGTAAGTTCTGTCCCTCTGGAGAACTCTGACTAATACACTGGCCCTTCTTGTGCTTATAACTGAGGCCCAAGGGAGTTCATTTGACCCCTCCACCATTCGAGGACACAGCAAGAGGTTAGCAATCTGCAACCCAGAAGAGGGTCCTCACCAGAACCTGACCACACTGCCACCCTGATCTTGGACTTCCCAGCCTCCAGAACTGTAAGGAATAAATTTTTGTTTATAAGCCACCAGTTTATGGTGTTTTGTTATAGCAGCCCTAACAGACCAAGACAAGAGGGAACCACGTAGATAGCTGGGGAGAGCTCCTGGCAGAGGGAACAGCAGGTGCAAAGGCCCCGAGGCTAGACTAGCTTGTTGGTGAGTGTTGGAAACAGATGCTCCATGCCCCAAAGAAAAATCAGCACGGAGACAAAGGATTTTTCAGCAACACAATTTTTACTTCCTGGACTGCAGGAAGGGGACCCTCGCTAGCCATCTTGCCATGAGAGTACACTTAACAAAGGAAAACAGATATATTTATCCCTTGTGCATTTGGGGTCGTCCTTACTGTAGTGTCTGATCTCCGTTGGCTGGAGCCAGACCTCACAATCTAAACTAAAACCCAATTGGCTAATAACTTAAAATTTTTCTAAACAGGTAAAAGCAATGGAGAGCTGGGACATGCCTGTGAGCACGTCCAGCACAGATATCTTGGTTAAAGTACAAGAACATAGAACGTACTACGTGCCTGTAAGCACGGCATGTCCAACAGCTACATAGGCTAGGGCTTGACAAAGAGTTATTAGCACAGGTATGATTTATTCTTTAACAAGAAGTGAAACTTTAAAGAGGAACCTTTCTACTTCACACACTGATTAAGGAGCATGCAGGGAGACAAGATCTGAGAGGCATGCAGGTTGAATCAGCATTTTATCCAGGAGGGAACAGAGACTCAGGTGGTTTAAGACATCTCTAGAGCACCAGACAACAAATCAGCAAATCAGTGGCAGAGTCAGGATTCTAATATAGGACCACCTGAATCGAAGGCACGTAGCTGCCTCCCACAGATGCTAAATCGCTCATTCACTGGTTCCTTCAGGAAACACCCCCCCACCTAGGGCCTCCTCTGTGTCCAGCCTGTACTGGGCAGTCCTCAGCAGCCAAGCCATTTAAGGATAGAAGGTCATGATTTCTGAATATGTAAAAGCGACAGTGGCCCCCAGTTCAGTCCCTGCCTTAGTCAGTTCTGGCTGCTATAGCAAACTATTACTGAGTGGGTGTCTTAAACAGCAAACATCTATTGCTCACAGTTCTGAAGGCCAGGAAGTCCAAGATCAAGGTGCCAGCGGATGTACAGTCTGAGGCGGGCGCACTTTCTGATTCGCAAATCACTATCTTCTCATTGTGTCTGCATATGGCTGAGATAAGAGATCGAGGCAGCAAGCCCTCTCATGTCTCTTCTAATAAGGGCCCTCAACCCACCCTAAAGGCTGCACCCTCATGATGTAATCACCTCCCAAAGACCCCATCTCCAAATATGATACCATCCCATAGGGGATTAGAGTTTCAACATATGAAATGAGAAGGGGAGTGGGCACGGTGGCTCACCCTTGGTTTCCCAGAACTTTGGGAGGCCAAGGTGGGCAGATCACCTGAGGTCAGGAATTCAAGACCAGCCTGCCCAAATGGAGAAACCCCATCTCTATTAAAAATACAAAATTAGCCAGGGATGGTGGTGCATGCCTGTAATCCCAGCTACTCGGGAGGCTGAGGCAGGAGAATCACTTGAACCTGGGAGGCAGAGGTTGCGGTGAGCTGAGATTGCACCATCGCACTCCAGCCTGGGCAACAAGAGTCAGACTCCATCTCAAAACAAGAAAAGAAATGGGAAGGGGATACAAGCATTCTGTTTCCAGCAGTCCCTCCATGTGGGTGGGGAGTGGAAATGTCTGGGAGCATGTCCTGTATCCCATGTGACTCACTTGTTTCTCTCCCTTAATTGTGAGGAGTTCTGCGGTGTCTTTAGAGGCTGCAACAGAAGCTGAGTGCAGCTGGCATGTGCAGAAAGGAGTGTAATAAAGGGCACCGCAGGCTCATGGGATCTCCAAGAGGCTGAGACCCAGGGCACCACAGGCTCATGGGATCTCCACGAGGCTGAGACCCAGGGCACCGCAGGCTCATGGGATCTCCACGAGGCTGAGACCCAGGAACAAGCTGCAATGACTCGGTAGGGCTGCTCCCTCCCACAAGAGCAAGTGTTGCCCACAATGTCAGTGCTGAGCAAGGAATTCCTGCCTCTGGGGCATCAGAGAGCTGTAGTCATTTGTTCATTCATTCATTCAGCAAACATCTGTGGAGCACCTGCTGTAGGCCAGACACTGAGGATATACAGAAGGGACCAGACAAAGGCCAGGAGCAGTGGCCCGTGCCTGTCAACCCAACATTTTGGGAGGCTGAGGCAGGAAGATTGCTTGAGACCACAAGGTCAAGACAAGCCCGGGCAACAGAGACCCTTTCTCTACAAAAATTAAAATAAGGCCGGGCGCAGTGGCTCACGGCTGTAATCCCAGCACTTTGGGAGGCCGAGGTGGGTGGATCATGAGGTCAGGAGTTCGAAATTAGCCTGACCAACACAGTGAAACCCAGTCTCTACTGAAAATACAAAATTAGCTGGGTGTGGTGGCAGGCACCTGTAATCCCAGCTACTTGGGAGGCTGAGGCAGGAGAATTGCTTGAACCTGGGAGGCAGAGGTTGCGGTGAGCTGAGATCGTGCTATTGCTCTCCAGTCTGAGCAACAAGAGCAAAACTCTATGTCAAAAATAAAAATAATTAACCAGCCATGGCGGTGAATGCCTATAGTCCTAGCTACTGGGGATGCTGAGGTAGGAGGACCTCTTGAACCCAGGAATTCAAGGTTTCAGTGAGCTATGATGGTGCCACTGCACTACAGCCTGGGTGACAGAGCAACACTCTGTCCCAAAATAAAGAAAGAAGGAAGCACGCAGAGATCTCTGCCCTCATGGAGTCCATATGTTAGTGGATGTGTTGGCCGCCATATTCACCATCAATGCACCTCGTGTGGTGCTGCGCCCTTGTGTCTCTGGCTTCCAAAGCAAAGTCTCACGAGGTGCCTCTGACTGGGGGAGCCTGGGCCACGTGACAGCTCCCGACTGCGAAGGAAGCTAAGAACGCAAGTCTCCAGCAGGACTCACGAAGCAGAGGACTCCACAGGCACTGGGTAGCCTGGAAACACAAGCCAGGCCCCGGGCATGGAGGCTCAGCTTGAGTGTCCCTTAACTGAAATGCTTGGGACCAAAGGGTTTCAGATTTGGGATTTTTTTTTTTTTTTTTTTTGAGACAGAGTTTCACTCTTGTTGCCCAGGCTGGAGTGCAATGGCACAATCTCGGCTCACTGCAACCTCCGCCTTCTGGGTTCAAGAGATTCTCCTGCCTCGGCCTCCCGAGTAGCTGGGATTATAGGCGCACGCCACCATGCCCAGATAATTTTTGTACTTAGTAGAGATGATGGTTCATCATGTTGGTTAGGCTAGTCTCGAACTCCTGACCTCAGATGATCTGCCTGCCACGGCCTCGCAAAGGGCTGGGATTACAGACATGAGCCACCACGCCCGGCCTTGGGATTTTTAAAAAATATTTGCATATACATAATGGGATATTTGGGGAATACAACCCAAGTCTAAACATAAAATTTATTTATGTTTATAGACATCTTTTTTTTTTTTTTTTTGAGACAGAGTTTCGCTCGTTACCCAAGCTGGAATGCAATGGCACAATCTCGGCTCACCGCAACCTCCACCTCCTGGGTTCAAGCACTTCTCCTGCCTCAGCCTCCCAAGCAGCTGGGACTACAGGCACCTGCCACCATGCCCAGCTAATTTTTGTATTTTTAGTAAAGACGGGGTTTCACTTGGTTGACTAGGATGGTCTCGATCTCTTGACCTCGTGATCCACCCGCCTCGGCCTCCCAAAGTGCTGGGATTACAGGCGTGAGCCACCACGCCCGGCCTGTTTATAGACATCTTATACAAATAGCCTGCGTGTAACTTTATTTTTAATAACATATACCAATATTTTAATAATTTTAATACAAAATACACAATATTTTTATATACAATTTATATTTTTACAATTTTATTTTCCACGCATTATTGGGGTGCAGGTGGTGTTTGGTTACATGAGTAAGTTCTTCAGTGATCTGTGAGACCCTGGCGCAGCCATCACCCGAGCAGTACGCACGGCACCATATGTGTTGTCTTTTATCCCTTGTCCCCCCCTCGCACTCTTCCTCCCAAGTCCCCAAAGTCCACTGTATCGTTCTTATCCCTTGTGTCCTCATAGCTTAGCTCCCAGACATCAGTGAGAAGATACGAGGTTTGGTTTTCCAATCTTTCTTTTCTTTTGAGACGGAGTCTCGCTCTGTTGCCCAGGCTGGAGTGCAGTGGCTCAATCTCCATTCGCTGAAACCTCTGCCTCCCATATTCAAGTGATTCTCCTGCCTCAGCCTCCCGAGTAGCTGGAATTACAAGCAGCCGACACCACGCCTGTCTAATTTTTGTATTTTTGGTAGAGAAGGGTTTTCACCCTGCTGTCCAGGCTGGTCTCAAACTCCTGGCCTCAAACAATCTGCTCTCCCTGGCCTCCCAAAGTGCTGGAATTACAGGTGGGCTTGACAAACCTATGAGAAGCTGGGGTTTTTTAAGCTGTGGAAATAAACAAAGACCAACCAAATGGGCAAAGCTAAGACCATTCAGAGCCTGCGGTGGCAAGGGAGTCAGCCATAGTCACTTGTATTTAGGCAGAGACTCAAAGGCAGGCAGAGGAGAGGGAGAGCCTCACAGAGGAAAACAGGAAAAGCTTCAGGTACCCTGAAGTACTCCCTGATTGGAGGCTGTTGGCGTGGGGGAGGGACCTTAAGGTGGTTAAATGTAAGTGGAGGATCGTTGGGGATTGGTTAGGGATCAGGTGTGAGCCACCACGCCTGGCTCCTCATTCAATTTTAAAATGGGTTTTGGACAGTGACTGGAAAAAATTTTAGAGAAATGAATGAAATAGGCAAAAGTTGACTCAACCTATGCATTAATTTGATTACACAAATCTGCATAAAATGACTCTCTAGTCTGGTTGGAGATAACAGTCCTTCCTTCACTCGTGGAGCCTGAAGTGGCTTCTCCCCACACTTTCAGGGCTCCCAGGTCCCAGGCGCCTCTTTTGGAAGCTGCACAGTGTGTTCCTTAGGAGTTCAGGTGGCCTGGGTATGGTCACAGCACTGCACTTACCGTGAGCCAGAAAGTCGATTTACTTCTCTGAGCCTCAGTTTCCTTATCTGTAAAATGGCACGGAGCCTACTTCTTTGTGGGTTCATTGAGAGAGCACTGTGTGTGTATTTCAAACTTCATAAGCACCCTAAAAGCTAGGTATTCATGTTATTCTCGTTTCACAGATGAACCAAGTCACAGAGAGATTCATTTTTCCAAGGTCACACAGCCAGTAGGCAGCATTAGGACCTCACCATCTATAAGCTTAGCTGCCAGGAAGAGCTGAGATAAAACAGATGTCCAGCTTTAAATCTGGGAGGTCAGAGGGTAAGAGTTGGGTACGCGTGGCCCTCATTCTGGCAAGTCCAGTTTAAGAATCCTCCAAGTCCCCTCCATCTCCTGGAAAACCCAGCCCAGAATACCGAGTACCAGCTCGACCATAGAGACCCCCACCCAGCTGGGCTGAAGGAACTGAGAGGCAGACACCCAGATAGAACAGCAAAGTGGGACTATCGGGGGGCCAGCAGCCTTCCACACTGAGAGCCTCAGGGACTGACAGCTATTCCAGGCTGAAAGCCCCAAGCAGCCTCTGACCCCCGTTAGTCTCTCTGAACAGGTGATGAGAATTAACAAGCAGGTGTTCGGTGTTTTCTCATAACACAAACACGCCAAGTAGGCAGCTGATGCCGCTTACTGCTGATCACAAAAGTATTCTCCACGAGGGAGCCACGGGGGCAGGGTCAGATAGCCAAGAAATGGTTTTAACCGGTTTATGATGTTCATACGTTGTCCTGCCACTTTGGAATGCCCCGAGCAGTCTTCTACTTGGGGGGATGGCTAGGTTTTCCTTGCCATCGTTCTTCCTAGCAAACAATATAGTCTATCACACACTCAGCATTTCTCAATATTCACACACTTAACGTGTCTCAACACCAGATCCTCATCCTTTTGCTAAAAGGATTCAAGTATCATCAACTGAGGTGAGAAAAAGCAAAGTGGACTGGGTCAGGCTCAGTGGCTCTCGTCTGTAATCCCAACACTTTGGGAGGCCGGGGCAGGAGAACAGCCTAAGTCCAGGAATTTGCGACCAGACTGAGTAATTTAGTGAGACCTCTTCTTTACAAAAAGTTTAAAAATCAGCCAGGAGTGGTGGTGTGTGCCTGTAGTCCCAGCTACTTGGGGGACTGAGGTGGGAGAAGGGCTTAAGCCCAGGAAGTCAAGGCTGCAGTGAACCGTGATCACGCCACTGCACTCCAGCGAGAGAGTTTCAGAGTGAGACCCCGTTTCAAAAAAGAAAAGAATCAGTTTGATGGGGCGGGATGGGGGAGCATGTCAGCAAGCAGGTTTTGGATGTGCTGAGTGAGGATTGTATGAAATCCTAGGGAGCAGCGACGTTGAGATAGGAGAGCTGAGGAGTTCCATCTGGGACATGATGAAATTTTTTTTTTTTTTTTTAGACTGAGCCTTGTTCTGTTGCCCAGGCTGGAGTGCAGTGGCACAATCTTGGCTCACTACAACCTCTGCCTCCTGGGTTCAAGTGATTCTCTTGCTTCAGCCTCCCAAGTAGCTGGGATTACAGGTGCACGCCACCATGCCTGGCTAATTTTTGTACTTTTAGTAGAGACAGGGCTTCACTGTGTTGGTCAGGCTGGTCTCGAACTCCTAATTTCAGGTGATTTGCCTGCCTCAGCTTCCCAAAGTGCTAGGATTACAGGTGTGAGCCACCGCACCCAGCCAAATTGTTTTTTTTTTTTTGAGATGGAGTCTCACTTTGTCGCCCAGGCTAGAGTGCAGTGGCACGATCGAAGCTCACTGCACCTCCGCCTCCTGGGTTCAAGGAGTCTCCTGCCTGTGGCTGGGATTACAGGTGCGCGCCACTACGCTGGACTAATTTTTGTACTTTTAGTTGAGACAGGGGTTTCACCATCTTGGCCAGGCTGGTCTCGAACTCCTGACCTCATGATCTGCCTGCCTTGGCCTCCCAAAGTGCTGGGATTACAGGCGTGAGCCACTGCACACGGCCCAAAAAAATGTTTTTAATAAAGATGGGGTCTCACTGTGTTGCCCAGGCTGGTCTCAAACTCCTGGGCTCAAGTGATCCTCTCACCTCAGCCTCCCAAATTGCTGGGATTGCAGGTGTGAGCACCGCGTCTGGCCCACTGGGACATGTTGAATTTTATGTGCCACCCAGATGGTTGGATACTCAGATTTGAAAAGCCCAAGAAAGCTCTGGGCTGGAAATAGGAAACTGCATATCAGTGCTCCATGCAGTCACTGATGCAGTCGGTGGGGGGTGGGGGGAGCCCTCAGGAGACATCGCACAGTCCCCCTGTCTCTCTTTCTCTCACCCCTTAGAAAGGAATAAAGAGCTGCCCAGTACACACCTGCCCACCAATGCTGGGATCCTGGCGGCCACCATCATTGGATCTCTTACTGCTGGGGCCCTTCTCATCAGCTGCATTGCCTATCTTCTGGTGACAAGGAACTGGAGGGGCCAGAGCCACAGGTACAGGGTCCCCAGGCATGCCTCCCCTGTCTCCTCCCACTGTCTTCTCAAGCCCCATGGATTCTTCCACAGGTCACATCATCTGGCTCATACACAATCTCATCAAATCTTGAAACTCCTGGGGTGAAAAGGATCTTTCTATCCTGTATCAAACAGAATTCTGCATTGCAAGGGACAGGAAACCTACTCTTAAACTGACTTATCAAAAAGAATTTTAGACAGGGTCTGTCTCTGTCACCCAGGCTGGAGTGCAGTGGCCCAGTCACGGCTCACTGCAGCCTGGACCTCTCCAGGCTCAGGTGATTCTTTCACCTCAGCCTCCCAGGTAGCTGAGACTACAAGTGTGCACCACCAAGCCTGGCTTTTTTTTTTTTTTTTTTCTGTAGAGATGGGGTTTTGCCATGTTGCCCAGGCTGGTTGGTCTCGAACTCCTGGGCTCAGGTGATCCTCCACCCTCCATCTCCCAAAGTGCTGAGAATACAGGCATGAGCCACTGTTCTCCGCCCAAAAACAAGGAATTGTTTAATACTACATAACTTATTAACTTCAGGTAATGCTGCATCCAGGCGCTCCATGTTCTCAAGCAACTTCTCCATGTATCTTTTTTCCGGTAGCTTCATTCTCAGGCCGGCTCTCCCCTGGTGTGACAGCATCGCTCCCAGGGGGCGCAGGTATATACTCCACCGATTTAGCAACTCCTAGCGAGGAGACCGCCTAGTTCCTGGTAGGTTAGCGAAAGCCCAAACCTACCTCTCATTGGCTTAACTCAGATCACATGACTTTTCATGAACCAACCACTGTGGCCAGGGGTTGCTGGCTAAGGAAAGCTCTGATTGGATAAACCTGGGCTATTTGTGCAGCCCGGGAGCCTGGGATGGATCCAGCCCCGTATAATCAAACGGATTGAGAGTGTAGACCGGCTCTCCAAAGGGAAAGTGGATGCTATGGTCAAACAGCGGCAGCAGAGCCATCAGATGCTGCCTACCTCTGTGTGCGGAGAGAGGGATGGGGTCCTGTTTCCCCAGGGAGAGTCTGTTGGTGAAAAATTCCTTTCTTATGACATCAGCGTCTTCAGAACTTTGTCTCTTGAAATTGATTGAGTTAATTGTAGATAATTTTTCTGCCACTCAACCGTTCCCAGAATATGAGAGCGGTTTTCCCTCCTTTCTCAACTCTTCCTTATGTGCCATGAATTTTTTTCTTCCCCCTCTTTTTCTCCTCCTCCTCCTCTTTCTCCTCTTCTTTCTACTTCTTCTTCCTCTTCCCCCCCTTCTTCTTCTTCTTCTGAGACAGAGTCTTGCTCTGTCACCAGGCTGCAGTGCAGTAGAGCATCTCAGTTCCCTGCAAACTCCGCCTCCAGGACTCAAGTGATTCTCTTGACCTCAGCCTCCCAAGTAGCTGGGATTACAGGCGTGCACCACCACACCCAGCTAATTTTTTGTATTTTAGTAGAGATGGGGTTTCACCCTGTTGCTCTGGGTCGTCTCAAACTCCTGAGCTCAGGTAATCTGCCGGCCTCGGCCCCCTCAAAGTTCTGGGATTACAGGTGTGAGCCACCGCACCTGGCCGATTATTATTTTTTGTACTCAAAACTGTACACACACCTTCCACTCTCTCCCCCCTCTCCATTTTCCTTCATAGGGAAGGAATGTTGCTCCCTGATAATCTGCTGTCAATGCTTTACTACAACTTTCTTCCCCTCTCTCTCCCCGCTAGGGTGTCTGCTCCAGGAGGCCAGGGGTCTCTGTCAGTCTTGTGCCCGGCTGTGTCCCCAGTGCCTTCAGTGACACCCAGCACATGGTTGGTGCTTGTAAATACTTGTTTGGTAAATTAACAAACTTGCTATAGCGTTATCAAGAGTACTTTTGTTCTCACAGTCAAAGTCTCGCTCTGTCGCCCAGATTGGGGTGCAGTGGCGCGATATAGCTCACCGTAGCCTCGACCTCCCTGATTCAAACCAACCTCCCACCCCAGTCTCCCAAATAGCTGGGACCCCGGGTGCACACCACCACGCCTGCCTAATCTTTGTAATTTTTGTAGAGATGGGATGTCACTTTGTGGGTCAGACAGGTCTCAAATGCCTGGCCTCAAGACATTCTCCTGCCTTGGTCTCCCAATGTGCTGGGAGTATAGGCATGAGCCACTTCACTTGGTCCCCGTATAATTTTTAAATTAAGGGTATTCAGACCAGGTGCGGTGGCTCATGCCTGTAATCCCAGCACTTTGGGAGGACAAGGCAGGTGCATCCCTTGAGGTCAGGATTCAAGACCAACCTGACCAACGTGGGGAAACCCTGTCTCTACTAACAATACAAAATTAGCCGGGTGTGGTGGTGTACACCTGTAATCCTAGCTACTCGGGAGGCCGAGGCAGGAAAATTGCTTGAACCTCCAGACATCTCCAATCCATCCCGAGGCAAGGTCTTTCTAAAATTCTGATCCTGTTACTCCTCTGCTCAGAGGCCCTCCATGGCTCCCCAGTGCCCTTGGGATAAAGTATAGGCTCTTTCACGTGGTTCTCAAGGCACTTCACAAGCTGGTTCCCACGGTCTTGCCTGAGGTTGCAGTGAGCTGAGATCATGCCATTGCACTCCAGCCTGGACAAGAGCAAAACTGCATCTAAATAAATAAACAAATGTGTGCAGATGAGTCAATGTAAAGAGAAATAGTAAGGCAATCCTGAGACAGGTGCATGGAGCTGCACCATTTAGGTGATCTCTGTAAATGATGCTGTTTGGGGAACGCTGCTCCTTGGCATAAGGCGGTGGTTAGGGAAACAAGGAATGCGGACGGGGATTACGGAAGGAGAGCCTGGGGTAGTTCAGGCCTCATCCTGGCTCACGCTGAAGGAGAGACCATGTGGCTTTCAGAGGCCTGGTGGGATTTCCAGCTTCTCTGGGTCTCTCTCCACCCACCTGAGTGTCTCTAGCCTAATATTGTTTCCCTCCATGTGTCCCCAGGATGGCAACCACAGAGAAGCCAGAATTGGGCCCTGGTCATGATGCTGGTAAGGCAGGAGCCCAGATCTCTCGACCCAGCCCTTCTGTCAGCTCCTCCCTTCTCCCCCATAGCCACACACCCCCTTATTCTCCCTCACTCAGGGGCCTCCCAATGCACCTGCCCCGAGACCTCTCTGGGGCCCCCTGAACTCCACCCTCATCATCTGAGCACATCCGCACCTGCCCCAAACCTGCTTTTTGCTCTTCTTTTCAGTGTCTGGCACTCCCATCCCACCATGCGGGTGGATCCCATCCACGCCCACAGGCCACTCCCAGCTCCTCACTGGTTTCAGCCTCCAGACACTTCCAACCCATCTTGGGGCAAGTTCTTTCTAAAATTCTGATCCTGTTACTCCTCTGCTCAAAGGCCCTCATGGCTCCCCAGGGCCCTTGGGACAAAGTTTAGGCTCCGTAACATCATTCTCAAGGCCCTTCATAAGCGGGTTCCCACTGTCTTCCCTGGCTTCATCTCTCATATGTAACATTACTCTCCTCAAAAAACTAAATAATTAATTAAATTGCGCGCGCACACACACACACACACACACAGTCAAGACAGATCAAACACAGCTGGCTCTCTCACCAGACCTCTGCACGCACACACCCTCTCCTGCCTTTTTTTTTTTTTTTTTTTTTTTGAGAAGGACTCTTGCTCTGTTGCCCAGGCTGGAGTGCAGTGGTACAGTCTCAGCTCACTGCAACCTCCCCTCCTGGGTTCAAGCAATTCTCCTGCCTCAGCTTCCAGAGTAGCTGGGACTACAGGCATGCACCACCATGCCAAGCTAATTTTTATATTTTAATAGAGATGGGGTTTCACCATGTTGGCCAGGCTGGTCTCGAACTCCTGACCCCGTGATCCACCTGCCTTGGCCTCCCAAACTGCTGGGATTACAAGCATTAGTCACCATGCCCGGCCTTTCCTGCCTTTTCTTACCTCTCACCTCTCTCTACTATCTCAGATGCCTCCTCCTCCAGGAAGCCCTCACTAACTCCTAGGCTGCTTAGGCACTCCCTCTTGGGCTCCCACCCATCCCCAGTCTTCCAAGTCCAGCCCTAAACACTCCAGGTTGTCACTCTGGAGACTGGTCTGCCTCCCCCACTGGACTGTGAGCCCTGAAGGGCAGGCCCAGGACACTGGTCACCCCTGTGTCCCCAGCACTGGGTTTGACTAGAAGAAGAGTTTAGTTGAATGAATAAATAAATGAAGATCAACATGCAGCCAGAGTGGCCTGTGGGGCCCATCTGTCAGCTGGCACCTCCCCGTCCCCCGTTTCAGACAACATCTATGAAGTGATGCCCTCTCCGATCCTCCTGGTGTCCCCCATCAGTGACTCGGGGTCCATGAACCCAGCCCTGGTGAGTCCCGTCCCTGGCCTCTCCCCTGAAGCCGATGCTAACAGGCGCCTCCTCTCTGAGCTGGCTGTGGTCCTCCACGCCACCCTGACACCAAGTTTGGGAACCTTAACTCTCTCAATACTGTTCCCTGTTTTTAACAATCCTAAGGAAAAGACTGGGAGGGAGCAGCACAACAGAGGCGGTATTTGTCTTTGGGCCGTGGAGGGTGGAGGGTGGCTTTTACCTTCTCTTTTATACTTGTCTATATTTCTGCACTGAGCAGCTACTCCCTTTATAATGGAGAGCAGAGCAGGGATGAAAGGTTGTGGGTTTTTTTTTGTTTTTTTTTGAGACGGAGTCTCGCTGTCGACCAGGCTGGAGTGTAGTGGTGTGATCTGGGCTCACTGCAACCTCCGCCTCCTGGAATCATGCGATTCTCCTGTCTCAGCCTCCTGAGTGGCTGGGATTACAGGTGCCCGCCACCATGCCCGGCTAATTTTTTAATAGAGACAGGGCTTCACCGGTTAGCCAGGATGTCTCAATCTCCTGACCTTGTGATTCACCTGCCTCGGCCTCCCAAAGTGCTGGGATTACAGGTGTGAGCCACTGTACTGGGCTGAAAAGTTTAGAAAAGTAAGTTATTTAGGCCAGGGGTGGTGGCTCACACCTGTAATCCTAGCACTTTGGGAGACCGAGGCAGGTGGATCACCTGAGATCAGGAGTTCAAGACCAGCCTGGCCAACACAGTGAAACCCTGTCTCTACTAAAAACACAAAAAATTAGCTGGGCATGGTGGCATGCACCTGTAGTGCCAGCTACTCGGGAGGCTGAGGAAGGAGAATCACTTGAACTGGGGAGGTAGAGGCTGCAGTGAGCCGAGATCACACCACTGCACTCCAGCCTGTGCAATGGGAGCAAGACTCCATCTCAGAAAAAAATATTATTTAGATTAAATAAAAAGAGAAACTTAGCTGGGCATGATGGCTCACACCTGTAAATCCCAACACTTTGGGGGGCCGAGGTGAGAGGATTGCTTGAGGAGGGGAATTTGAGACCAGCCTGGGCAACATAGTGAGACCCTATCTCTACAAAAAACTAGCCAGGCATGGTGGTATGCACGCACCTATAGTCTCAACTACCAGGGAGGCTGAGGCAGGAGGATCGCTTGAGCCCAGGAGTTTGAGGCTGCAGGGAGCTGTGATTGCACCCCTGCACTCTGGCCTGGGTGACAGAGCTAGATCCTGTCTGTTTCTCAAAAGTAAAAAATAAGAGAAACTTAAAATTCTAAGGCTAAGAGCTTAGAACCAGAGGTGTTGACAGGGATGGACTGAGCATTAACGGGGTGATTGACAGGCCACTGGGTACCACATGAAGCTGGGCCCAGTGCCCATTTGTCAGAGAACGCTGAGGTACAAGGAAACTAATCCCCTCTGCCTGGGGGCCTTGAAGTCTGGGAGCGGTGATGGGGACTTGGAATCTGGGACTGTCCTGGCATCAAAGGTCAACAGTTAGAGGATGGGGGGGTGTCAGGTGCCCACCCAACTCATGTCCTTACCTTGCAGCCCCTGCCCGCACCCCCACCCCTGCAGGCAGGGCCAGAGAACCACCAATACCAGGTATGGAGCTGGGAGCTTGGAGGGGTGGGGGGACCCCACAGATACAGGACCCCTGAAGCCTGGGTGGGGAGGGGTCAAGATGACCAAAACTGGGGCTCTCCTCCCCTCCTCCCCCCAAGTCTCATGGTCTCAGCTCTCGAAGAGGCCCAAAACCACCTCCCTGAGAGATCCTAGCAAGTCCTTTTCCTCCCAAGGCTTCAATTTCCTTCTTTGCAAAAGAAGCTTGAATTTGCACAGGAGGAACAAGGCCCAGAGAGGGACAGGGAATTGCCGGGGGCCACACAGCCAGTCAAGGACCCAGTGAAACCCCATGGCAGGGCTCAGTCCCTGTCCCTCCCCTCCCGTCTGCTGTCTGTCCCTGTGTCTCTGTCTCTTTCTCAGTGGCCTACAGATCTGTGTGTGTCTGTCTTCCCCTTTCTCGGAGCCTCTCTCTCTATCTCTCTCACTTCTCTGGCTGTGTTCTTATCATCTCTCTCTCTGGTTCCCGTTTGCTCCTGCTGCCTTGTCCAGGACGCATCTCTTTACACGTCTTTGTTTCTCTGCATCTGTCTTTCCTCAGTCTCTCCTGCCTCTTCATCTCTGTCACTGTGTCCACCTCATTCCCTGGCTCTTCCAGGTCCTCCTGGCTCTGTGTCTCACTCTCTCTCCGCGTTGCTCTTCCGTCCTCTCTGTGGCTCTTTCTCTCCATCTCACTCTGTCCCTGTGTGTCTCCCCCAGACCCTCACCCTCCACCCAGTCATCATTCTGTTCTCTCTTCCCCCCAAGCAGGACCTGCTAAACCCCGACCCTGCCCCCTACTGCCAGCTGGTGCCAACCTCCTGACAGGTCCTGGGCCAGGCCAGCTGGGGAGAAGACGAGGCCCCAGCCTCCTCTGGGAGCCTCACGCCTAAGACCAGCAGAACGAGGCCATCAGGGGCTGTGGGGCTGATGAGGTGGACTCGGCCAAAGGCTCAGCAGCACGTGGGGCAGGTGTCCTGGCAGAGGGACAGGAGCCTGTAACAGGCCCGGTTCCCTGCACAGCCCCTGAGTGCACGCCCTGCCTTCAGTCTGTTCTTTCAAGAAACCTGGCCTGGGCTCTGTGTCTAGAAAGGCAGGCTCTGGGACCCTCCCATCCCAAAGTCCCCCAGGATCTGGATGTTTGGGGACAAGGGGGTGGCCTCAGGCCTGCTTCCCAGGCAGTTGGCTGGGCTACCAACTGTCCCCTAACACCACCTCCCACCCTTTCCTCCTTCCCCACTCTGTCTCCGCCACACTGACCTTTCTGCTCCTTTTCATTTTTGAGACGGAGTCTCACTTTATCATCCAGGCTGGAGTACAGGGGCACGATCTTGGCTGCTTGCAATGCCCTACCCCCACTCCACCAGTGACCCTCAGGGTCTTTCCCCTGGAGACAAGGCAGACCCCCATCGTGCAGGCCTCAGGTGGCAGAGAGGCCCAGCCTCACAGGCCTGTGGTCCCACACACCAGTTCCAGCAAGGTGACCAAGGCTGCCGGACCATTCCCTGTTCAGGATGCCCTTGCCCCTCTCAGAACCTGCTGCCAGCTGCTAGCCTTGGCCCCTGCCCCAAATCCCATCAAGTCCCTCGGCATAGCAGCTCCCTTCTCCACCCCACCCGAGCCCCTGGTCCCAAAGGTGGGCTCTGCTTGTCACTCCCCCAATCTATGCATTCATTCAGCAATAAATGAGCCTTTGCTGTACACCGGGTCCAGGTCAGACTCTTGCAGCCTTGGTAGAAAACAAAACCAAAACTCCTGGCGGGGCGCGGTGGCTCATACCTGTAATCTCAGCGCTGTGGGAAGCTGAGGAGGGCGAAGCTCGAGGTCAGGAGTTCCAGACCAGCCTGACCAACACAGTGAAGCCCCATCTCTACTAAAAATACAAAACTTAGGCTGGGCGCGGTGGCTCACGCCTGTAATCCCAGCACTTTGGGAGGCCGAGGCGGGTGGATCATGAGGTCAAGAGATCGAGACCATCCTGGTCAACATGGTGAAACCCCGTCTCTACTCAAAATACAAAAAATTAGCTGGGCATGGTGGTGCGTGCCTGTAGTCCCAGCTACTCGGGAGGCTGAGGCAGGAGAATTGCCTGAACCCAGGAGGCAGAGGTTGCGGTGAGCCGAGATGGCGCCATTGCACTCCAGCCTGGGTAACAAGAGTGAAACTCCGTCTCAAAAAAAGAAAAAAAAAAAAATACAAAACTTAGTTGGGCACAGTGGCAGGCGCCTGTAATCCCAGCTACTCGGGAGGCTGACGCAGGAAAATCACTCGAACCTGGGAGGTAGAGGTTGCAGTGAGCCAACATCATGCCACCACACTCCAGCCTGGGCGACAGAGCAAGACTCTGTCTCAAAAAAAAAAAAAAAAAAAAAAAAAAAAATTAGAATTGGGAAAAGGCAAGAAAATGAATTCTCATCCTGGAACCTCCAGAAAGCAGTGCAGTCCCCTGAGACCGACTTCAGTGCAGTGAGACCCATTTTGGACTCTCGACCTCCAGAACTGTAAGATGACAAATCTGTGCTGTTTTAAGCCACTAAATTTGTGGCAAGGTGTTACAGGAAGTGGGAAACTAACATAGAGGATGAGGAAGATGTCACAGAAGGAGAAGTTACGTCTCGTGCTGGCTCAGTAGGCAGATACTCCCTGGGAGACTTCTCCATTCCCAAACCGCGCCATACACCCACTGCCTGGACCTCGGACTGCCTTGCTAAGATCAGCCGGGTAAGGTCAGCCCGGTCAGCCGGGTAGCCAGGGGGCAGGGCTAAAGGGGATTCCATCTTTTTTCTCTCTCTCTTTTTTTTTTTCTTTTGAGACAGAGTCTTGCTCTGTCACCCAGACTGGAGTGCAGTGGCGTGATCTCACCTCACTGGAACCAATGCCTCCCAGGCTCGAGCAATTCTCCTGCCTCAGCCTACCAAGTAGCTGGACTACAGGTGCACACCACTTCAACCAGCTACTTTTTTTTTTTTTTTTAGTAGAGATGAGTTTCACCATGCTGGCCAGGCTGGTCTCAAACTCCTGGCTTGGCAGGCAGGAGGGCTGTAATCCGTGGTGGCAGGCACCTCTAATCCCAGCACTTTGAAAGACCGAGGCAGGCAGATTACTTGAGGTCAGGAGTTCGAGGCCAGCCTGGCCAACATGCTGAAATACTGCCTCTACGAAAAATACAAAAATTAGCCGGGCATGGTGGTGCATGCCTGTAGTCCCAACGCTTTGGGAGGCTGAGACAGGAGAATCGCTTGAATCGGGGAAGCAGAGGTTGCATTGAGCTGAGATCACATCACTGCATTCCAACCTGGGCAACAGAGCCACTCGAGAACAAAACATGGACAGAATTTGGTTCTGGTTTGGATACAGGGGATTAGAGAGAAGAGTGTGCCAATAATCGGTTTGTTCACCAATTCACTGAACATTTATTGAGCATCTGCTCAAGAAATGGACAGCCCTATTCTGGGCTCTAAGGAGACAGCCACGAATGGGACAGCAATGCCTGCTTTTGGAAAGCTGACCTCCTGGTAGGAGAAAGACCACAGGCAAACAAAGGGCACAGAACATAATGTCAGGGGTGACGACGCTGGGAAGGAATGGAGCAGGTGCGGAGAACATGCTGGAACTCACATGCTGAAGTGGTGCCAGAAAGGGTCATCTCCCGGGTGACTGCTTCCAGCAGTGGAAGGGTAGGGAGCACACTGCAACAGGGCCAGGTCTGCAAGAGAAAAAGACATGGCTGGTTGGGTGTGGGGGCTCATGCCTGTAATCCCAGCACTTTGGGAGGCTGAAGCAGGCAGATCACTTGAGGTCAGGAGTTCAAGACCAGCCTGGCCAACATGGTGAAACCCCATTTCTATTAAAATACAAAAATTAGCCTGGCATGGTGATTCGTGCCTATAGTCCCAGCTACTCGGGAGGTTGAGGAAGGAGAATCGCTTGAACCGGGAGGCATAGGTTGCAGTGAGCCGAGATCTCACCACTGCACTCCAGCGCAAGACTCCGTCTCAAAAAAAAAAAAAAAAAAAAAAGACATGGCCACACGAAGACTTCTATGTGAGTGTCCACAGCAGCACTATTCACAACAGCCAAAAGCAGAAACAGCCCAAATACCAGTCAACAAATGGATGAGTTTGGGTTTTGGGGTTTTTTGTTTTTTGTTTTGTTTTGAGACGGAGTCTTGCTCTGCTGCCCAGGCTGGAGTGCAGTGGCATGATCTCGGCTCACTGCAACCCCAGCCCCTCAGGTTCAAGCAGTTCTCCTGCCTCAGCCCCCCGAAGTGTTAGGATTACAGGCGTGAGCCACCGTGCCCAGCATTCACAAAATATTTTTGAAAAGGAAAAGAAAGAAAGAAATGGGGTGGGGGAGGGAGGAGGAGTTGGGGAGAAAGGAGGTGGAGAAAGAAAAAGAGAATGAAAAAAGAGAGAGAAAGAAAGATGGGGAGGGAGGGAGGGAGGGGCGGAGGGAGGGAGGGGGGAGTGGACAGAGAAAGCAGGTGGGTTTGAGAGGTCGGTCCTGAGTCAGCAGGAGAGGGCAGCTGGAGACCGGAGTCAGGGTGTGGGAGTTGGGACAGTGAACATGCGTGTGCCTTGTAGCGCCTGACTCATTGTCACTCCAGAAATGTCACCTTCTATCACTGTTTGGGGTTTGTGTTGATTGGGTCGTCACTATTGCCGCTTGCTGCGAGACAGGGTCAGCCCTGAGCCAGCAGGGGGCAGCAGAGGACCGCACAGAGCCACTCACAAGTGCTGCAGCTACCTGGAGCTCCCCCCTCCCCATGCACCCACCCCGTCTCTGCCCCTTTCTTTACCCCTCTAGGAACACAGAGAATCTATCCAGCTGCCCAAGCCGAAACCTGGACGCTGCCCTCCCCACTCTCACTGCGCACCAGGGCCTGCCCTCCAGGCCTCTGGAACTTGGCCTTCCCCCATCCCTGCGGCCCAGCTCCAGACCAGGCAGTTTCTGTCCCCTCCCTGCCCCGGCCTCCCGCCTGGACTCCTGCCTCCTCCCATTCTCCCACCACAAAGCAGCCCAAGAGATCTTTCTAAAGCCCAACTCAACCCAGACCCTTCCCGCTCAGAACCGTCCATGGCTCCCCAGTGCCCTTGGAGTCCAAGCTCTTCACCACAGCCTCCAACGCCTGCAAACTCCAGGGGACTCTCAGTCTCACCTCTCAGCACCCACTGCCCTCTCACCCCTGGCCCTGGTCCACTGGATTTAACTTCTTTCTGTTTCCCTACATACTGTGTTCCATCTCACTTCCAGGCCCTTGCACACCCCCAGGCACACAGCTCCACTCTTCCTGCCCATTCCATTCACCTTCCAAGTCTCAAGTCACACCTCTACCTCCAGGAAGCCCTCCTTGACCTCCTGTGAGCTCACCCACCCCAGACCTGCCCACTCTGGGCCATCACTGTCTGGGGATGGGTCTGTCTCCCTCTGGACTATGAGCCCGATAAGCACAAGTGCTATCTCCATCACTGAGGGCTCCAGCACTGACCAGCACAGGGCAGGGACCCACGGAGTGTGGATGCTCATTATACACATCCTTCCCTTTCCCAGCCTCGCAGTCCCCATTCATTCATTGACAAATGTTTATTGAGCAACTACTATCACCAAACTCTGTTACATGAACTTGACTGGCATGAGAGAGGGAAAGATAAACCAGCCCAGCTCCTACGCTCAGGGAGCTTGAGGTCTGTTAGGGGAAATGACCTGGAACTCGATGTAATAATAATAATTGGCTGGACGCAGTGGCTCAGGCTTCTAATCCCAGGCTGAGGTGGGCAGATCACGAGGTCAGGAGTTCGAGACTAGCCTGGCCAACATAGGGAAACCCCGTCTCTACTAAAAATACAAAAGAAATTAGCTGGGCTTGGTGGTAGGCACCTGTAATCCCAGCTACTCCAGAGGCTGAGGCAGGAGAATCGCTTGAACCCAGGAGGCAGAGGTTGCAGTGAGCCGAGATCGTGCCACTGCACTCCAGCCTGGTGACAGAGCGAGACTCCATCTCAAAATAAGAAGAATAATAAACATTATCGAGCCCTTACTATACACCGTGCACTGTGCTAAGGGCTTGACATTTATTCACTGATACCCTCACAACAGTTCTGTGAGGGAACTTTGGCCATTAAAAGTAATGGCAAAAACCGCAATTACTTTTGCACCAACCTAGGACTGTGGTTATCCCCATTTTACAGATAAGGAAAATGAGGTTAAGTAAGTGAAGCTGGCCGGGCACAGAGGCTCATGCCTTTAATCCGAGAACCTTGGGAGGCAGAGGCAGAAGCACTGCTTGAGCTCAGGAGTCCAAGATGAGCCTGGGTAGCACAGCAAGACCTGTCGGCACAAAAAGAAACATGTTTATTTGCTTTTATTGATCTATTTATTTAGAGGTTTCTCTGCCTCCCGGGTTCAAGCGATTTCCTGATTATTTTTGTATTTTTAGTAGAGATGGGGTTTCACCATGTTGGCCAGGCTGGTCTCCATGGAACTCCTGACCTCAAGTGATCCACCCACGTCGGCCTCTCAAAGTGCTGGGATTACAGGCATGAACCACCACACCGGGCCAAAAAAAATTTAAAAATTAGCCAGGCGTGCCGGTGCCTGCCTGTGGCCCCAGATACTTGGCAGACCGAGGTGGAAGGATTACTTAAGCCCAGAGGTCAGGGCTGCGGTGAGCCCTGATTGTGCCACCACACTCCAGCCTGGGCGACAGACCGAGACCCTGTCTCAAAACAACAACAGAAAAAGGTGAGGTCACGCAGGGCATCAGTGCACAAGCTGAGAAAGAAACCGAAGTCTTTCTAACGCCAGAACTCTGTCATCTGCTCATTCCAGCCTGAGAGGAAGGTGAACCAAGATGCAACCCACGTCCACTCAAGTGGGCTCGGTGTGTCTGAGCGGCGGTCTCTGCCCACTACAAAGGCCACAGAGAAGAGAGTGAGGCTTCACCCAAAGGAGGTCTCGCTGATGGTGGAATTTCAGGCACTGTGTTTACGTCTGGCATAATTAGGATGAGACTAGTGTCCCTGACTGGAACTAAGAGTCCCCCACCCCACCCGCACCCCCAGCTCCCAGGCTCTCTCCACCAGAGTTCACTGCCTCCCTCTCCCCCTCTCCCTCATCCTCTCCCCAGGAGCCCTGGTACACCCCGAATTCTCAGGGCTGTGGCTCCTCGTTTTACAAATGAGTAAGTTGGTGGCTGGGAAGGAAGTGGGCTGGGCCATGACCGAGAGTCATTATGATTCACGGGGAAAACCCTCCTCTGTGCAAAAGGCTTTGTGCGGCTTCCTAGGATCACAGGGTCAGTGGATGTGTGCAGACCGCTAGAGGTCTAGACAGCCCCTCACCACCCCGCTGCCAGCTCCCCAGCCCCCGGGTGGGTCTGCAGTCCTGGACGGATCCTGTGCCTGGGGGAGGTGTGGACAGGTGTGGGTTGTGGTGTTGTTTATACGTTAAACACACTGGGATTCCAGGTAAGTTTCTATCAGAAGAAAGCCCTTCACTGCTCAGATAGAAATTTCAAAATACTGAACTGCCTTTGGATCCTGGCAGAAGGGAGTTTTCCTGGAGTGATGAAAGTGTTCTAAAATTAGATTTGAGCGAGGGCCGCACAAAAGGAATTATGGTATTATTAAAGAAATCGTGGCTTTGCTGAAAAAACTGAAAACTGGAACACGGAGCATTTGAAGGTATTGAGGGACTGCTCATTTCTATTTTCACTGTTTAGGTGAAACAATGGCATTGTGAATAGGTGTTTTAAATGAGTCTTTATCTTTTAAAGATACAGGCGGAAATAGCTATGACTGAAATGATCTGATGGCTGGGATTTGCTTTCAAATAACACGGGCCGTGGGTGAGGAGAGGAAACCAGATTGGCCATCAGCTGAGTGATGGGTATGTGGTTTCAAGGGAGATACCATTCTGTGTGTGTGTGTGTGTGTGTGTGTCTGTGTGTGCGCACGCACATGCGCGCGGGCGCGAGAAACGGAGTCTTCCTCTCTCGCCAGGCTGGAGTGTAATGGCGTGATCTCAGCTCACTGCAACCTCCGCCTCCCGGATTCAAGCCATTCTCCTGCCTCAGCCTCCTGAGTAGCTGGGTACTGGTGTGCACCACCACATCCAGCTAATTTTTGTATTTTTAGTAGAGATGGAGTTTCACCATGTTGGTCAGGCTAATCTCGATCTCCTGACCTCGTGATCTGCCCGCCTCAGCCTCCCAAAGTGCGGCGATTACAGGTGTGAGCCACCGCGCCCAGCCTGAGTACCACCATTCTTCTCTCTGCTTTTGATGGATATGTAACATTTCCCAAAATAAAAAGTGGTTTTTAAATTTTTTTAACCATTAGCCTGGTGCTGTGGCTCACGCCTGTAATCCCGACACTTTGGGAGGCCGAGGCAAGCAGATCACTTGAGGTCAGGAGCTCGAGACCAGCCTGGGCAACATGGTGATTCTCCTGCCTCAGGCTCCTGATGTTGCTGGGATTACAGACACCTGACACCACACTCAGCTAATTTTTTTTTTTTTTTTTTTTTCTGTATTTTTAGTTGAGACAGGGTTTCACCATCTTGGCCAGGCTGGTCTTGAACTCCTGACCTCATGATCCACCCACCTCAGCCTCCCAAAGTGCTGAGATTACAGGCGCAAGCCACCACGCCCGGCCTCCTGGGTGCTCCTTCTAGGGTCAGGAATGAAGGGGATGTTTGGTCGTTTCTCCCCAAGAACAACCTCCCCAGGACCAGCCTGAGTCAGCTCCAGGCCTTGCCAGGCCTGCACAGGAAGCCACACCCTGAGGTCAGATCCCTGAGCAAATATTACAGCCCCCTCTGCCCCACCCAAGATAAGGAGAGGCTGAAAGGGGTCCAGAAGCCTGCCTCCGCCCAAGAGATTAGCTCCAGCCACACCTCAGTATCGAGGCCTCCCCATCCCTGCCCAGGGAGGACAGGACAAGGATTCTGCCATGGAGGCCCAAGTCCACCGTTTCATCTAATACATATTAATGATCTCGATAGTGGGCGGGGTCTTGAAGAGGAGATAAAGGAGTCCCAGCCTCCTCCCGCTCCCTAGGGAACAAAGTGACTGGTGAGATAAGAGGGCTGGGCAGGCAAGGGGCGACCCTGACCAAACAAGGTCATAGACCGTGTCCCCAGATGGCTGTGCTGAGCATAAGACTCACCTGCTCCAACCTCATGAGGCAATGGCCCAAGGCTTCAGTTTCCTTGTCTGCAAAATGAGTTTTCTTGCGGGTGGAGAGCGGGGAGCTGGATTAGATAACAGGAAAAGCTGACGCTGTCAAAAAGAATCATGGAGAATCATGGACCAGGCGAGGTGGCTCATGCCTGTAATCCCAGCACTTTGGAGGCCAAGGCAGGAGGATCACGAAGTCGGGAGTTCAAGACCAGCCTCACTAACATTGCAAAACCCCATCTCTACTAATAATACAAAAATAAGCGGATGTGCTGGTAATCCCAGCTACTCAGGAGACTAGCAAAGGAGAATTGCTTGAACCCGGGAGGTGGAGATTGCAGTGAGCTGAGATCACGCCACGGCACTCCAGCCTGGGAGACAGAGCGAGACTCCATCTCAAAAAAAAGAAAGGTGAAATGAATGTATTTAATACAACATATGCAAAATGTCATCCCAGTATGGAATCAACATAAAAAATAATGATCTGTTTTACATTATTGTATGTGTGTCCTTTTTTTGTGTGTGTGTGACAAGGTCTTGCTCTGCCACCCAGGCTGGAGTGCAGTGGTGTGATCACAGCTCACTGCAGCCTCAACCTCCTGGGCTCAAGCGATCCTCCTACTTCAGCCTGCCAAATAGCTGGCTCCACAGGCATGCGATGCCGCTCCTGGCTAATTTTTAAACTTTTTGTAGAGACGACTTGCCATGTTGCCCAGGCTGGTCTCAAACTCCTGGACTCAAGCCACCCTCCCACCTCAGCCTCCCAAAGTGCTGGGATTATAGGAGTGAGCCACTGTGCCTAGCTCCCCTTCGCTCTGACAGTGTCGCCTTGCGGCCCTGCATAAACCAGTGCCCGACCACCTCCATCCCTCCCCTGTTTATTTTTCTCCACAGCGTCGTCACCACCTGTTGTAATACTGTGTCTATTCACTGTCTTCTGCAGTCAATAGGTCAGCTCTATGTCTATCTTATTCATGGTAACCCCACCGCACCTAGCACAGTCCCTGGCACATAGTAGGTGGTCCTTTGTCAAATGGTGGAGGAACAGCAGCCACTGTGCACCCAGTGTGTGCTCTGACGCAGGCCCAGCACTGAGTGCTCTGTGTGCCTGTTTTGCTTTTCTGTTTTTTGATTTTTGTTTTGAGACTGAGTCTTGCTCTGTCGCCAGGCTGGAGTACGGTGTTGCCATCTCAGCTCACTACAACCTCTGCCTCCTGGGTTCAAGCGATTCTTCTGCTTCAGCCTCCTGAGTAGCTGGGATTACAGGTGCCCGCCACTGTGTCCAGCTAATTTTTGTATTTTCAGTACAGACAGGGTTTCACCATTTGGCCAGGCTAGTCTTGAACTCCTGACCTCATGATCCACCTGCCTTTGCCTCCCAAAGTACTGGGATTACAGACTTGAGCCACTGCACCCGGCCCCATGTACCTATTTTGAGCCACCTCGCCCAGCCCCATGTGCCTATTTTAATCCTCAGAAGAGTCCCAGGGAAGTCAGTGACATGACCGCCCACACCCACTGCACAAACGGGCAAAAGCCCCTGCCCACGAGAACCCCGTCTGCTTTCTGCCCAGCCCTGGGCCTGTCGCATAGCAGGTGCTAAGAGCCTGCAGCTCTTGACTGAACCAAGGATATGGGCTCATAGCCAGGAGCACCAGAGGAGGGGCCAGGGAGGTGGAGGATGGGAGCAGGCTGGGAAGGGTGGGGGTGACGCTGCGGGGCCTCTACAGCCCAGCCTGGTCACACTCTGCAGGCAGATAGCGGATCACCAGGAACCTGAGCCTCTCTGAAGACTCCTCTCTCTGTGTCATCCACACCTGGTGTCCAGTTCCACAAACATGCTCTGAGCCCCTGCTCCGTGCCAGGCGCTGTGCTGGGCAGTGCTGGGGACACAGTGGTGACAGCCCAGCCCTGCCCAGCTGAGGCTCCCAGGCCAGTGGGGGAAAAAGACCCAGCCCCAGACAGCAAGAACCCAGGTCAGTCAGGGCTAGGACAGGGGGATCCAGGGGGTACATGACCCAGCCTTGGAGTCCAGGAGGGCCTCCTGAAGGAGGGGGTTTGGGGAAAGCAGTGGAATAGAGCAGAGGAAAGCAGGAATATTCTGGGTAGACTGCAAGTGAGACAGAAGAACGGAAGCAGAGGGTTCTCGGAAGCAAGGGGTGTTCTATATAGCTGGTCAGGGCAGGGGTCAGGCTGGGCAGGGCCTCCTGGGCCACAGAGAGGAACCTGGGCTTCCTCCCAAGGGCATTGGGGAGCCACAGCAGGTTCTGTGCAGGGAGGGGCAGGGCCAGGTTTCTGTTTTAGAAAGAGCCTCTGTCTGCCATGTGGAGGGGCAATGGGAAGGGGTGAAACCAGGGCCAGAGACTAGAGAGGAGGTTGTTGGGGAGACAGGAGACCCAGCAAGGCGGGGTGGTGGGTGGTCACCTAGACCGGGGGGTGGAGGGGCTGCAGGCAGGGAGAGAAGATATACTTAGAGTCAGTTGCCAGAGGGAGTGGCGTCCTCGGGAAGTAAGGGAAGCATCAGGGATGAAGCCCCGGGTCTCTCTTCCCAGTGATGAGGTGGGCAGTGGCACCTTCCCTGATAAGGGGACAGGGGAAGAAAGACTTCTGGGGAAAGACGCCAAGGTCAGTTTGGGACAAGGTGAATGAGAGGTGCCCAGGGACATGGGGGAGGCATCCTGACTGATACTGGGACAAGGTCCCAGGGCTCTGGGCCAGGAAGGAGAAGGGTGAGGTGAGGTCGCAGGTGAAGAGGGGGAGCAGGAGGCGCCAGGACATCCTCCGAGCCTCTCACCTGGCCTCACCCTCGCCTCCTCCGGGCCTTCCCCCCAACCCCTGCTTGTCAGAGCTCAGAGCCCTGCCCAGCGAGGTCAGCCCAGGACATGGTGCAGGAGGAGCAAACCAGGACAGGTGAGCACAGGTGTGGCCCCCTGCCCGGAAGCAGGCTGCTGAGGCCTCAGAGGAACCAGGACCCAGAAGCCATCAGGATGTGGGCGGTAAGAACACAGCCACCAGCAACTCTGGCCCCGCAGCCTCCCTAGTTCCCGCCCAGCAGCATCTCAGAGACACCTTCCCTGGTACCCTCCCTCCACCCCAATTTAAAGTGGCAAACCAGGCCAGGGACAGTGGCTTATGCCTGTAATCCCAGCACTTTGGGAGGCCAAGGTGGGAAGATCACTTGAGGCCAAGAGTTTGAGACCAGCCGGGGCAGCATAGCGAGACCCCATCTCTACAAAAAAACAAAATGGCATATCCCCTTTCTGACTTTATTTTTCAGTCTGACGTGTAAGATATTTACCTTTCCTTGGTTTGCTCCAGAAATGTCGGCCTCCCGAGGGCAGGGGTTTCATCTGTCTTGTGCACTAATGCATCCTCAGTGCCTAGAACAGTCCCTGGCAAACAACAGGAGCACATTCAATATTCGTCCAATAAATGAATGAGTGATTTACCGAGCATTTGCTCTGCGCCAGTCATTATGGTAAACGCTGTACTTTACACATGTGTCTACTTCATTCTTACAACAGCCCCGTAACATGAGTACCGTGTTTTTCCCATTTTACAAATAAGGAAACTCAGGCCTGGCAGATTCCACAAATTGCCCAGGGAACTATGTCCAGAGCCGATGCTTACTCCTATGAGACAGAATCTCATCCTTCTTGCCCAGGTTGGAATGCAGTGGTGTGAACTTGGCTCACCGCAACCTCTGTCTCCCAGGTTCAAGCAATTCTCCTGCCTCAGCCTCCCGAGTAGCTTGGATTACAGGCGCTACAGCTGCTCGCCACCACACACAGCTACTTTTTTGTATTTTTAGTAGAGGCGGGATTTCACCATGTTAGCCAGGCTGGTCTCGAACTCCTGACCTTAAATGATCCACCCGTCTCGGCCTCCCAAAGAGCTGGGATTGCAGGCGGGAGCCACCGCGCCCGGCCCAGAACCTATACTTTTTATAGCAGCCACACCAATCAGACCTCACGTTCAGGGTCACGTCCGCCAGGCCCTGGCTTCCATTCCTGACTTGAGGCATCTCACTAACTGCTGTCGGCAGCCCTGAAGTAGGGTCCATATCATCTCTATTTTTTTTGTCTGTTTGTTTTTGAGGCAAGAGTCTCCCTCTGTCGCCCAGGCTGGGGTGCAGTGGCATGGTCTCGGCTCACTGCAACCTCCACCTCCTGAATTCAAGCAATTCTCCTGCCTCAGCCTCCCTAGTGGCTGGGATGACAGGCATGGGCCACCATGACCCACAAATTTTTGTGTTTTTGATAGAGACGAGCTTTCTCCATGTTGGTCAGGCTGGTTGCAAACTCATCACCTCAGGTTATCTAAAGGCACCCACCACCATGCCTCACTAACTTTTTAAATTTTATTTTTAGTGGAGACAGGGTTTCGACATATTGGCCAAGCTGGTCTTGAACTCCTGACCTCAAATGATCTGCCCGCTTTGGATGGGCTTTGGATGACAGGTGTGAACACCACACCCGGCCACCATCTCTATTTTTCAGAATCATAAATGGGGACTCAACAAGGGGGTCTCCCCAGCCCCACTTTGGGTAAGTGCAGAACCAGTGTCAAAACTCAGCTCTCTTTGGCCCCAAAGCCTCCGAATACACCCATTTGACAGAGAGGGGAAAACAAGGTCTCCAGAGAGGGAGAAGGAGAATGTGAATTTCCAACCGCTTTGCAGGAAGCCAACAAGAAGCAGAGCCCTGAAGAAAGCATGTGGCTATACAGCTTCCTGCCCTTCTGTCTGGGTTTGCACACAGAGCAGGGCTCAAACCCCCTCTCTGCAGGAACTGGACAAGCAGGAGTCCCCACCGGGGGCGTCAGTTTCTCCATCTGCAAAGGGGCGTCCTAAAGATGCCCACTTTCCCAGGTTGTTTGTTTTGCCATCCATGGAGATAACACTGTAGGTCCCCTGCACGGGGTGGGGCCGGGAAAGGCGAAGTCACTTTTTACTGATTTTCTTCCTTGGAGACTCCCAAGCTCTCCCAGGAGGCCATGGGCCTGGGTGGTCGGTAAGAACTACCCAAAAATCTTCCCCCGCTTCTCCCTTCTCCTTGGTGACCTGGTTCTTCTCCCAGTACCAAATCCCGGCCTTCAGCACAAAGAGGGTTAGGCAGCTGCCCCAGGAGGCCTGGCCAGGTCATGGCCTCTGCCTGGTGCCTGCCACACCCACCCTGGTACCCAAACTGGGCCCCAGATCCTTGGTGACTCGATCCCTCCAAATTCAGGTGATCTCCCCTGGCTCCAAATCACCAAACCCTCCCAGGTCCAGCGGCAGACAGAGCTGAGCCCCAACCAGGAAGGCAGTCTGAGCACTGGGACTTCCACACCACCATCTCCAGGACTCGTTTTGGGGTGACAGATGGCGCTGACTGGGTACAGCTGGCTACTCCTCAGTGGTGAGCAAGAATGGCACCCCCCAGCACCTCAGCCCCCCAGGGGCCCCAGGGAGGGGAGGGGATCCCCAGTCCAAGAGAGGGAAGGTGTGAGCCCCAGCATGCTAGGGAGGGAGGGCAGCCCTGCTTCACACCGGCACATTCACCCCTCCAAGAGGCACCTGCATGGGGCAGGCTGGGGACAGCCACCCAAAGAGGTTTTTAGGGTGGGCTTTGGAGATTTCTAAGCCCAGGGCATGAGCCAGGACAAGGGAGCTGCTGTTGCTCCTCCATCCTGCGGGTTTCTGTGTTTTATCAGCTGTAGAAGCCTTGACAAGGCTGAGCTCTTCCCAGCAGCTATTTCTCCCAGAAGATGTAGCTTGGGGCAGCTGCTTTTCCCTTCTCAGCCTCCACGTACCTTTCTATGAAGTGGGCCTCACTGACAGGGTCGTGTGAAGGTCACTATCAGCAGCACTGGTTCCCATATCTGCTGTGTGCCTAGAGCTGTTCTGAGAGCTTCTCATATGTTTAAAACCACCTATGAGGAGCCGAGCATGGTGGTTCACGCCAGTAGTCCCAGCACTTCAGGAGGCTGAGGCAGGCGGATCACCCGAGGTCAGAAGTTCGAGACCGGCCTGGCCAACATGGTGAAACCCCATCTCTACTAAAATACAAAAATTAGCCGAGCGTGGTGGCACAAGCCTTGTAGTCCCAGCTACTCAGGAGGCTGAGGCAGGAGAATTTATCGAACCCAGGAGGTGGAGGTTGCAGTGAGCCAAGATTGTGCCACCTCACTCTAGCCTGGGTGACAGAGAAAGAATCCGTCTCAAAAAAAAAAAAAAAAAAAAAAACCAAGCCACCTACGATAGAGGACCACGCATGAACCCCACTTCCCAGGGAGAAAATGAGGCTCAGAAAGGTGAAATCACTGGCCGCTGTCACACAGCCAGAAAGTGGCAGGACTGAGGGCTAGACCCAGAGTCCCTCGCTCCTAGCCATGCTCTGACAGCCTGGAAAGTTCCGGAAAGCTGGCCAGGCGTGTGAGCATTGTCACAGCCACCAGCTCCAGGGAACTGCCCGCCAGTCAAACCCAAGCAGCCTGACCAGCTCATCAGGCTTGGGGCTGATCTGCTTGGTTGAGAAGGAAAGGCGCGGAGTGTTTTCATCTTACCCGTGCTTTCTGCCACAGGCGAGCTTGGAGAGGCCGAGGAAGAGCCCCAGACTGGGAGTCAGGACTCAGGGACAGGCCCTGACGTCCTACATGGGGCCAGGCAATTATCTGGGCTGGAAACACCGCCAGATCTCGTGAGACTTGGTTTGGTGACTGTCACGATGGGAAAACCCCTTGGGTCCGGCTTAAAGCCACCGTCCCATGGACTGAGCACTTGCTTTGCACTTGCTGTATGCAAGATGAGATGCTAGATCCTTGCACAGTTTATCAAACCCAGTCCTCACCACACACCCCTCCCTGGGACTGAGCCCTAACATATATTGGGCACTTACTGTATGCCAGGCATCTGAATAACATGTATTGGGCACTTACTGTATGCCAGGCATATGACTAACATGTATTGGGCACTTACTGTATGCCAGGCATCTGAATAACATGTATTGGGCACTTACTGTATGCCAGGCATATGACTAACATGTATTGGGCACTTACTGTATGCCAGGCATTCTAAACATGTTATGTGTACAGAGTCCTTACAACCTTACGAGGCAGGTAGACCTGTCATCCCCACATAAGAGATGAAAGAACAGAGACACAGAGAAAGGCAGTGTACTCGAAGCCATGCAGATAAACTCCCAGAAAGATCAGGTGGCTAAGATGTGGAGAGTCAGAGAGTCACGGGTTCAAATCCTGGCTGTGCCTCTCCTCATTTACACAGAGGACATTGAGCTGGGGACGTGCCATGAGCCTGAGTCTCTTCTGATCAAACCTGCCTCATCCAACCCCTCTGACTCCTCTTCCTCAGCCACATTCGTGAATGTGGGGGCCGAGATCTCTATCACCCTGGAGCCTGCCCAGCCAACCGAAGGGGACAACATCACGCTGGTCGTCCACGGGCTTTCAGGGGAACTGCTCGCCTACAACTGGTACGCGGGGCCCACGCTCAGCGTGTCGTACCTGCTGGCCAGCTACATCGTGAGCACAGGCGATGAGACACCTGGCCCCGTCTACACGGGGCGGGAGGCTGTGCGCCCCGACGGCAGCCTGGACATCCAGGGCGTCCTGCCCGGGCACTCAGGCACCTACATCCTACAGACCTTCAACAGGCAGTTTCAGACCGAGGTGGGCTACGGACACGTGCAGGTCTATGGTGAGACACCCCCTAAGGCACCCCTCTGCCCAGCCAGGCCTTCCCACCTCCTTCTCAATCCTTCTTAAAAAAAAAATCCAAAAAATGTTTAAACCATCAGGGAAAAGGGTTATAAAATAACATCAAAATGCTCACCTCCTTCAGGAAGACTGCCAGGATTAGACCTGCCTCCTAAACCATTCTTTAGGGTATAGGGGCACAGCCACAACCCGGATATGCCCCTTGTCTGGGGAGGGGAAGCCCCTTGGAGCAGACGGTGCCCGGCCCCCTCCCCCTCTGTCTCTTGCTCCCACAGAGATCTTGGCCCAGCCCACAGTCTTGGCCAACAGCACAGCACTGGTGGAGCGTCGAGACACCCTGCGTTTGACGTGCAGCAGCCCTAGCCCCACTGCCGAGGTCCGCTGGTTCTTCAACGGTGGAGCCCTGCCTGTCGCTCTCCGCCTGGGACTGTCCCCCGATGGGAGGACGATAAGCAGGCATGGCATCCGCCGGGAGGAGGCCGGCACCTATCAGTGTGAGGTGTGGAACCCGGTCAGTGTCAGCCGCAGCAAGCCCGTCAACCTGACCGTGTACTGTGAGTCCTCCTGGCCCCGCCAGAGATACCTAGTGTCCAAACCTCATGCATGGGGAAACCGAGGCCAGGAGAGGGAGCCCAAGGGCACACAGCGAGTCAGCAAGCAAGCTGGGGTTGGGGACCAGGGGTTCTCTCTTAAAGTGCACTGGCTCTGGCCAGGTGCAGTGGCTCATGCCTGTAAATCCCAGCACTCTGGGCAGCCAAGGAAGGAGGATCACTTGAACTCAGAAGTTTGAGACCACCCTGGGCAACATAGCAAGACCCCATCTCTACCAAAAATATAAAAATTAGCCAGGAATGGTGGCACGTGCCTGTAGTCACAGCCACTCAGGAGGCTGAGATGGGAGGATTCTTTGAGCCTGGGAGGTTGAGGCTGCAGGTGCAGTGAGCTATGACTGCACCGCTGCACTCCAGCCTGGGCAACAGAGCGAGATGCTGTCTCAAAATAATAATAATGCACTTGCCCCATATCCTAAAGGACTTCCACAGACCATCTTTGCTATTGAATAATCCTTCAGTTAGGGGCAAGACCTGCAGAGAAACAAAACAGGACCAGTTGGTTTGAAAAAGGAGCAGGGGAGGGAATAGTGTAATGGGAGGGAACATGAAATGTGAACAAATAACAGAAGCATGCAGTCATTCTGGGGGCAGCAGTGCGCAGTGTGGAATCCGGGCATGAGGACCCATGATGTAGAAAAACCCATGATGTAGCGCCTGGAACCGCAGACTCCTACAACCAGAGAACTCTGGACTTCAGAAGCACTGGATTCCAGACTCTGAGAATCCTAGAACCTCTAGATGCAGAGATTCTTAGAATCTTAGAATCTAGTCATGAAATCTTAGAGTCTAGAGTCTTAGAAACATAGATTTCTAGAATCTTAGCACCTTAGAACCTAGAAGCACCAATTCTTGAAGCCCTAAAATCCTACACTCAGAATGGCTTTGTTAATGGAGCCATAGATTTCAGAAATATCTTGAAATGTTATCTGGCCCAGCACATTCTTTTTACAGAAGAGAAAGCTGCGATCCTCTGAGAGGGAGTGATTCTTGAGATCCTAGAGCAAGTTAGAGTTAAGGCCAGAGCTTTTTTTCCCTCCTCTAGGTCAAGATATTCCCAGGGACCTAGCCTGGCAGAGAGAAAGCCAGGAGTACCCACCTCCACTCCCCTTTCCTTCTACTGCTCCGTGTCTCTCCCTCCTACCCCCACAGTTGGCCCAGAACGTGTGGCCATCCTCCAGGATTCCACCACCCGCACAGGCTGCACCATCAAAGTTGACTTCAACACGTCCCTCACCCTGTGGTGCGTGTCCAGGTCCTGCCCAGAGCCCGAGTATGTGTGGGCCTTCAACGGGCAGGCCCTAAGGAACGGCCAAGACCACCTCAACATCAGCAGCATGACCGCGGCCCAGGAGGGGACGTACACGTGTATTGTGAAGAACACCAAGACCCTGCTCTCCGGATCTGCCTCAGTGGTGGTCAAGCTCTCTGGTGAGTCACCCCCAGCCTGGCCACCCTGCAATCCCCACAGAGGCCTCATCAGGCTGTGAAGGTTAGGCCACCATTTGCCCAACAGAGAACTGGAACATGGTAGATTCACAGCTGATTCATGAGCTGTGACAGATTGGCATAGCAGGTGGATCCCTTTGCATCTGGGTCTAAAGGGAGACCATACAGCCCATGTCCTGTCGGCCTGGAGAACAAATGGCAAAGCACCGTGGGTTGACAGAGTGGAAAACCACTCACATGTCACTTCAGGTGGGTGCCGCTGTTCTAAATTCAGTCACCAGCTGCTTTGGGCTTGACCCACCCCATGCCACACAGACAGCTGAAATTCTGTGCAGCCAACTAGACTACCTAGTTATCTGACCCAGATGATGGGCACACACACACACACAATTGGAGAATCACAGCCAGTTGCTGGCAAATGGAGAAACAGCTGGGGAGGCACTGTCACCTGGCTTCTGTCCTAAAATGACCCGAGGGCAGCTGGCATTTCAGAGCCATTGGGATCCTCAGGTGACATTTTCTCATCTTCAGGGGATGGTGGCTTTGAACATTAAGGCCTCATTAATTCCACCTCGGTTCCTTCCCAAGTGGCCATCATCCCCAGGGGACAGTGGGGAATGGTCCTTCCCTCCCTCCCACTAACAGGCTGGGTCTCATCCAAGGGGTGGATTTTCACCCAAAGCAGAAATGGCATCCCCAGAGGTAAGTGCGTCTCCCGCCCCACTCACCTGGGGCTTTGGCAGCTGGTCTTGACAGGAGACAGGGGGATGGACCAGATGACCTCAGGCGCTACCCCAAGCCCTGCCCGTGCAGGCCAACATGGGGGGTGTCCAAGGTATGCAGGTATGTGCAGGGAGTGGATACAGTGCCCCCCGGGCTTCTAGTACGTCAGCAACTCTGTGGTAGGTGCTGGGAGAGAGACAGAAGAAAAGGAGACACCACCCTCCCTCCACCTTGGGAGACTAATCTGATGGAGGAGACATGGCCTCTGTCCTTGGAGAGCTGATCCTGGGACAGGGAAACATGGCTCCCTTATTCAAGGAATTCCTGGTGAAAGAAAAGAGGCAATGCCTCAACCTCCATGAGCTTCCAGTCAGTAATGATGAGAGATGGCAACCCACCCTCAGTGAGCTCCTAGTCAGATGGAGGAGACACAGCCTGCACTTGGGGAGAATTTTTCTTCTGATGGGGAGACTTGGTCTCCAGGAGACATGGCCCTGTTTTTTGAGCATTCCTAGTCTGGTGGGGTACCTACCTTTTGGGTACTCCTAATCTGATGGAGGAGTACAGGCCCCCGCTTTCTAGGAATTTCCAGTCTGATGGAATAGGCATTTCCTTCTAACTTCTAGGGTCCCCAACTTGAATGGAAAAACTCAGCAACAATTTAGAATTTCTCAATCTGATGGAGGAAACAGGGCTGCCACCTCATAGGAATTTCCAATCTGACGGAGGAGACATGGCCTCCCACCTTCTAGAATCTTTCAATCTGATGGGGGAGTTATAGCTTACACATTATGGGATCTCTCGGTGAGACAGACACAAGTCCCAACCATCTCATGCGGAAGACATGGTCCCCATTTTCTGGAATTTCCACTCTGATAGGGGAGACATGGCCCCTATATTTTGGGAATTTCCAATCTGATGGAGGAGACATGACCCAACCCTCCAGGGTCTTCCAGTTTAATGGGAAGATACCTCTCAAAGGCTGGGAATTTGTAGTCTGATAGGGGAGACACAGACCCCTAGCAGACACTATTCAGACCCAGAATCCACCCCCATCACCACACAAGTCACCTCCTTCCTCAGTCTCCTTCCCAGCACCCCACATGGGGAGTGCCAGCCAGTGGGGGGAAGCCAGCCAGGGATGGAAGGGGGACACCATGCCAGATGCAGGCCAAGTTGACCCACCCCCCTCGCTCTTTCCCCAGCTGCAGCAGTTGCCATGATGATCGTGCCCGTGCCCACCAAGCCAATGGAGGGCCAGGACGTGACGCTGACCGTGCAGGGCTACCCCAAGGACCTGCTGGTCTACGCCTGGTACCGTGGGCCTGCCTCTGAGCCCAACCGGCTGCTCAGCCAGCTGCCTTCAGGGACCTGGATTGCAGGCCCTGCACACACAGGCCGGGAGGTGGGCTTCCCCAACTGCTCGCTGTTGGTGCAGAAGCTGAACCTCACGGACACTGGCCGCTACACACTCAAGACTGTCACACTGCAGGGCAAGACTGAGACACTGGACGTGGAGCTGCAGGTGACCCGTGAGTATGCAGGAAGGAGAAAGGCATGGCCCTTGTTAGATGGGGGCAGGGGGTTCCAAAAGGAGTCTTTGCTTCCTCCATCAGGCTGGGGGACATAGACCAAAGATGGATATGCCTCCCCCGTCAGACTGAAGGAAGCCTTGTCTCCTCCATCTGACTTGGAGGTCCCCAGATAGGGCTCTGCCTCTTCTATCAAACTAATGACCTACACTGTGGGTAGACAGGCCTCCTCCCTCAGACTGGGGGTTGACAAAGGGGACCCCCATGCCTTCTCTCTCAAATAAGAGGTACAGCAGACTGAAGGTTTTAAAAGAGAAGGCATAGACTGATGGCAGAGCCTCCTTTTTCCTGCAGTCAGGTAGACCCTAAAACATAGGAGACATTACCTCTTTCGCCATATTGGGGAAATGGGTTAATGAAGGAAGTTTACCTCTCCTATCAGACTGCAGGCACAGAGTAAGGATGAATCAGACCTCCCTATTCAGACTGGGAGATCCTATGTAAAAGGGGTCATGTTTCCTCCTTTGTATTATTGCGAGGGCAAAGTTCCTACCATCAGATGGTGGAGTTTCTCTTTCAAACTGAAATAAGGATGGTTTGCTTCATTGGGATGGAGGCTTCTAGGTGTGGAAGTTGTGTCTCCTCCATCAGATTGGGAGTTCCCAGATGTTGGGGACCATGTCTCCCCATCCGACTGGGAGCTCCAGGAGTGAGGGTCCATGTCTCCTCCATCAGACTGGGAGCTCTCAGAGTCAGGGTCCATGTCTCCCCCATCAGACTGGGAGCTCCTTGAGTCAGGGTCCCTGTCTCCTCCATGAGACTGAGAGCTCCCAGAGGCAGGGACCATGTCTCCTCCATCAGACTTGGAGGTCCTAGAATCAGGGACCATGTCTCCTCCGTCAGACTGGGAGCTCCCAGACTCAGGGACCATGTCTCCTCCATCAGACTGGGAGCTCCCAGACTCAGGGACCATGTCTCCTCCATCAGACTGGGAGCTCTGAGTCAGAGTCCATGTCTCCTCCATCAGACTGGGAGCTCCCAGAGTCAGGGACCATGTCTCCTCCATCAGACTGGGAGCTCCCAGACTCAGGGACCATGTCTCCTCCATCAGACTTGGAGCTCTGAGTCAGGGTCCATGTCGCCTCCATCAGACTGGGAGCTCCCAGAGTCAGAGACCATGTCTCCTCCATCAGACTGGGAGCTCCCAGACTCAGGGACCATGTCTCCTCCATCAGACCGGGAGCTCCCAGAATCAGGGACCATGTCTCCTCCATCAGACCAGGAGCTCCCAGAATCAAGGACCATGTCTCCTCCATCAGACCAGGAGCTCCCAGAATCAGGGACCATGTCTCCTCCATCAGACTGAGCATCCCTAGGGATTTGTGAGTCCATGTTTCTATAGCAGAGCCAGGTTTCCCCCATTAGCTCTCAGACACTTGGGGATGAGATCATTCCCCAAGTCTGGCATCAGACTGAGCACTCTCAGAAGCCAAGTCCCTGAGTCCGGGATGGTGCCTCCTCTATCACTGGAAACTTCCAGGATCAAGGACTGAACCACTGCCAGACACCCACTTTCATCCATTCACTGATGAAACCCTGGTTTTCTGGGTCAGTGTTAGAAGAGAATGCTGTTCAGTGGCAGCAGGCCACCGCGACAAAGCCTGGGATTCCTTTTCACCCATTCTCTCTTCTCACAGTCAGCCTCCCTCCCTCGCACAAGGACCAACGCTACCTTCCTGAACCTGAACCTGGCACAGGCTGAGCGTGGGGCGGAACCGGCCACTGGGTGGCCCGGCCTGGGCAGGGGAGCAGAATGGGTGGGGGCACTGGGGACCTGGTCCTCCACCTCCCTGATGGCCTCCTTTGCCCCCCTCCCCATCTGCCCCCACAGCCCTGGGGTAGCAGCGTGATCCTGGAGACGTCCAGAGAGAAGAACTCTTCACGTCATCCTCTCGTCCTTGCCCCCCACTGGTGGGGACCCCTCCCCCAGTGGTCCTGGGGGAGGTTGTGGTCCTGCTGTTCTCCTGCTTCCACCCTAGAGCTAGAGCCACGGGGCCCCACTCCCTCGCTGAGCTTTTGGGGAGCCACCAAGTCCATAAACATCTGGTTAATGCACACGTGTGTCAGCCTCTCCTTCCACCACTGCTAGCCCTCACCACTTCCCAGTTGCCACTTCCTTTCCTGCTCAAGACTTTTCTCAGTCTGGGTGTGCAGGTGCAGGAGGATGAGCCCAGATCGCCGTGCTCCACACCCTACTGCTGGATGGCAGGGCCTTGAGCCCCTCCACAGTACCCCAGGTTAGGCCCCTCCCACAGTACCCCAGGTTAGGCCCCTCCCACAGTGCCTCAGTTTATATGTGAGAGTCCTGCTCCCAGCTGGCCAAGAACTTCCCCTCTTGGGGCACCAGCATTCTGTGGGACATGGCCCTCTGTGGGACTACAATGCACCTCACTTTGTCACCTGGACCCTGAAACAGGGCTGCCTGTGCTCAGGAAATGACCATATTTCTCAAGAAGACTTCCATCACCTTCTGGCAGTCCTCATCAATTTAATCAAAGACACACCTTTGTGTCTTCCATTGTCCTGGGATTATCTGGATGTCCCTCGAACATCACCTTCACAACCCTGAAAATATCTCCATCCTTCTCTAGCCACAGAAAAGGCCCTGAGGATGGATGAATGCAAGCAGGGCAAGGATCTAGGCGAGGAGTGCAGAGCTGGGAAGTGGGAGCCAGAATGAATATGTTTTCTAACTCTTCTCACTAGTGGGAGCCACAGGCCCCACCCAGCCACAATGCCCCACTGGAGAGAGGCCATTAGCATTGGCCTGGAGTGGTGATGGCAGAGACCAGGCTTAGAACAGAAAGACAAGCTAGGGCAAGGGAGAGAAAGGGCCTTTTGGGGATGATTGTGTTGAGTTGGGGTGACTGATTGTCAAAGACCTCCAGAATGGGGGTTATAAAATCCGGATCATAGGCCGGGCGCGGTGGCTCCTGCCTGTAATCCCAACACTTTGGGAGGCTGAGCCAGGTGGATTGTCTAAGGACAGGAGTTCAAGACCAGCCTGATCAACATGGTGAAACCCGTCTCTACTAAAAATACAAAAACTAGCTGGGCGTGGTGGCAGGCGCCTTTAATCCCAGCTACTCGAGAGGCTGAGGCAGGAGAATCGCTTGAACCCAGGAGGCAGAGGTTGCAGTGAGCCGAGATCGCGCCACTGCACTCCAGCCTGGGCACAAGCGTGAAACTCTGTCTCAAAAAAAAAAAAAAATCTGGATCGTAATCCTGCATTTGCCGTGGATTCACTAGAGCTTCAGTTTGCCCATCAGTAAAATCGGTGTGGACTTGAGGTAGACCCAACTTTTCCAAACCATTTTTAAAAGCCACGGAGCCCTTTCTTCAAATGCAGCTCAATTTATAAATAATAAATGCAGGTCAATTTATTATTAATATTTAAAATAGCAATGCAACAAATATAGGCCCAGCACTGTGGCCCACACCTGTAATCCCAGCACTTTAGGAGGCTAAGGTGAGAGAATCGCTTCAGCCCGAAAGTTTGAGATCAGCCTGGGCAACATGGCAAAACTCCATCTCTATTTTTAAAAACAAATAAATAAATAAAACCAAATATAGATATCAATTCAATAGCTATACTCGTCTCCCCCAAAATTTCTAGGGAAACAAGCAAGACTTGAAAAAAAAGATTCCTTAAATTTAAATAACGCTGGGATTAGCCAGATGTGGTGGCGTGTACCACCGTGTACTTGAGCTCAGGAGTTGGAAGATCGAGGCTGTGGTGAGCCGTGATCACACTCCTTCCTGCACTCCAGCTTGATGTGCAGAGAGTAGCTAATGCGGATAGATTATTTTTCTCACGCATAAAGAATCTCTGAAGCAGATTGTTCAGAGCTGGAATGGAGGCCCTGCAGTGTCAACAGGGACACAGCTCTTTCTATTTTTCTGTCCCATTAGCCTTAGCTTGGGGCTTCCATCCTCTCCATCACCTCATGGCTCAAGATGGCTGCTGACGTTACAGCTGCCTTATCCACGTTCCAGGCAAGAGGCAGAAAGAAGGGGACAAAGGGCAACAGCAACAACAAACAAATCCCCCTTGCCAGTTTACGGACTGTGCCCCTGTTAAGGGAATTTTACCTAAGGACCATCCAACAACTCCTGTTTAGATTGGCCCAAGAGTCACATGGCCACCGTAGCTGCAAAGGAGGCAGGGAATTGCAGTCCTTGCCTTGGGTATGTTGCTGCCCCAATCAGCATCAAGGTTTTTGTCTTAAGAAAGGCAGAGAGACTGGGTCTCTGGTGGGCAGCTGGCCACTCCAAGCCTTGGAACTTCTATCTCCTCAGCTAGGCAAAATGGCCTTTCTTACCTGAGCCCAAGGAGTAAGAGTCACAGCCCCAGCAGCAGGGGTTTGGGAAATATGGGAGCTGCTGGTCTGAGCTGCGATTGTGTGCAGCTGATGCAGAATGAGGCCAGCAGGAGGGGCAGAGGGAGGGAAAGAGAAGCAGCTCAGGTTTCTAGGTCGAGCCAGATCCCATAGCCTCAGGGTGTGGTGGAGGCTCAAAGACCAGGTCCTCCTCCCTCTGGGCATCTCTGTGCTCTTGCTGAATCCTCCCACATAGTACAATCCCCTTCTTTTGTAGTAGAGACTACAAACCCCGTCTCTACTAAAAATACAAAAATTAGCTGTGCATGGTGGTGCGCACCTGTAGTCTCAGCTACTCGGGAGGCTGAGGCAGGAGAATTCCTTGAACCCAGGAGGCAGAGGTTGCGGTGAGCCGAGATTGTGCCATTGCACTCCAGTCTGGGTAACAACAGCGAAACTCTATCTCAAAAAAAAAAAAAAAAGAGTCTGGGAAAGAATAATAACAATAACCACAAAATAATAATCACTCCTATATCAGAGATCAGTCCATTCTCAGATTGCTATAAAGACATACCTGAAGGCCAGGCACGGTGGCTCACACCTGTAATCCCAGCACTTTGGGAGGCCAAGATGGGTGGATCACCTGAGGTCCGGAGTTCGAAACCAGCCTGGCCAACATGGTGACACCCCATCTCTATAAAAACATTAAAAAAAATAATAAATTTAAAAAGATACCTGAGACTCAGTAATTTGTAAAGAAAAGAGGTTTAATCAGCTCATGATTCTGTGGGCTACGCAGGCTTCTCCTTCTGGGGAGACCTCAGGAAACACAGTCGTGGCAAAAGGTGAAAGGGAAGCAAGCATGTCTTCACATGGCCAGCAGAGAGGAAGGTGAGGTACTACACACTCTTAAACAAGCAGTACTAGGGGGATGGTGCTAAAACACTGAAAACTGCCCCCGTGATCCAATCACTTCCCACGAGGCCCCTCCTCCTACACTGAGGATAATAACTCGGGATCACGAGATTTGGGTGGGGACACAGAGCTAAAGCCTATCAATTGGTTTGTTCCTTTTCCATGCAAGATCTCAATGAATTTCCACAGCAGCTCTTAAGAGAAGTTATTACCATTCCCCTAATTTATAGGTGAGGAAACTGAGGCAGAGACTTAAAAACCTTGCTCCAGGCCCCACAGTTCCCATGGCTCCTGGGTGGAGGTGCTGGTTGGGGCGTCCTCTCTGTTCTTCAGCAGGGCAGGGGGTTTCAGGTCATAGCTCTGAGGTCAGACAGAACTGAATTGGCCTCTTTCAGCTGTGGGAACTTGGGTTCATTGCCTGCTTTTCCTCCTTGTAAAATGGAGAGGATAATACTGCCCCTGCCTCCTACAATTATTGAAAAGATTATATTAGTTAATACGAGTAAAGAGTCTGGCGCATGCATGCTCGATAAACACTTATGATCCAGACTAAGATGTGAGCTTTTAGCAACAGGCAGATGGAAAAAGCAAAGGTAACATTTTTCTTTTTTTCTTTTTTTACAGATAGGGCTTTACTATTATTCAGGCTGGAGTACAGTGACGAAATCATGGCTCACTGCAGCCTCCCAAGCAGCTGGGACTACAGGCACGAGCCACCATGCCTGGCAATTTTTGAATTTTTTGTAGAGTCAGAGTCTTTGCTGTATTGCCAGGCTGGTCTCAAACTCCTGGGTTCAAGCAATCCTCTCACCTCAGCCTCCCAAAGTGCTGGGATTACAGGCATAAACCACCGCACTCAGCCTCAAAGATAACATTTGTCCTGGCAAACTTAATCCTACTAAGCAGGTTTGCCTCAATTTATGTAATATATGATGCTCTTTAAGTTGCAATTACTGAGAATTGCTTACAAAAAGTAATAATAGGCCAGGCGCAGTGGCTCGTGCCTGTAATCCCAGCACTTTGGGAGGCTGAGGCAGGCAGATCACCTGAGGTCAGGAGTTCAAGACCAGCCTAGTCAACATGCTGAAACCTCGTCTCTACCAAAAATACAAAACATTGCCAGGTGTCATGGTGCATGCCTGTAGTCCCAGCTACTCGGGAGGCTGAGGCATAAGAATCACTTGAACCCGGGAGGCAGAAGTTGCTGTGAGCAGAGATCATGCCATTGCACTCCAGCCTGGGCAACAGAGCGAGACTCCGTCTCAAAAATAATAATAACAATAAGTGTTTATGAGCTTTTAGAAACATGATCCTCATCATCACAGGTTCCAGGGTAAGGTGCTCGCAGCACAGATTCTCTGACTTGCTCCTCAAAGCTTCCCTTTGAAATGGAATGACTAATGCATTTCCCACATCTCCTAGCTGTGTATTAAAATATACATCCCCGCCAGGAGCACTAGCTAATGCCTGTTATCCAGCACTTTGGGAAGCTGAGGCAGGAGGATCACTTGAGGCCAGCAGTTCAAGACCAGCCTGGGCAACATGGCAAGACCCTGTCTCTACAAAACAGAACAGAATCAACCAGGCATGGTAGCATGTGTCTGTCATCCCAGCTACCTGGAAGGCTGAGATGGAAGGATTGCTTGAGCCTGGGAGTTTGAGGCTGCAGTGAGCTGTGATGGTGTCACTGCACTCCAGCCTATGAGACAGAACAAGACCCTGTCTCAAAAAATATAAAATCATATATATCCCAGGCTCCTGCCTGGGCCCAGAAAAACCTCTCTCTCAAGGGTGGGAACTTGAAAGCAGAATTTTTTTGTTTTTTGAGATGGAGTCTTGCTCTGCTGTCCAGGCTGGAGTGCAGTGGCACGATCTCAGCTCACTGCAGCCTCCACCTCCCAGGTTCAAGCTATTCTCATGCCTCCGCCTCCCGAGTAGCTGGGATTACAGGGGAACACCAGCACGCCTGGAAAGCAGAATTTTTAACAGAGTCTAGGCGAGGCACAGTGGCTCACACCTGTAATCCCAGCACTTTGGGAGGCCAAGGTGGGCGGATCATGAGGTCAGGAGATCGAGACCATCCTAGCCAACACCGTGAAACCCCGTCTCTACTAAAAATACAAAAACTTAGCCGGGTGTGGCGGTGTGCGTCTGTAATCCCAGTTACTCCCGAGGAAAAGAGTTTAGGGGATTTTTGTCAGCTGGGAAGCTGTGGGACTCAGATGCAGAGACTGTTTGACAAAAAAAAAAAAAAAAAAGGAAAGTGAGACACAAAGAGAGGAGGTGACTCGTCCAGAGTTACTTGGCCAAAAAGGAGCAGGGCCAGGATTTGGCCCAGAGAGGAGCAGGAACTAGTCCAGGGTCACACAGCGGGTTTCAGATGAGGGCTGAGACTGGGGCCCTCCACCGTCCCCAGTAGGTCCACAGCGGCTCCTCTCCTCCCCCATAAAGCCACGAGGCTCTGGTGGCACTGGGGGCCCTCAGATTCCACCAGCCATGAGTGGGGAGGCAGACCACGCCCCTCTCAGCCCCCATCCCTTACCCCTCACCCAAGCGGCCTTTGCTCAAATGACCACGATGGGGAGGGCAGGGAGTGGGGGTGACCTTGAGGCCAGAATAGACAATGGCCCAGTCCCTCTCTGGAGCCCCGCCAGCCCAGCAAGAGGAAGGAAGCCTGCCCTGGTTTTTTCCATGGACTGGAATGTTGATTCAGGATGAAGAGCAGGGAGGAGGGAAGGGGAGGAGGGAGAGAGGGGGGAAAAGAGGAGGAAAGACAAGGGAGTAGAAGGAGGGTGGAGGACGGTGAAAAGGGGAACAGGGAAAGAAGGGAGAAAAAGGGGGTGAAGGAGGAGGAGGGATGGGGGAGGAAGAGGAGAAGAAAGAGGAAGGAGACAGAAGAGGAGGATGGAGGAGGGGGTGTCAAGGAGGATGGAGGAGGGGGGTCCTTGGGAACCAAGGAGTGAGCCCTATTAGCTTCAGCCCGTCCTGACACACCATACAGAGAATGCAGAGTCCAGAGAGGGTGCCCAAGTCTGCAAGGTTGCACAGGACCAGTGCAGCCAAAGGGCCTCACCTGCGCGGCTGCTCCTGCCTGTGGAAGCAGGAGCTCCCTGAGTCCCCACAGTGACCTTCAGACGCAGGTGTCATCTGGCACATTTCTCAGAAGAGGAGACTGAGCGCCCAGAGGTAAAGTCACAATTCCTGGAGCAGCCCCTCTTTGGGTCAGAGTCCAGGGTCCTTACGATGGCCTGAGGCCTGCCCGCCCCGCATCCCCTGCACCCCCTCCTCTCCTTCCCTCACGGCAGCCACCTGGCCTCCTGGCTATTGTTCGAACAGATGAAGCAACTCCTTTCTCAGGGCCTTTGCACTGGCTGCTCCCGCTGCCAGGATGGGCTCCCTGACACCTGCCTCAGTCCAGCCAGGTCTCCGCTCAAATGTCACCTCCCCAGAGGGCTACCCTACACACCCAAAGTTGTCTGGCCTTATTCTTCACAGCATTTAGCGCTTACACAACTAAGTCAATTTGACATTTCATATTTCTTTCTTTTTTCTGTCTTTTTTTTTGAGACAGTCTTGCTCTATTGCCCCAGCTGGAATACAGCGGCACAATCAGAGCTCACTGCAGCCTCCAACTCCCAGGCTCAAGCAATCCTCCTGCCTCAGTCTCCTGAGTAGCTGGGACTACAAGTGCTCACCACCATTACCTGCTAATGTTATATATGTAGAGAGACAGAGAGATAGATAGAGAGAGAGAGAGAGAGAGAGAGAGAGAGAGAGAGAGAGAAAGAGAGAAAGAGAGAGAGAGAGAATTTTTTTTGAGATGGAGTCAGTTCTCTCGCCCAGGCTGGAGTGCAGTGGTGCAACCTCTACTCACTGCAACTTGCCCCTCTTGGGTTCAAGTGATTCTGCAGCCTCAGCCTCCCGAGTAGCTGGGATTACAGGCACCCGCCACCACGCCCCTTAACTTATTTTTGTAGAGACAGGGTTTCACATGTTGGCCAGGCTGGTCTTGAAGTCCTGACCTTGTGATCCACCCACCTGGGCCTCCTAAAGTGCTGGGAATACAGGCGTGAGCCACCACGCCTGGCCTTTTTTATACTTTTTAATTTTTTCTTTCTACCTATAACCTATGAGGCAGAATGATTGTTTTATATTTTGTAGAGACAGGGTCTCTCTATGTGGCCCATGTTGGTCTCAAACTCCTGACCTCAATCGATTCTCCCACCTCTGCTAACTGGTTTTTGACAAAGGTGCCAGGAACTCTCACTGGGGAAAGGACAATATCTTTCATAAATGATGCTGGGTAAACTGGATATTCGCATGCAGAAGAAGGAAACTAGACCCCCACCTCTCACCCTATACAAAATCAACTCAAAATGGATGAAAGACCTAAATGTAAGACCGGAAAATATAAACTAGTAGAAGAAAACATAGGAGATATGCCTCAGAACGTTGGTCTGGGGAAAGATTTTATGAATACCTCCTCAAAAGCACAGGCAACAAAAGCAAGAATAAACAAATGACGACCGGGCACGGTGGCTCACGCCTGTGATCCCAGCACTTCGGGAGGCCGAGGCGGGCAGATCACCTGAGGTCGGGAGTTCGAGACCAACCTGACCAACATGGAGAAACCCAGTCTCTGCTAAAAATACAAAATTAGCTGGGTCTGGTGGCGCATACCTGTAATCCCAGCTACTCAGGAGGCTGAGGCAGCAGAATCGCTTGAACCTGGGAGGAGGTTGCAGTAGTGAGATCACCCCATCGCATTCCAGCCTGGGCAACAGAGCAAGACTCCCTCTCAAGAAAAAAAAAAAAGGAATCCAGCAGCTTTGAGAGCCATGGTGAGGACGACTTCGGCCATCGCCCCGAGTGAGGCAGGAGTCACAGAGGCTGGAGGGGTTCTCATTCAGGTTGTTGTTTTTTTATTCTGAGATGGAGTCTTGCTCTGTCCCCCAGGCTGCAGTGCAGTGGTGCAATCTCAGCTCACTGCAGTCTCCGCCTCCTGGGTTCAAGTAATTCTCCTGCCTCAGGTTCCCAAGTAACTGGAATTCCAAGCATGTGCCATCACACCTGAGTAATTTTGTTGTTGTTGGTTGCTTTGTTTTGTTTTTTGAGACAAAGTTTTGCTCTTGTCACCCAGGCTGGAGTCCAATGGCACCATCTCAGGACACTGCAACCTCTGCCTCCCAGGTTCAAACGATTATCCTGCCTCAGCCTCCTGAGTAGCTGGGATTACAGGTGCGCACCACCACACCCAGCTAATTTTGTATTTTTAGTAGAGACGGGGTTTTGCCGTGTTGGCAAATCTGGTCTCGAACCCATGACCTCAGGGGATCAACCCGCATTGGCCTCCCAAAGTGCTGGGATTCCAGGTGTGAGCAATCATGCCTGGCCCTGATTGAGGTTCTAACAGGATCCCTCTGGCCACCAGGTGAAAAGAGACTACTGGAGGCAGAATTATGCCGCAAGGGACAGGAAGAGTCAGGGGTCTCCGAGCTGTGAGTATGAGCAGTCGCAGGGATGAAGCTGTCATTTCTGAGTCCAAAAGGCTACAGGCAGGGCTGGGTGGGAGGTTGGGATGAAGACCTGTCTTGTTTGAGGCTAATGAGCTGGGAGCCTCACCGAAGGCACACAGGCTCCAGGCGGGAAGTTGGCAACAAGTCGTGGACTGTGGTTTTCACCCGCCTCATGGGCCCCTCATCCTCTCCCCCAACTTCCCCTCATGCCCCGGTGGAGCCAGCTTTGTTTGTTTCCCTCCCATCATCCGTTTCATGATGGGGAAGGCTGGTTTTCCCCTAACCCAGCAGACACCTCTTCCTCCGCCGGTCCCTGACCCTCCCACCCCGGGAAGCCCCGAGCGAACCTCCCAGAATGTCCCAGCAGGATGGGGCTGCTGCTACCGTTCATCTAGCCAGATGAACCCCAAAAGGGGAAGTGGGTCACCCACGGTCACCCGGCCCATGGTCAGCCCAGCACTTCAGGGTCTCATCTCTTCACCGCCACCACAGCCCAGGGAGGCTCTCCATGCCCGTCTCTCATTCTCCCCACATTTCACACGAGAAAACAGGGGCTCCCAGGGAGGCCCACACTCACCTAAGATGCTCCAAAGATGGGGCGTCTGGATTTGAACCCAGGCCCTGGCAGATGCTGTAAGCTCAGAAGAGAAGGCAGAGACAGAGAACAGAACCGAGCCCTGCCCTCCCAGATCCAGTGGGGAGGCAGACTTGTCCCCAAGTCATAATGGCCCAGCCGTGGTCAGAGCCTGGGACAGAGGAGCCCCAGGAGGCTGCAGGAGCTCAGAGCAGGTACCTGACCCACCCTGGGGTCAAGGAGGCTTCCTGGAGGAGAGGACAGCTCAGCCGATATCTAAAGATGATACTAGGTTACTAGGTGCAAATGGTGCAGAGAGAGGGAAGAGCATGTCCAAAAGCCCAGGGTTGAGATGGAACCAAGGGGCTTCCAGCAAGGCACAGTGGCTCACATCTGTGATCCCAGCACTTTGGGAGGCCGAGGTGGGCAGATTACCTGAGGGCAGGAGTTCGAGACCAGCTTGGGCAACATGGAGAAACTCTATCTCTACTAAAATACAAAAATTAGCCAGGTATGGTGGCATGCATCCATAATCCCAGCTACTCGGGAGGCTGAAGCATGGGAATTGCCTGAACTCAAGAGGTGGAAGTTGCAGTGAGCTGAGATTGCGCCACTGCACTCCAGCCTGGGCGACGAAGTAAGACTCCATCTCTCAAAAAAAAAAAAGAGGGCTGGGCGCGGTGGCTGGTGCCTGCAAATCCCAGCACTTTGGGAGGCTGAGGCAGGCAGATTACGAGGTCAAGAGATCAAGACCATCCTGGCCAACATGATGAAACCCGTCTCTACTAAAAATACAAAAATTAGCCGGGTGTGGTGGAGTGCACCTGTAGTCCCAGCTACTCAGGAGGCTGAGGCAGGAGAATCGCTTGAACCCGGGAGGCAGAGGTTGCGGTGAGCCACGCCACTGCACTCTAGCCTGGGTGACAGAGCGAGACGCTGTTTCAAAAAAAAAAGAGGGAACCTAGGGGCTTCTAAATCTGACCGTGTCCTGGCCCTGATTAAACTCTGCTACAGCTGCCCTAGCAAACTCTTTAGCTTGGTATACATTCATTCATTCACTCACTCATTCATTCAATAAACATTCCCTGGAGTGCATTGTCAGTGTCAGGCCCCATGGGAACACAGCAGTGAGCACGACAGCCCCTCCTTGACTGCGATGCAGACCAGGGGGCTCATGAAGGAGGAGACATCTAAGACCTGAAGGAGGAGTAGGAGCGATGCTGGGGAAGAGGCAGGGAATGGTGTTACTGGCAGAGGGAACAGCCTGTGCAAAGGCCTGAAGGTAACTTCTGCATATGACACCTTTGAGAAACTACTCATTGATGAGCTGAAGCATAGGGTCATTCAGAAGAGGCCAGCCTTGTGGCCGGTCATGGACTTCCTCCCAGGGCACTGGGGAGCTGCCGGAGGGTCTGGAGCAAGGGAGAGGCAGGGGTAGGCTTGTACTTCCTAAGGACTCCCCCGCTGCCACATGCACGGTGAATGGAGAACTGGTGAACTGGATGCACAGAATCCAGTGTCAGCGGACGTGTGGGACTTGGACCTGGTTCCCTGGGAGAGAGTCCGAGGAGCCCTCCTCTGGTCTTCCAGGGCTGCGCTCTCCCCAAGCTCCGGATGGAAGGCGTGGCCCAAGGCAACCGCTAGATGGTGCCCGTACACCACCCGCCAGGTCTTTGTTTGCCAAAAGTACATAAGGCCCAGAGCTGGGCAGAACTGCCCCTGGGTCAGGAGAGCAAATCCCTCTCAGTCTTTCGATCCTGGCGCCCTGGCCAGGCATCCTGGGGCCATTTGACTCCCGGGCTCAGGAAGGAGCTGGCTGAGCTGCAAGGAGCATATTGTTTGTCTCTTTTCTGACCCTGGAATCTCACACTGGGGTACCTTGCCTCCCTCTTCAGACAGGGGGGATTCTTACCTCCCTCATCAGACTAGCAGGCTGTCTCCCCACCAGTTTGAGGGGCTCCCCATTTCTGTCATTCATTCGGAAGCTCATCAGCTCTCCCAAAAGGTCTGGGAGCCCTTCAACACCCCCATCAGACTGGGACTACCCATCTCCCCCATCAGGTTAGATGTATTGTCTCACCCATCAAAGTATTACTCTTGGCCGGGTGCGGTGGCTCACGCCTGTAATCCCAGCACTTTGGGAGGCCGAGGCAGCCAGATCGCCTAAGGTCAGGAGTTTGAGACCAGCCTGGCCAATATGGTGAAACCCCATCTCTACTAAAAATACAAAAATCAGCCAGGCATGGCAGTGGGCACCTGTAATTCCAGCTACTCAGGAGGCTGAAGCAGGAGAATCGCTTGAACCCAGGAGGTGCAAGTTGCAGTGAGCCGAGATTGTTCCACTGCACTCCAGCCTGGGCAACGGAGCAAGGCTCTGACTCAAAAATAAATAAATAAATACATTGTCTCACACATCAGAATGTTGCTCCTTACTTCCCCAACACACCGGAAATACAGACTGGACACTGGTTCCTGCTGCTCGGGGCTGGGGCTTCTTATCTTCTTCATTGGATTTGGGCAGTCTTGTCTCCCTCATCGGATTTGGTGACAGCGCCTCAGTTTTTTTATTTTTCCCTCTGTGCTGGGCAACCTTGTCCCCCACTATCAGATTGGGAGACTCCTTGTGTCCCAGTCAGACCAGAGGGTCAGACTCCTCCACCCTTTCAAAGGTTTCTGGGTCCTTCTTACATCCATGGGAAAAACCATGCCTGTTTTACCAACAGGGAAACTGAGGCACAGAAAAGCAAAGTACCACGTCGTGCTGCAGATGCTCGTCTCCCCCTCCTCCCGCTCCTCTGCCCCTGCCTTCCCCCGCCCCCACCCCTGCCCTGGGTAACTCCCCTGGCACCGGGAGCAGGGGAATTTTGCCCTGCTGGCCTCTGCACCAACCACCTCCCTTTATCGGCAGCATTGCCACCGGTGGCGGCCCAGGGTTAAAGTCCGGAGGGAGCTCGGGGCTCAAATCGGACAGGGAGGGAGGAGTGACAGCCAACCCACAACGGGGAGTCCCCAGAGGTCAAGCCCTCATGCTGCTGAAAGGCGAAGGGATGGGCAGGGCCATGTCCCCCGGTAAGGTGTGGGTTCAGTCCCGCTGCCTTGAACCTGGAACTTCACCCCCACTGGGACCCTCAGCTGCTTCAGCTCTAAGGAGCAGGGGGCGTGAAAACTTCAAAGCTCTGTAGTCAGACTCTAGGAGTTTGAATGCTGCCTCCTATAACCTGCTGTGTGAGATCTGTCTCTCTCAGCCTCAGTTTCCCCAGCTGTGCAGTGAGGATATCCACTGAGCGGTGGTGAAGGCTCAGTGCGTTCACACACAAGAAAGCCTTGGGACAGCGGCCTACAGTGGCGCCAGCAAGTCAGCACGCACCCCGCCCTTCCCTTCCAAGAAGATCGCCTCCTAAATCTACGACTGGTGACATTCACTCCTCCCTCTTGGACCCACCACCTAACACAGGCCACCTGGTGTCTTGCTGCACAGCTGGTCTCCCTGCCCACCCCACAGCCAGAGGAGTCTTTCAAAACCCAACCCTGACCCCCGTTCAGAATCTGCCATAGCTCCTCAGTGCCCCTGGGAGAAAGTCAAGTGCCGCGCCAGAGCCTCAGCCTGACCACTCACGGCTTGTATTTTCTTTCTTTTCTTTTTTTAAAGACACGGTCTTGCTCTGGCCCCAGGCTGGAGTGCAGTGGCGCCATCATAGCTCACTGAAGCCTCGACCTCCTGGGTTCAAGAGATCCTCCCACCTCAGTCTGAGTAGCTGAGACTACAAGCACATGCCACCACACCTGGGTAAATTTTTTATTTTTATTTTTTGTAGAGACTCATTTGTAGGGTCTCATTCATTGCCCAGGCTGGTCCTGAGCTCCCAGGCTCAAGCGATCCTCCTGCCTTAGCCTCCCAAAGTGCTAGGACTACAGGTATGTACCACTGTGCCCAGCCTTTTTTCTGGTTGTCTACTAAAGCCTTTTGTTCACCTCCTTCAAACACTTCCCCATGCCCTTCAGGTCTCAGCTCAAACAGGCCAGGCCTGGTCCTCCGGGTCCTCTCTGTCCTCCCTCTCCTGGCTCCCTGAACCTCTTCAAAAGCCCCCACCACCAAAAGAACTGAAGATGTACGGCAGGTGTTACGGCTCACACCTGTAATTCCCAGCACACCGGGAGGCTGAGGCAGGTGGATCTTCTGAGGTCATGACAATTGAACCCCAGAGGCAGAGAGACTCCGCCTCAAAAAAAAAAAAAAAAAGGCCGGGCACAATGGCTCACACCTATAATCCCAGCACTCTGGGAGGCCAAGGTGGGTGGATCACCTGAGGTCAGAAGTTTGAGACCAGCCCGGTCAACATGGCAAAACCCTGTCTCTACTAAAAAATACAAAAATTAGCTGGGTGTGGTGGCCCGCACCTGTAATCCAGCTACTCGGGAGGCTGAGGCAGGAGAATCACTTGAACCCAGGAGGCAGAGGTTGCAGCGAGCCAAGATCTCACTCCAGCCTGTGTGACAGAGCAAGACGCCGTCTCAATAAATAAATAAATCAGGTCAAGTGTGGTAGCTCACGCCTGTAATCCCAGCACTTTGGGAGGCCAAGGCTGGCAGATCACTTGAGCTCAGGAGTCTGAGACCAGCATGAGCAACATGGTGAAAACCCATCTCTATAAAAAATACAAAAATGAGCCGGGCATGGTGGCACAGGCCTGTAATCCTGGCTTCTCAGGAGGCTGAGGCATGAGAATTGCTTGACCTCGGGATGTGGAGGTTTCGGTGAGCTTAGATCACGCCACTGCACTCCAGCCTGGGCGACGGAGCGAGACTCTGTCTCTTTCCTTTTTTTAAATCTTTTTATTATTTATTTATTTTTTAAAGACGGGGTTTCACCATGTTGGTCAGGCTGGTCTTGAACTCCCGACCTCAGGTGATCCACCCACCTTGGCCTCCAAAGTGCTTGGATTACAGGCATGAGCCACCACGCCCAGCCAACTCTGTCTCAAAAAGAAGAAAAAAAAAGTCCCCACTATGGTCCAGCCACCATCACTGAAGGCCTGGACTGTTCAGTCTCCTCCTCACGGGGCTCCCCGCCTGGGTCCTTGCCGCACCCCCACAAGGACCTGTCTGTCTTCCACATGCAGCCACAGGGATCCTGTTAACACATAAATCATAGGGAGGCTGAGGCAGGAGGATCGCTTGAGCCCAGAAGGTCGAGGCTGCAGTGAGCCAAGATGGCACCACTGTATTCCAGCCTGGGCAACAGAGCAAGATCCTGTCTCTAAATAATAATAATAATAGTAATGAATTAGATTAAATTAAAACCTGGGCTGGGCACGGTGACTCATCCGTGTAATTCCAGGACTTTGGGAGGCTGAGTCAGGTGGATCACCTGAGGTCAGCAGTTGGCCAACATGGCGAAGCCCTGTCTCTACTTTAAAAATATAAAAATTATCCGGCGTGCGGGCACATGCCTGTGATTCCAGTTACTCAGGAGGCTAAGGCAGGAGAATTGCTGGAACCCAGGAAGCAGAAGTTGCAGTGAGCCGAGATGGGGTCTCTGCACTCCAGCCTGGGTGACAGAGCGAGACTTCAGCTCAAAAAAAAAAAGGCAGATGACCCTTGCCCTGCCCAGAACCCTCCATGGCGCCCATCTCCCTCTGAGTAAAAGCCTACATCCCTACAGTGGCTCATACGATCGTGAGCCGTCTGCTTGCCACCCTCCCCGTCTCCCCATCCTCCCTTCCACTCTCCCCCAGCTCATTCTGCTGCAGCTACATTGGCCTCGAACACGTGTTCCCACCCACCTCTGGGCCTCTGTTCTTGCTGTTCCCTCTGCCTAGAGCACTGTTCCCTCAGATGTCCGCATGGCCCATGCCCCCCACTCACTCAAGTCTTGTCGCAAACGTCATTCCTTGCAGGGCCTCCCTTGGCCACTGGATTTAATAGCTTTCACTTCCTCCCTTCCACCTCCCTCTTTCCCTCACTAGCCTTATTTTTCTCCATAGCAAATACCCACCATTGGCTGTATTTTCCTTGTCCTGTTGACTGTGTCTCACGTGGATGGATGAGTCTGCGACTCCCCACGGTAAGGAATCTTCTTCGTTCAACACCAGGGCATGGCCTGAAAAACCTGTTAGCAGAGTGAATGGATTGCATGTGTTTGTTTTGAAAAGGTAAGGCGTTCACAGTTCCAAAATTCAAAAAGTACCAAATGGGGCCAGGCACGGTGGCTCATGCCTGTAATCCCAGAACTTTGGGAGGCTGAGGCAGGTGGATCACGAGGTCAAGAGATCGAGCCCATTTTGACTAACATGGCAAAATCCCGTCTCTACTAAAAATACAAAAATTAGCGGGACATGGTGGTGGGTGCCTGTAATCCCAGCTACTGGGGAGGCTGAGGCAGGAGAATTGCTTGAACCCGGGAGGCAGAGGCTGCAGTGAGCCAAGATCCCACCCCTGCACTCCAGCCTGGGTGACAGATAAAAACTCTGCCTCAAAAAGAAAAAGAAAAGAAAAAGCAGATTAGTGGCTGCAGATTAGGGTCTGAGACAAGGGAAGGGGATGACTGCAGGAAAGGCACAGGGGACCTTTTCTGGGTACCAGAAATGTTCTGCATCTTGATCGGGTTATGATTAAATGATTGCACATGTTTATCAGAACTCATCTAACATATCCCTTTTTTAATTTAATTCAATTTAATTGATTCATTTTTTAGAGTCTCACTCTGTCACCCAGCCTGGAGTGCAGTGATAAGATCACAGCTCACTGCAATCTCCACTTCCGGGGTTCAAGTGATTCTCGTCAGCCTCCCAAGTAGCTGGGATTACAGCCTGCCCCACCATGCTTGACTAATTTTTGTATTTTTTGTAGAGATGGGGTCTCGCCATGTTGGCCAGGTTGGTCTCCAACTCCTGGGCTCAAGTGAACCACCTGCCTCGGCCTCCCAAAGTGCTGGGATTACAGGTGGGAGCCCCTGCACCCAGCCAAACCAAACATTTGAAACAGGTGTGTTTTATTGCGTGTCAATTATACCTCAGTACAGTTGATTTTTAAAATCTTAACTCCAGGACAGGTGTGGTGGCTCAGGATCATAATCCCAGCACTTTGGGAGGCTGAGGCGGGCAGATCATGAGGTCAGGAGTTTGAGACCAGCCTGACCAACATGGTGAAACCCCATCTCTACTAAAAATACAAAAAAAAATTAGCCGGGCGTGGTGGTATGCACCTGTAATCCCAGCTACTCGGGAGTCTGAGGTAGGAGAATTGTTTGAACCCACGAGGCAGAGGTTGCAGTGAGCCGAGATCATGCCACTGCATTCCAGCCTGGGTGACAGAGCTCAAAAACAGAAAAAAAAAACCCGCTTAGCTCCTCTTCCCCCTTATTGTCTGTGTGACCTTAGACAAAACTCCTAACTTCTCTGTGCCTTGGGTAAAGGATGAGGCCATTGGGGAGGAGGGAATGATCACCGAGGGTAGGTGCTGAGGTCTCAGATCTCACTGTGGATTCATGCAAGAGACGTTTGCAAGTGAAACAGAGGGGCCTTATGAGCTTTTAGGGTGGAACTGGAGACAGAGGACTGAGCAGCTGACAATGGCTCCTGTGTCTCGGGAGGGCAGGCGGCGGGCTGAGCATGGTGAGGGCCTCACCTGCGTCCCTTTGAACCATCGGGCACTTCTTTGCTGACCTGGAAAAGTGAGTAGAGCCATCCCCGTAGTCCCAGAGGAATGGCATTGAGGGCACACAATTAAGAGCATTGTAAGCAAGTCTTGTGAGTCGTCAGATGGGCTTGACAGCCCTGGTGCCCAGAGGTCTCTGCTGTTTGGAGCAGTGCAGGATACACACAGCAGTGAGAACCCCAGGCCTGTCCTTACAGGCTCACACATGGGGAAGACTGGCCTGTCCCCAGGCAGTGGCATCCCACAATGTTGGGACTGGCAGGGTCAGAGGGCCCAGAGGGGGCTTCTGACTCAGACTAGAAAGAGAAATCAGGGAGGGCTTCCTGGAGGAAAGGCTGTCAGAGCTGGGGCCTGATGTGTTTATTGAGCACTTACTATGTGACCTAGTTTGTATTGCCAAGAAAGAGGCAGAGTTTTGAGGTTGAAGAGAAGGGGGCATGAATGGAAGGAGGGTGTCGGGGGACAGGCCTTGGCTAAGAGGCAGAAAGGGGTGTGGGTGGGACAGAGCCAGGGAGATAAGGCTGAAGGGAGGTGGTACCAGGTGTGGGGCCTCTGTGGCAGGATCTTGGACTTTCTCCTGCTGATGGGGCTGAGGAGGGAGGAGCTTCCTCAGGTTCTAGCCTTGTGCAAAGGGAGAACCTGGCAGGAGGAGGTGAGGAGGCTGAGGAAAGGCCATGGAAATGAGAAGTGGCTGCAAGAACCACCTGTGAGGGGACATGGGCGGCGAGAAGACCTAGGCCACTCCTTTCTCTTCTCTGTTCTCACTCTGAGCTAGACAGCGTTGGCCAGACAGCTTCCTTGTTTTTGTTTTTGTTTTAGGTGGAGTTTCGCTCTGTTGCCCAGGCTGGAGTACAATGGCGCCATCTCGGCTCACCGCAACCTCCGCCTTCCAGGTTCAAGCAATTTTCCTGCCTCAGCCTCTTGAGTAACTGGGATTACAGTCACTGGCTGCCACACCAAGCTTTTTTTTTTTTTTTAAAGATGGGGTTTCACCATATTGGTCAGGCTGGTCTTGAACTCCCGACCTCAGGTGATCCACCTGCCTTGGCCTCCAAAGTGCCTGGATTACAGGCGTGAGCCACCATGCCCGGCCTTAGCTTCCTTGTTTCTAAAAGTTTAAGATAGAGGCCAAGCACAGTGGTGCATGCCTATAGTCCCAGGGCTTTGGGAGGCCCAGGGAAGTGGATCACTTGAGCCTCCTGTTTGAAGCCGTAGTGAGCTATGATCACGTCACTGCTCTACAGCCTGGGTGAACAAGCAAGAACCCATATCTTTAAAAATAATAATAATAATAATAAATTTAAGATAGTAAATCTGGTCGAGCGAGGTGGCTCACACCTGTAATCCCAGCACTTCGGGAGGCCAAGGCAGGCAGATCACATGAGGTCAGGAGTTTGAGACCAGCCTGACCAACATGGAGAAACCTCATCTCTACTAAAAATACAAAATTAGCTTGGTGTGGTGGCGCATGCCTGTAATCCCAGCTACTCAGGAGGCTGAGGCAGGAGATTTGCTTGAACCTGGGAGACAGAGGTTGTGGTGAACTGAGATCATGCCATTGCACTCCAGCCTGGGCACCAGGAGAGAAACAAATCCGTCTCAAAAGAAAAAAAAGATAGTGAATTGTAAGTTTGCCAAGGATGCATTTTTATCATTCTTTAATTCTTAAGACTCTAATCAGGCCAGGCGCAGTGGCTCACACCTGTAATCCCAGCACTTTGGGAGGCCAAGGCCAGTGGATCACGAGGTCAGGAGTTCAAGACCAGCCTGACCAACATGGTGAAACCCTGTCTCTACTAAAAATACAAGAATTAGCCGGGCGTGGTGGCGTGCATCTGTAATCCCAGCTACTCGGGAGGCTGAGGCAGGAGAATTGCTTGAACCGAGGAGGCAGAGGTTGTAGTGAGCCAAGATCACACCACTGCACTCCAGTCTGGGTGACAGAGCGAGACTCCGTCTCTAATCATTCTTTTTCTTTTTCTTTTCTTTTTTTTTTTTTTTAAGACGGGGTTTCACCATATTGGTCAGGCTGGTCTTGAACTCCCAACCTCAGGTGATCCGCCTGCCTTGGCCTCCAAAGTGCTTTGGATTACAGGCATGAGCCACCACACCCGGCCTTAATCATTCTTTTTCTTTTTCTTTTTTAAGTTCCAGGGTACAAGTGCAGGACGTGGAGGTTTGTTTTTTTGTTTGTCTTGTTTTTTTTTTTGAGACGGAGTTTTGCTGTTGTTACCCTGACTGGAGTGCAATGGCATGATCTCGGCTCACCGCAATCTTCGCCTTCTGGGTTCAAGCAATTCTCCTGCCTCAGCCTGGACATGGAGGTTTGTTACATGGGTGAAGGTGTGCCATGGTGGTTTGCTGCATCTATCAACCTGTCACCAAGGTATGAAGCCCAGCATGCACGAGCTGTTCTTCCTGGTGCTCTCCCTCCCTCTGCGCCCCTCCCCATCCCAACAGGCCCCTGTGTGTGTTGTTCCCCTCCCCATGTCTGAGTGTTCTCATCATTCAGGTCCCACTTATAAATGAGAACACATGGTGTTTGGTTTTCTGTTCCTGCCTTAGTTTGCTAAAGATAAATGGCTTCCAATTCCATTCGTGTCCCTACAAAGGACATGATCGCATTCCTTTTTATGGCTGCATAGTATTCCACGGTGTATATGTACCACATTTTCTTTACCCAAGACTGATCATTCTTAATTTCTTAAATTCTATCCATTTTTGCTCCTAAAGTTCTGTAATTGCCGGTTTATTTGATCCTTTGATTCTAAGATCCATTCAGTCAGTAACTACTTACTGGGCCTCTATTCTGCCCGAGATCCCAGGGATACAAGGGAGTACAAAAGGTATAAAATTCTTGCCATCAGATAAATCACATTTACTGAGCACTTATTTTTATTTATTTATTTTTTGAGACGGAGTTTCGCTCTTGTTACCCAGGCTGGAGTGCAATGGCGCGATCTCGGCTCACCGCAACCTCCGCCTCCTGGGTTCAGGCAATTCTCCTGCCTCAGCCTCCTGAGTAGCTGGGATTACAGGCACGCGCCACCATGCCCAGCTAATTTTTGTATTTTTAGTAGAGACAGGGTTTCACCATGTTGACCAAGATGGTCTCGATCTCTTGACCTCGTGATCCACCCGCCTCGGCCTCCCAAAGTGCTGGGATTACAGGTGTGAGCCACCGCGCCCGGCCTACTGAGTACTTATTATGAGCCAAGTTCCATGCCAGGTACACACATGTAACATTACCTACACGATGAGCTAGAGACTTCTGTTATCCCCACTATCCAAATGAGGAAACAGGCCAGAGTTCTGGAGTCTCTTGGTCCTTAAGATTCTCTTGTGCTTGGATTCAAGTGAACAGCAGATAATAGGAAAAGGTGCTGAATCTCATTATTGATCCAGGAAATGCAAATTGGAACCACCATGAGAATCCAGCACACACATACACACACCAGGATGACTCATATTTTTAAATCTGGTAGATCCAGTCCTGGCATCTGGCCATATCTTCTACGGGGGGACACCCTGTGGCCTAACAATTCTGGAGAATGCAGAAAAATGCACGCTCATGAGCCTCAAGAGATGAACGCAGTATTGACCAAAACAGAAAGTGGAAACCAACCTTCTGCCCATCGACAAATCATAGACGGAAAAAACCTGTATCTACAAAAAATACAGAATTAGCCAGGCATGGTGGCACATGCCTGTAGTCCCAGTTACTCAGGAGGCTGAGGTAGGAGAATCACTTGAATCACTTGAGAGTGAGCTGAGATCGCACCATTGCCCTCCAGCCTAGGCAACAAGAGCAACACTCCATATCAAAAAAAAAAAAAAGATTCCCTTCATTGGCCTGACATGTTGGTTCACACCTATAATCCCAGCACTTTGGGAGGCCAAGGCAGGAGGAGAACTTGAGGCCAGGAATTAGAGACCAGACTGGGCAACTAGCAAGAATCCATCGCTATAAAAAATTTCATTAAAAAATTAGGCCGGGCGCAGTGGCTCACGCCTGTAATCCCAGCACTTTGGGAGGCCGAGGTGGGTGGATCACAAGGTCAAGAGATCGAGACCATCCTGGTCAACATGGTGAAACCCGTCTCTACTAATACAAAAAATTAGCTGGGCATGGTGGCGCGTGCCTGTAATCCCAGCTACTCAGGAGGCTGAGGCAAGAGAATTGCCTGAACCCAGGAGGCAGAGGTTACGGTGAGCCGAGATCGCGCCATTGCACTCCAGCCTGGGTAACAAGAGCAAAACTCCGTCTCAAAAAAAAAAAAATTAGTGGCTCACACCTGTAATCCAAGCACTTTGGAGGCCAAGGCAGGCGGATCACCTGAGGTCAGGAGTTCAAGACCAGCCTGACCAACATGGTGAAACCCCGTCTTTAAAAAAGAAAAAAAAAATAGCCAAGCATGGTGGCATGCACCTGGGGTCCCAGCTACTTGGGAGGCTGAGGTGGGAAGACTGATGGAGGCCAGGAGTTTGAGGCTGCAGTGAGCTATGATAACACCCACTTCACTCCAGCCTGTACAACAAAGTGAGACCCCATCTTTAAAAAAAAATTTCCTTTATTTATTTATTTAGACAGAGTCTTGCTCTGTTGCCCAGGCTGGCGTGCAGTGGCCCAATCTTAGCTCAATGCAACTTCCACCTCTCAGGTTCAAGCGATTCTTCCACCTCAGCCTCCATGAAGCTGGGACCACAGGCACGTACGAGCACGCCCGGCTACTTTTTGTATTTTTAGTAGAGATAGAGTTTTGCCATGTTGCCCAGGCTGCTCTCGAACTCCTAACCTCAGGTGATCTGCCCACCTCAGCCTCCCAAAGTGCTGGGATTACAAGCATGAGCCACTGTGCCTGGCCCAGCAACATTATTTCTTAACTTGCTCCCTTTACAAACGTCTCTGAAAGAGAACATTATATTTTAATTGTATACAATCCTCCCCACATTAAATAATTTTCAGGGATTTTTTTTTTTTTTTTTTTTTTTTGAGACGGAGTTTCGCTCTTGTTACCCAGACTGGAGTACAATGGCACAATCTCGGCTCACCGCAACCTCCGCCTCCTGGGTTCAAGCAATTCTCCTGCCTCAGCCTCCCGAGTAGCTGGGACTGCAGGCATGCACCACCATGCCCAGCTAATTTTTGTATTTTTAGTAGAGATGGGGTTTCACCTTGTTGACCAGGATGGTCTCGATCTCTTGACCTCGTGATCCACCCGCCTCGGCCTCCCAAAGTGCTGGGATTATAGGCGTGAGCCACCGCGCAGGCCAGGGATTTTTTTTAATCCCACTGTTCCAAATCTCTGTTCCTCAAATGATATGGCTCTCCAGGGGGCTGTGGGCAAAAGTTCTGAGCCCTGGCACGGAGACCCGAGCGTGCACCAGGAACCCACAGGAGAATCTGGGATCTGAAACACCAAATACCATTTGATTTTCCCAGAAGTGAGCGAAGGTGCTGTGACTCTGTGTGACCACAGGGGGCTGAAGTGGCAAGTTCAGTGGTAGGTAATGTTCAAAGTAGAGGCCACAAGCCAGCGCCTCCGCCCCCACCCGACCTCCTGCAGAGCGTGACGCCAGTGAGAGTGGTCATCCATTTCTCTTCCCACCAGCAAGCAGAGCCTGGCTCTCCCTGGGAGGAGGTACAACCTCAACCATCCTGGGCCAGTCCCGTTCTTTTTGGATGTGGAAATTGAGCCTGCCCAGGGTTGCTAGGCTGAGAGTCTGCGTGTGGTGATTCACTCCTGGCTTGTGACCACCTGACTCCACAGGGATGAGGCAGTAGAGACAGGCCCGCCCTGTGCTTGGTATCCTGGGAATGTGTTGGGGGGTGGGAGTGGCCACTACTGGGACACCGGGATGGCAGGATGGCAGTTGGGGACAAGGGATGTGAGTGCGCTATGTCCCCGGCTCAAATGAGGAAGGGCCCACTGTGACCTCGGCTTTCCCAGGAGCCTGAGGGACTTTTGCATCTGTATTTTTAAACCCTGGTGGCCACAGGGTAGGTTGTGGCCTTGGGTAGGGGAGGCACCTACTTCCAGGGAAAAGACTGGAGTTTCAGGAAAGGTACTGTCCCTTCCTCCAGGGTGGGCACCATGCTCCACACTGCCAGGGTGGGCTTGAGAAGAGGGACTTCTAATTCAATGGGAGGGCTTACCCCTACTCAGTCAAGAAGGAACCACTAATCTGATGGAGGAGGCAGATAAACCAGCTCCCTCCTGGAGAAATTTATAGTTCCTAGTCTAATTTGAGGGACAAAACACAGCACTCCTAGTCCCAGGAAGGAGTCAAGCTTTACAGCGTAGTGAGCTCTAGTCTGATGGAGGAGGCAGGACCCAAACTCATGCTCAGGGAGGTTTTGTATGAAGGTAGAGCCATGGCCATTATCTTCAGGAAGCTCTAGTCCAGTCTGACACCCATCGAAATGTCCTCTGGGGGGGAGGGGCAAAATTGTTACCCTCAATTGAGGATCTAGACAGAGGAGGGAGGCATGCTGCCCCGCCTTTTTTTTTTTTTTTTAAGAACTAGTCCTGAGCCAAGCGTGGTGGCCTGTGCCTGTAGTCCCAGCTACTCGGGAGGCTGAGGTGTGAAGATCGCTTGAGCCTAGGAGTTCTGGGCTGTAGTGCGCTAATCAGGTGTCGGCACTAAGTTCAGCATCAATACGGTGACCTCCCAGGAGCAGGGGACCACCAGGTTGCCTAAGGGGGAGTGAACTGGCCCAGGTAGGAAACACAGCAGGTCAAAACTCCAGTGCTGATCAGATCAGTAGTGGGATTGCGCCTGTGAATAGCCACTGCACTCCAGCCTGGGCAACATAGCGCGACCTCGTCTCCTAAAAAAAAATAGAACTAGTCCAGAACCCAGACGCCCCATGCATCTTCAGGGAATCGATAGGAGAAGCAAAACCCACTTTCAGAGATATCTAATCTTTGAAGAAGTCACACTCCCATTCTCAGGGGGATTCTGATCTGATGGAGGAGAAAGAATGCAATTCAAACCCTCAAGGAACTCTTTTTTTTTTTTGAGACATAGTCTTGCTCTTGTTGCCCAGCCTGGAATGCCGCGGCACAATCCTGGTGCAACCTCTGTCTCCCGAGTTCAAGCAGTTCTCCTGCCTCACCCTCCAGCGTAGCTGGGATTACAGATGCCTGCCACCACGCCCAGCTAATTTTTTTTGTATTTTTAGTAGAGACGGAGTTTCATCATGTTGGCCAGGCTGGTCACAACTCCTGACCTCAGGTGATCACAACTCCTGACCTCAGGCTGCCTCGGCCTCCCAAAGTGCTGGGATTGCAGGCATGAGCCACTGCGCCCAGCCATGGAACTTTTACACTGACAGGAAACATGTCCCCACCTTGGGGACCTCCAAGTCTGATGGCAGAGGCCTTCCTCCCAGCCTTGGGAAGCTCTGGTCCAAGGAGGGAGGCACTCCCCCAACCATGTCAGCGCCTTCCTTCCCGTACCTTCTCCCTGCCCTCTGGCAGCCTGAATGAGCAGAGCAGGGGGCTTCCCCTCCCCATGTCCCTGGTGAATCCTACAATCAGGGAACTTCTGCAGGAGGACACCATGGTTCCCCAGCCCTGGGACTTCCCTTTATCCATCAGCCCAAGCCCGGGGCCTCACTGGGGGGCCAGACATGCCTGCCCTGCAGATCTCGGCTCACCTGTCCCCAGCCCCCATGACACCACCTGTCCATAGCATGCCAGGTTCCACAGGGGCTTTCCATGCCTAATCTCTCCTGTGCCCTACCCTGAGAAGGAGGAGTCTGTCCCCTCTTTACAAACAAAGCTCAGAGGGCACGGCACTTGCCGGAAGCTACAAGACCAGAAACTGGTGGAGTAGGGAACAGACCCAAGTGGGTCTGACCCTACAGCCCCAGCTCTTTAAGGATGAGGATGAGGATGATGTAGGTATGCGGCCCTCACTTTCTGCCAGGCAACCCTGCCAAGGGCTGTGTTGCTGACTCTCTAGGTCTTCTCAGCCATGGTGTTACTACTCTCACTGTCATTATTCTGTGACTCAGACAGGGAAACGGAGGCCCAAAGAGATAGATGAGTATGTAGCAGAGCCAGTACTCACAATCAGGTTGTCTGATTCCATTGCCATTGTCACAGCTCAGTTCCCCAAGAAGGCAGGCTTTTTGTTTTTTAAGAGCTAGCTAAGGTTTTATTTTGGACAAAAAAAAAAAAAAAAGCAGTTGGCTGGGCGTGGTAGCTCACACCTGTAATCCCAGCACTTTGGGAGGCTGAGGTGGGCAGATCACAAGGTCAAGAGATCGGGACCATCCTGGCCAACAAGGTGAAACCCCGTCTCTACTAAAAATACAAAAATTAGCTGAGCATGGTGGCACACGCCTGTAATCCCAGCTACTCGGGAGGCTGAGGAAGGAGAATCGCTTGAACCCGGGAGGCAGAGGTTGCAGTGAGCCGAGATTGCGCCACTGCACTCCAGCCTCCTGGGTGAGAGAGCAAGACTCCATCTAAAAAAAAAACGCAATTGAATTGTTTTGTAGCTGGACGCATGGGCAAGGGGGGTCCCCAGGCAGTAAAGTCCCCCACAGTGGACTGAGGGCTAAGGCTGAGCCTCAGGTGGGTCTCCGGTTCCCGGTGCTCCCCTGCACAGCGGCCTCCCTCCTGGGCTCTGAGGCCGCCACAAAAGGGCCTAGCTGGGAGGGGCTGCCGCAACTGTTCACTCGGCCAGAACATCAGAGGACTCGGACGCCAGCTTCCCATCGAGGGTCTCCATCTTCCTCACCACCATGGCCCCGGTGGAGCTGGTGCAGCTGAAGGAGCTGGAGCCCAGGCCATCGGTGAGGCCCCCGTAGGCTGAGCTCGGACCACCTGCATAGCCACTGACGGCCTTCTGTGGATACTCAGGTTCTGCGTCTAGACTCCAGCCGGCTCTCCTCGAGAAGGCAGATGGGTATACGGAACTGGACATGCGAAACATGTATGAACCAGCCTGGGCAACATAGCAAGATCCCATTTCTGCAGAAATTTTAGAAATTAGCCAGGATGACACATACTTGTAGTCCCAGCTACTCAAGAGACTGAGGCAGGAGAATCACTCGAGCCTGGGAGGTTAAGGCTGCCGTGAGCTGTGATTGCGCCACTGCACCTTAGCCTGGGCAACGGAATGAGACCCTCTCTCTTTCCTTTTTTTTTTTTTTTTTTTGGAGACAGGGTTTCACCATGTTGGCCAGGCTGGTCTCAAACTCCTGACTTCAGGTGATCCACCTGCCTCAGCCTCCCAAAGTTCTGGGATTACAGGCATGAGCCATTGCGCCCGGCCCCTCTCTCTTAAATATATATATGTACACACATTCTGAGGGCACAGCACCTCAGAAAGGAAAGGGGGAAGCAGGAGGAGTGAGCAGGGGGGATCGTCAAGCTGCAATGCCAGCCCCACAGGAAGCCTCTTGCATTAGGGAAGTCCCACTCTGCTCAGAAATGGCTCTGCCTCTGAACCCCAGCTGTCACTGGCTGGAGCCTGCCTAGGATCGTGTCCTGGCTGGTAAGCTGAGGTGGACCTCAAAGGAGCCAACTGCCAACTGTCAGAGGCTGTCAGCTCTCTCCAAATGCCTGGCAGCAGGACCAAAAGTCCTTTTTTTTTATTTTCTGAGATTAAGTCTCACTCTGTCTCCAGGCTGGAATACAGTGGTGCCATCTGAGCTCACTGCAACCTCCGCCTCCCGGGTTTAAGTGATTCCCCTGCCTCAGCCTCCCAAGAAGCTGGGATTACAGGCATGCACCACCACGCCCAGTTAATTTTGTGTATTTTTAGTAGAGACCATGGTTTCACTGTGTTGGCCAGGAGGGTCTCAATCTCCTGACCTCTTGATCCACCAGCCTCAGCCTCCTAAAGTGTTGGGATTACAGGCATGAGCCACCGCACCCAGCCTTTTTTTTTTAAACTTCGGATACAGGGTCTTGCTCTGTTTCCCAGGGTGGAGTGCAGCAGTATGATCACAGCTCACTGCAGCCTCGACCTCCCCGGGCTCAGGCAATCCTCCCACCTCAGCCTTCCAAGTAGCTGGGACCACAGGCGCACCACCACCATGCCGGGCTAATTTTTGTATTTTTTGTGGAGGCCAGGTGCAGTGGCTTACACCTTTAATACCAGCATTTTGGGGGACCACTTGAGGTCAGGAGTTTGAGACCAACCTGGCCAACATGGCGAAACCCCATCTCTACTAAAAATACAAAAATTAGCTGGGATTGGTAGCGCATGCCTGTAGTCCTAGCTACTCGGGAAGCTGAGGTAGGAGAATCACTTGAACCCAGGAGGCAGAGGTTGCAGTGAGCTGAGATCACGCCACTGCACTCCAGGCTGGGTAACAAAGTGAAACTCCATCTCAAAAAAAAAAAAAAACTACTTAGCTGGGCATGGTGGTGTCTACCTGTAGTCTCAGGTACTTGGGAGGCTGAGACAGGAAAATTGCTTGAACCTGCGAAGCGGAGGCTGCAGTGAGCTGAGATTGCAACACTGCACTCCAGCCTGGGCGACAGAACAAGGCTCTGTCTCAAAAAAAAAAAAGTATTTTCTTGTAGAGACAGAGCCTTGCTTTCTTGCCCAGGCTGGTCTCAAAGTCCTGGGCCCAAGTGATTCTCCCACCCTGGCCTCCCAAAGCGCTGGGATTAGAGGGATGTGCCGCCACACTCAGGCAGCAGGTTTTTTCTTGAAGGAGGATGTGAGCTGCCTGTCTCTGTGGCTGCCACTCCCATACCTATATGAATAACAACAATCCTTTTGAAATCATACCTTCCAGTTACTGAGACCTTCCTCCGTGCCAGGCCCGCACAACCCCATAAGGCATGCACTTGTTTTTACCCTCGTTTTATAGGAGAGAAAATTGGGATTCAGAGAGGGTAAATCACTTGCCCAGAGTCACACAGCTGGTGAGTGGCTGAACTGGGATTCAAACCCTAACAATTAGACAGGGCCCCATTTACAGATGAGGACACTAGCCCACTAGTACCTGACTGTCAACTGTCACCTCACTGGTATCCCTGTGACCTTCCTTCCTACACCCCACCTTCCCAGACCCCCATCCACCCACCCAGGGCAGATGCTGATATCCACACTCCCCCCACCGAATCACCCCTGGCTGATCAAGGCAGCTGGCAGGGGCAGCGGGGTGGGGGTGTGTGGCAAGGGTGTCCAGTCTCCCTGGCCTGCCAAGAGAGGATGTCGCAATCCTCTGACTCAGCGTCGTGCGTGCAGACCCAGCAAGAGGCAGAAAGGGGAAGATTAAGCCTTGGCTTAGGCCCCAGATAGGCTGATTCTGCTCAATGCCAGGAGCTCCTGCAGCTGCCAAGGCTCCAGGGTGGGGAGGAACCAGGAGGTGCAGGCCGTGCTCCAGGAAGCTGGCCTGCATTCACCCCGGGGTGGGGCAGAGCAGCCTCAGGGAGCGGAGCCGTGTGGACTTCCAGCCCAGGACCCAGACTGGAGACAGCCTGACCTTGGGCACGGCCCTCCCCATCCGGACCAGAGTCTCTGTTTCCCTCCGTCTGCAGCATTAACTTGCTCTCCCTGAGCCTCCCTGGAGGTTCTAGTGGCAGTTCTTCCTCAAGGAAACCTTAAGCCTAACTCTATTCTTTTGTTTTTTTGTTTCAGACAGTGTCTCGCTCTGTTGCCCAGGCTGGAGGGCAGTGGCACGATGTCAGCTCACTGCAACCTCCGCCTCCCGAGTTCAAGCGATTCTCCTTCCTCAGCCTCCCAAGTAGCTGGGATTACAAGGGGCCTGCCACCACATCCAACTAAGTTTTGTATTTTAAGTAGAAATGGGGTTTCTCCATGTTGGCCAGACTGGTCTTGAACTCCTGACCTCAGGTGATGCACCCGCCTCAGCCTCTCAGAGGCCTGGGATTACAGGCATGAGCCAGCATGCCCAGCCCCTTAAGTCTAACTCTACTCCCTCCTGCTGCAATGCCATCCTCCACCCACAGAGAGGCAGCAGAGAAGAGCTCCAGGGTTTGGATCTCCATGGGAAAGGCACATGACTTTCCCCTCTCTGTGCCTCAGTTTCCCCATCTAAACCAAAACTGCCCAGGAAGAAGGGGTCTAGAATCAAGCTGGAAGGGTGTGCCTGCAGTCTCTGAGATTCATGACTGCTTTTCCCAGGTCACAAGGGTGCTGGGGTCACAGGGACCTGCCTTGAAATCTCAGCTCTCCCCAGTTCCTCACCGTGTGACCCGGGCAGTGAGTTCACTTCTCTGTGCCTGTTTCCTCCTCTAGAAAATGGGGATTTCAGCTGAATTTCCTTACAAGGTGTTGAGAGGATTAAGTGGGCCAATTATTAGTTGAAGCTCAGCTCCTCTGTGAGTAGAAAAGGGTGAGGAGGAGGCCCTGGCCTGGCGGATGGGGTTAGGGTAAAGGCCAGCAGTGTGGAGACAGACACAAACTTTATTCGTTCATTTATTCCACAGAATTTTATTTAACCTGCTCAGTAAGCCTGTGAAACAGAATCTGCTATCATGCTCTCATTGCCATCACTGTTATTCTGAGACTGAGTCTCACTCTGTCGCCCAGCCTGGAGTTCAGTGACATGATCATAGCTCACTGCAGCCTCACACTGTTGAGTTCAAGCCATCCTCCCACCTCAGCCTCCCAAGTAGCTAGAACTACAGATGCTCCCTGAGCCCAGCTAATTTTTAAAAATTTTTGTAGAGACAGGGATTCACCTTGTGGCCCAAACTGTTCTTGAACTCCTGGTCTCAAGGACTCCCTCCTTCTGCCTTGGCCTCCCAAAGTGCTGTGACTAGAGGAACACACCCCATGCCCAGCCCCCATTCCCATTATTAAAGTCACAAAGGGCTGGGCACAGTGGCTCATGCCTATAATCTCAGCACTTCGGGAGACCAAGGCAGGTGGATCACTTGAGGTCAGGAGGTCGACACCAGTTTGTTGGCCAAATTGGTGAAACCCAGTCTGCACTACAGATACAAAACTTAGCTGGGCGTGGTGGTGCACGTCTGCACTCTCAGCTACTCGGGAGGCTGAGGCAGCAGAAACGCTTGAACCAGGGAGTTTTTATACAAAAATCATAAAAATAAAGTCACAAGGAAGGCACAGAGAGGGAAAGCCACCTGCCTAAGGTCACACAGCTAGCACAAGGAAGAGTCGGGGCTCAGCATGTTGAATCCTCTTTTCCCCAGTGAAGCAGGTCCTGCTATTAAAAACAGGATATTTGGCCAGGTGTGGTGGCTCACACCTGTAATCCAAGCACTTTGGAGGCCAAGGGGGGTGGATCACCTGAGTTCGGGAGTTCAAGACCAGCGTGACCAACATGGTGAAACCCTGTCTTTAAAAAAAAAAGAAAGAAAAGAAAAAAAAAAATGTAGGATATTTGATGATGACAATCATAACATATAATATTATATTATTTTATTTATTTTATTTTTTTGGAGAAGGAGTCTCACTCTGTCGCCCAGGCTGGAGTGCAGTGGCATCAACAATCTCGGCTCACCGCAACCTCTGCCTCCTGCGTTGAAGCGATTCTCCTGCCTCAGCCTCCCAAGTAGCTGGGATCACAGGTGCACACCACCACACCCAGCTAATTTTTTTTATTTTTAGTTGAGATGGGGTTTCACCATGTTGGTCAGGCTGGTCTCGAACTCTTGATCTCGTGATCTGCCCACCTCCGCCTCCCAAAGTGCTGGGATTACAGGCATGAGTCACCTCACCCAGTCTATAATGTTATATTATTATTTATTGTAATAAAACTAATAGCAACTAAATTGCATTGAGATATTTCTATACATCAGGCCCCATAGGACAGAGTCATATTTTCTTGATGTGGTTCACTCTACAGATCAGGACGCTGAGGCTCCATGAGGGTAAGTAATTGCCCAGAAGTCACAAAGCTAACGAGCAGGAGAGAGGTTTTGCACCCAGGCCTCAGTTCAAAGCAAAATAGGACAAGGAGGCCAGGTGTAGTGGCTCACACCTGTAATCCCAGCACTTTGGGAGGCCGAGGGGGGAGGATCGCTTGACCCTGAAGTTCAAGACCAGCCTAGACAACACAGTTCCCTCTCTACAACTTTTTTTTAATTAGCTAGGCATCATGGCACATGCCTGTAGTCCCAGCTACTTGGGAGGTTGAGGCAGAAGGATCTCTTGAGCCCAGGAGTTCAAGGGAACAGTGAGCTATGATCTCACCACTGCACTTCAGCCTGGGAGACAGAGCCAGATCTTGTCTCAAAAAAAAGCAGGACGAGACCCAATAATTGAGCCAGATGGGAACTTAGGGCCTGCCCAGACCTACTCTCTCTTCTTAGAAAGAGAAATTGAGACCCCTGAGAGCAAGAGAGCTGCCTCAAGCCTACAGACTTCCAGATGGAATTTCATTTCCCTCTCAGGACCTTGCAGGTAAATTCGTGGCCTTTCCTCCCCCAGGATGGGTTGGGAAAAGCAGCAGCAGCGGGGTGGAGATCTGAACAGGTACAAAGGGCAGCCTGCGTGAGGGCAAAGTGGTTAGACACCAAGCAGAACTTCCGGGCCTCCTCTGGAAAGTTTCTGAGACCCATCAGGCCCCGGCAGGTGGGGGCCCTCCAGAGCACGAGGCTCAGAGAGGGGAGACCCTAGTCCTTTCCACCTGGGGTGCAAGGAGCAGGGGGGAGTCAGGGGGACCATCCTGGTTCTGCATCCTCCATTCCCGACACTGGAGGGAGGCCGCTGTGGGAGCCGGGACTTTCCTGAAAGCAGAAGATTCTGGGAAATTAGAGACAGCTGTAGGGCGGGGCTGCCTCCCAGCCTCCCTTCCCTTCCCTCCCCTTGGTCTCTGCTGGCTCTGTAGGCATGCCTCTCTTCCCCTCCACCCCACTAGCTCCTCCTCTCCTTGACCGTGCCCTCCACCCTCAAACCCTCATATCTCTTCCCCCATACCTCTTTCTCCTCCCTCAGATCTGGCCTCTACTCTCAGACTCTCCAAATCTTCTTCCCTCAGACCTCTCTTTCCCTCCAACTCTCTCCTCCTCCCTCAGAGCTGTGTCCTTTCACTTAGTGCTTCCCAGACTTCTTCAGACTGTGCCCTCTCGCTCAGATACTCTCCTCTCCCCTAGGCCCTCACCTCCTCCATCAGATCCTCACTTCCTCCCTCAGATCCTCACCTCCTCCCTCAGACCCTCACCTCCTCCCTCAGACCCTCACCTCCTCCCTCAGACCCTCACTTCCTCCCTCAGAACCTCACCTTCTCCTCAGACCCTCACCTTCTCCCTCAGACCCTTACCTTCTCCCTCAGACCCTCGCCTCCTCCCTCAGAACCTCACCTTCTCCTCAGACCCTTACCTCCTCCCTCAGACCCTCACCTCCACCCTCAGAACCTCACCTTCTCCTCAGACCCTCACCTCCTCCCTCATTTATCTCCTCCTTCAGACCCTCAACCTCCTCCCTCAGACCTCCACCTCCTCCTTAAACCCCTCACCTCCTCTCTCAAACTCTCATCTCCTCCCTCCAAACCTCACCTCCACCCTCAAACCCTTACCTCCTCCATCAGACCCTCACCTCTCTCAAACCCTCGTCTCCTCCCACCGAACCTCACCTTCATCTTCAGACCCTTACCTCCTCCTTCAGACCCTCATCTCCCCCATCTGGCCCTGTCCTCCTCCTTCAGACTCTCCCCTCCTCCCACTAAATCATCTACTTATCTTAGTCCTGTCTTACTTCTTCATATCCTCCTCCTTCAGACCCTTTATCCCTCATCCAACCTCAGAGAACCACCGGCACCCTCTCTCCCAGCCCTTTGAAGCCCCCACCGGACCCAGCACGTCTTCCCTCTTCAGTCTTGCTAGGTTGGAACCACTGCCCCACCTGCCCCAGGGATGCCAGGAGTAAGGCAGGCTTGGGTGTTCTTCCAACCCTACCTCTGAGGGTCCCCACCCTGAGCCTCACCCCTCCACCCCTCAGCTTTCCTTTCTGCACTGAAGTAGTGCCCACACCCCTCTCCTGTGTCTGAGGGTCCCCAGAGGAGGGGTTGTGTGGGCAGGGAACACAGCACCCAGCCTGTCCAACCTAATTCCTCTCCCTCTTCCCTTGCTGTGGCCCGAACAACACCAGCAGGCAGGAGTTGCCATTGGTCCCATTTTCCAGAAGAACAGAGTCTCGAGATGGGGGATGGCTTGTCTGAGGTCCCACCAGAAGCATGGGGTGGAGATGGGATTTGAATGCAGGTCTATGCTCGGGATGTTTCACCGTGAGAGGTAGAGGGGAGATCCAGAGAGAAGCAGAAGATCAGGGAGGGAAGGGGTGAGGCCTCTCCCTGCAGCCACTTCTCACATCCTGGGTTAACGATCCACTCAGGTGGGGCCCGAGTCGGGCCAAAGTCCCTTCCCGGGGCCCCAACACCCATTTTCAAGGTCTCACGGGCCACAGAGGCAGCGTCGGAGATGGGGAGACAGAGACAGAGGGCGGGGCGGGAGACAACCAGGGGGAGGCCAGGTGTTTCGAAGACGGAGACCGAGGGAGAGAACCGGGGCGACGCTGCGTGCCCTCTGGGCAGGTCCGGGGTGCAGCCCCCATACCCCGCCCTCTGTATCCCCAAAGCCTCCCTTTCCGCCTTCTGTGACTCAGTGACCCGGACTCAACCCCAGCGGCTGCCCCGCCCCTAGGGAAATCCGGGAAAGCCCCGGACCTTCGGGGCCCCACCCCGGGGCGGGGAGAGGGAGAGGAGGGGAGGGGAGGAGACCGGGAAGAAGCCCGCCTCCCTACTCCCTCCCTGAGTCATTCCCCCAACCCGCCCGGCCTGTTCCCCACCCACCAACCCCCCTCGAGGTGGGAGGAGGTAGGGGGAAGTCAAACTGCCTCCTCCGCTCCAGCAGCCCCTGGCCTCGGTCGCTCGGACTCTGGCCTGGTGTCTGCGTCTCTTGCTATCTCTCTCTCTCTCTCTCTCTCTCAATATCTCTGCGTCTATCTCCAGATCTCTTTCTCTCTGTGCAGCTAGGATTTTCTGAGCACCTCCGTGCCCCGCGGGCCCCCGCTGGGTGCAGAGACACAATCAGTGGAGCGCTCCCCACCCCCACCCCACCCCAGCAACGTTAGACCCACAGCTGATGAGGCACGTGGAGTGGCAGAGATGGAAGAGGGCAAGGAGAGGAATCGTTCCTGGGCGCCTGCCGAGTGCCAGTCCCTGCCCCGGGTGTGTCTCTTCACTCCCACTAAGGAGGAAACGGCTCAGAGAGGGGAAGTGTTTGACCAAGGTTACCCAGCGAGGAAGTGGAACCAATGGAATCGGGATTCGAACCCGCGTCCCAGAGATGCCAAGGCCTCCTGAGAGGCAGAGAAGCAGACAGCAACTGAGAGACAGAGAGATGGTGAGAGACACAAAGAGACGAAAGAGAGTCAGAGACAGAACACTCGGAGACAAACGCGGGGGTGCGGAGACACCTACTCAGACAGAAGAAGCAGAGAGACAATCACAGACTCAGAGACAGAGAGACTGAGAGACAGGGCCAGAAAGGCAAAAACAGAGGCAGGGAGACTGAGAGCTGCCCTAAGCAGCAGGGGTGGGCACCCCAAGCCCCAACCCCCGACCCCGCCTCCTCTCCCCCACCCTGCCTTTCCTCCCCCTCCCGCGCCGAGGCCTGGCTGCCCCGGACGCCGCGGGCCGGGAGGGGGCGAGCGGGGCGCGGCGCGGGCGGGGCGCACGGCGGGCTGCAGCGCAGGACGGCGGGAGCAGCGGCGGGTCCAGGAAACCCCTGGGGCGTACGGGTGGCCCCGGGGGGGCCGGGGGCGGGGAGGCGGGCTGCCGGCACCGCCCCGGCCGACAAAAGTCCCTTCAGTTCAGCCGGCTGCAGGGGAAGTCCCGGCGCCCGGCAAAACCACCCTCGGGTGCAGCCGAGCCGAGCCGCGCTCCGGCCGCCGTCCCCGGCGGCCCCATGCCCCGATGCCCCGCGGGGGCCATGGACGAGGGGCCCGTGGACCTGCGCACCCGGCCCAAGGCCGCCGGACTCCCAGGCGCTGCGCTGCCGCTCCGCAAGCGCCCGCTGCGCGAGCCCTCCCCAGAGCCTGCTGCTCCCCGCGGCGCTGCGGGCCCTGCAGTCCCCCTGGACCCTCTGCGCGGCGGCTGCGACCTGCCCGCGGTCCCCGGGCCCCTCCACAGCCTGGCCAGGCCAGAGGCGCTTTACTACCCTGGTGAGTGGTCCCCGAGGGTCCGGGCCGGGTGGGGGCCACACAGAGCATAGGGTCACCAGAGCCAGGAGACAGAGCTCAGGACACCAACCTGTGTCTCTCGGGGGACTTGGGGGACAAGAGAATATAACCCCAGGTCTCAGGGAGACAGATAGGAGATCATCAGGAAGCTGTGCCTTGGGTCCCAAGGGATCTGGGGATTTGAGGGTCCCAGGGATCTGGGGATTTGAGGATCCTGGGGGACAGAGCCCAGGGGCTGAGTGACATGGGGGGGCCAGGGACAGTGCCCAGTAGTACAGATATGGGTGTGTCAGGGAATCAAAGGACACTGCCTGGTGTCCTAGGGACAAAAAATTACAAGCTCTTAAGCCAGATATGTAGGGTTATGAAGAAACTGAGCTGGGCTGGAGAAACTGGGGTTCCTGGTATCCTGATATTAGAATCAAAGGGTAACAGATTGGGGTTCTAAGGAGACAGATACTGAGGATCTCAGGATGTCACAATCTCAGGAACCAAGATATTTGGAGACATGGGCATTATGAGAACAGATACAGGGTTCCGATCACCCCGGTATCTGGGATCACAGGATCCAAGGAAATGAACCAGAGCTCCAGGGACCCACATACCATGGGGTCTTGAGGAGCCAGGGGAACAGAGACTGGGGTTCTGGGTACTCAGGTATGTGGGGCTACAAGTGATCAGGATCCTATTTGGGGGTCAAGGTCAGGTGGCCGTGAGATCAGGGGACTGAGGAGCCTAAGACTGGGTAATTCTCAGACTCGATACTTTAGAGCCAGAATGAGAGATTCAGGGGTCTCCAGACATAAAGCCTCAGGGCCCCAAGGTCTGGTATTGGAGATACCGGGATCAGCAGATGATGGAGAAGGCCACCCACTCTTCTCTCCATCCCATCTCCATCCCTGAGCTCAAGGAAGGGGCATCCCCTACCACAGCTGTGGCCACGTCACCATCCCCAATTGACCCCCAAAGCTGCAGAGAGCTCTTCTCCAGAGCCCCAGAACTTTATGTAGTTTCTGCACCTTCCACCCCATCAGCACAACAGCTGGCGAGCCTCAAGCTATATGTGTCAGTTCTGTCACAGCCTCCCGGCTTTTTCCATTCCCAGAGTGAGAACACAGGCCTCAGTTTTCCCCGTCTGTGTGATGGGTTGGTATGGATTTGCCGGCTGCCGTGCATGGTCCCCCCACTTTTTTTTTTTTTTTTTTTTTTTTTTTGGAGGCAGAGTTTTGCTCTCTCACTCAGGCTGGAGTGCATTGGTGTGATCTCGGCTCACTGCAACCTCCACCTCCTGGGGTCAAATGATTCTTGTGCCTCAGCCTCTGAGTAGCTGGGATTACAGGTGTGCACCACTACGCCTGGCTACTTTTTGTATTTTTAGTAGAGACAAGGTTTCACCATGTTGCCCAGGCTGGTCTTGAATTCCTGACCTCAGGTGATCTACCCGCCTCAGCCTCCCAAAGTGCTGGGATTACAGGCGTGAGCCACCAGGCCTAGCTTGCCGTGGCCGCTTTTAATAGTTTGGTCCAAAATTAGCCGTGCATGGTGGTGGGCATCTGTAATCCCAGGTACTCAGGAGGCTGAAGCAGGAGAATCACTTGAACGTGGGAGGCAGAAGTTGCAGGGAGGCAAGATCTCGACACTGCACTCCAGCCTGGGGGACAGAGCGGGACTCCGTCTCAAAAAAAAAGAGACAAAAACAGTTTTAACAGGCTTCTGGTGCCACCTCTTCTCTCCCTCCACTCTCCATTCATCCCACACCCTGTCCCCAGCTCTTCATCTGTCCCTCAACACCCTCAGCCACAAAACCACTCCACAGGCAGGCCCTGGGCTTCCCCGCTAGGTGAGGATGGGTGCTCCCTGTGTTCTTAAGGGACTCTTTGTCTGGTTGGAGTCTGGGGTCAGAAGATAAGTGACAGTGAAGGTGACCAGCCCTGGATGGGGAGAGGAAGCTGCTGGAGCCCAGGGGAAGGATGTGGAAGGGAGTTTGTTCTAGGCCCTGAGAACCCCATATGGGATGCAAAAGGGACCCAGGAGAAAGGGCAGGTGACACCACAGGAGCAAAGACCTGGAAGTGGGGATGGGGTTGAGGGTCTGTGGGTGTGGCCTCACTCATGTCCCTTCTCTGTACCCCATTGTCCAGGAGCCTTACTGCCCCTGTACCCTGCTCCAACCATGGGCTCCCCATTTCCTCTGGTGAACCTGCCTACACCCCTGTACCCCATGATGTACTCCATGGAACATCCCCTTTCTGCTGACATCGCCATGGCTACCCGTGCAGATGAGGATGGAGACACGTGAGTGACAGCCCCCTATTATGGGGAGGGGAGGCTGGGGAGGCCGGCCCTCCATAACACAGGGCCACTCAGCTCCCGGTGGACCTGAGTCAGAACTCAGTCTCCACCGAAGGCTGTGTGACCTCAAATAAGGCCCTTCCCCTCTCTGAGCCTCAGTTTCTTCCTCTGGAGAATGGGCACCTTGAGAGCACTTACATCCTAGTACACTATTTTTTGTTTGGGTAGTTTTGTTTTGTTTTTTGTTTGAAACAGGTTTCATTCTGTCGCCCAGGCTGGAGTGCAGTGGTACAGTCTCGGCTCACTGTAACCTCCACCTCCCGTCTTGTGCCTCAGCCTCCCGAGTAGCTGAGACTTCAGGCACCCGCCACCAAGCCTGATCAATTTTTGTATTTTTTGTTAGAGACGGGGTTTCACCATGTTGGCCAGGCTGGTTTCGAACTCCTGACCTCAGATGATCTACTCGCCTCAGCCTCCCAAAGTGCTAGGATTACAGGCCAGAGCCACTGAGCCCACCCCTAGAACACTATTTTTAGAACAATGGTCTTCAGGTTTTTTATCACAATCTAAAAACAAGAAAGACCGTTCATTAATTAACTTACTATATAAATTATACATGTAAAACTCCTATCACTGGACCTGGCGTAAATGTTGAGTGTTTGTTAATATTATTATTACTTTATCTCAAACCCAGCACACACACGCTTGATAAACTTGAAATTAAAATTGCACAAAATGGGCTGGGCGCACCTGTAATCCTAGCACTTTGGGAGGCTGAGCCTCAAGTGATCTACCTAATCACTTGAGATCAGGAGTTTGAGACCAGCCTGGCCAACATGGTGAAACCCAGTCTCTACTAAAAATACAAATCTGAACCAGGCGTGGTGGCGCGGGCCTGTAGTCCCAGCTACCTGGAGGCTGAGAAAGGAGAATCGTCGGAATCCAGCAGGCAGGCTCTGTGGTGAGCCAAGATCTCACCACTGCATTCCAGCCTGGACAACGAGTGAGACTCTGTCTCACAAAAAAAAAAAAAATGCACAAAATGAAACAATACTCAGCCTTACTCTGCAGAATCTACTTTGACATCTTCTTTTCTTTTTCTTTTCTGAGACAGGGTCTCAATCTGTCACTCAGGCTGGAGCACAGTGGTGCAATCATAGCTCACCGCAGCCTCGACCTCTTGGGCTCAAGTGATCCTCCTGCCTCAGCCTTCTGAGTAGCTGGGACCACAGGCACTCCCCCTACACCTGGCTAATTTTTGTTTTTTTTTTTGTTTTTGTAGAAACGTGGGGGTCTTGCCAGGTTGCCCAGACTAGTCTCAAACTCCTGGGCTCAAGCGATCCTCCCTCCTCGGCCTCCCGGCGTGCTGGGGAACAGGCGTGAGCCACGAGCCCGGCTTCCCGGCTTTGCTCGCCATTTTCTATTCTAGTCGACTTCGTTGTTTCATGGTCACAGCCCACTACATTAATTTGACAATCCCCTAAATTGATTTCACAACCCCCGTGGTTTATCACCACCTGCAGTCGGAAGAACACGTTTGTGATTCTGCTGAGAAATCCCTCATGGGAGGGTTTAGTCTGTGCCTAGCACATAGGAAGCACTCGCTACAACCGATCATCGTGGTTATTATTCTATTGATCTGGGTTTGCATCTCAGCGTGGCCACTTTCTTCTCCCTCTGTGCCTCAGTTTCCCTCTCTGCAAAAACAGGAACCATCATGAGGGTCTGGGGCAGGCGGGAAGAAATGATGCAATCTATACAGAGTGCTTATGTGAGAATTCGTTTGGGAACTGGAAACCACAGGTAGAGATGAACAGAGAAAGAGCAGGGGGCTGTTCCGCCACTGGGCCACTGAGAGACTTCAGGTCCTGAGCCTGTTTCCCTATTTGGAAACTGGGTCTCATCGCAGCCCCTATCACAGTTAGGATTCAGGATTCAGTGAGATCTTGTATGTATTTATTCATACAGTGCACAGAGCAGGGCTGGGCAAACAGTAAACGCTCAATGCATGGAAATGGGTCGTGTTTGAGCAGAGCTGCCCGGGTGGCTGGTTGCAGGTCGTCCTGAGAACCCAAGCTGGAGAAAGTGCCCGAGATTATAAAGAGCTAATAAAACCTAGTTCCCTCCGTAGTTCTGGGTCTCTCTGGGGGGTCATCGATGAAACGGGCTTAATTAGTCTGCAGGGCTGAGCTGTCCACGTCGCTGAAAAGCAGGGTGGGAGCTAGAGGCCACCCGGTCCACCAGTTTCCAGCCCCGGGCCCTCCCCCCACCCTCCCTCCCCGACTCTTCGACTCTCCCCCTAGGCAAACACTTCTGCCTCAGCTGCCTGCTGGGGGAAATCCCTTCCCGCAGAACTTGACCGCAACCCAGCTGCTCTGCCACCCCCACGTCAGCACCCGTCACTCAATCGCAGCCTCCCCCCTCCTGGCGCTTCCTCCAACCTTAACCCCTTCCGCTGGGGCTGAGACTTTACCGGAACGGGCAGCGGCCCGGCCCCAGCCTGCGCCACCGGCCCCACTTCACACTCGAGGGGGAGGGCAGTGGGGGCGAGGAGGGCGGGGGACGCTAAGTCTGGGTCCCCGCAGAAGCCAAAGGTTGGGAGGCTGGACTTCCATCTCACAGGGTGGTACCAGCCTTGGGGCATTTGGACTCCCAAGAGGTCGGGGACTGGGCAGCTAGAAACCTGGGGAGGGGGCGGGGTGACGGTGGATGTTCTGATTCTCAGAGGGCAGAAGTTGGGGGACTGTATTCCTTAATCTCCGAGGGGATGAGGGGCAGCTTGGCAGCTTGGAGACCTGGCACTCAGAGGGGCCTTAGGGGCAGGACCAGATACAGAAATTTGCAGCGTCCCTGGTTCGAAACAAGAATTTCAAGACAGCGGCAGCAGGACATTCTAAGCACTGGACTGGTGAAACTGATCACGCCAAGGGGCCTGAAAGTCTGTGTCCCCAAAGGGATGGGGGTTGGGGCGCTGTATTTCTGGGTCTCTGAGGGGACAAGGACAGGCAAAGTAATTTGGGATCCTGGAGCTCCGAAGGACTGCGGAAGTCCTTATTCGCTTTAAGACGCGTTAGGGCTATTTCTGGCTCCCAAGAGATGTCGGGAGTGGATGCCGGGATAAGGGGGACTTGCAGCCAGCTGGAGTCTGAACCCTGAGGGGTGGAGTTCCAGAGGGGCCCGCAGGCTGGAGGACTCGGGATTATGCGCCCCCCGACACACACACACACAACTCAAGGGAGCTAGGTCTTCTTGGGCTGAGTTCCCCCTTCCCCCGCCCCATTCTAGGATGGAAGTTGGGGTGCCGGGGGTGGCCAGGGTAGATCCCCGGCGAGACAGGCTTCCCTCCCCCGGGAGCAGGAAGCGGAGCCCCGCCCAGCAGACCTGTTACTGGAAGTCCGAGGGCTGGGTCGCCCCTCCCGTCCCCACTTCCTCCAGCCCCGCCCCACCCCCTGCGGCCCGCGCGTTTATGGGAACTCGGCCTGGACGGTTTCTCTGAAATCATTCGCTCCTTCTGCCCTCACTTAACCTCGGCTACCCCGAGAGGGACCCAGGCCAGGCGTCCTGGGAAATGGTCCCGGCCCAGGTCCCGCCCCTCCAGCAACATTTTTTTTTTTACATTTGGCTTTCACGGATTAGGATCAGGGTTCAGCAGTTCACCTGCACGATCTCACCCTGGCTTGTGGGCGCTGTACTTTACATAAGAGAAAACTGAGGCTTCGAAAGGCCCCCATGGCTTCGCCCTAGCACGCAGGGAGGCTAGGAGGGGTTGTGGCCCAATCTGCAACTCTGGCCCCAGGATTTCTGCACTGCCGTCAGAATCACCTGGGAGGCTGGTTTAAACTGGATTCTACAGACACATTTCATAAGAGAGGCGGGTGGTGGTGAGAAAGGAATTACTTAGTAAACAGACTTTAAATAAAGAACGTGCAGGCCGGACGAAGTGGCGCACGCCTACAACCCCGGCACTTTGGGAGGCTGAGGCAGGTGGATCACAAGGTCAAGAGATCAAGACCATCCTGGCCAACATGGTGAAACCCCATCTCTACTAAAAATACAAAGACTAGCTGGGCACGGCGGTGGGCGCCTGTAATCCCAGCTACTCAGGAGGCTGAGGCAGGAAAATCGCTTGAACCCAGGAAGTGGAGGTTGTAGTGAGCCGAGATCGTGCCACTGCACTCCAGCCTGGCAACAGTGCAAGACTCCATCTCAAAAAAAAAAAAAAAAAAATCGTGCAGCCCACCTCTGGCCCTCCACTCTGTCCCTCAGCCCCTGCAAACACATACAGGCACGCGCGCGCGCACACACACACACACACACACACACACACCAGTGTCCGAATAGCTGTTCTGGGTTGGGGTCTTTGGAAACTGAGCAGGAAGTTTATTGGAAATGCTCTCCATCAACACCTGTGGGATGAAGGAAGCCCATTTGGGCAGAGGGAGGTGGTGAGCTGCTGTGTCGTCTCCACACGGCCTCAGCCGTCCCACAGAGAATACTGAAGCTGGAGTGGCCTTCGGCATTAAGGCCAGGAGGCAAGGCCTTCTTTGCTGACATTAACCAGTGACTGGATCCCATTAGAGGGCAGCTGCCCTTGATCCACATGGGGTGTGACCTTGGGTGAGCGGCTCTCTTCAGCTGAGAGCAATTCCCAAATTGTCTGAAAGCTGACGATCGTCCCAGAAGCTGAGGGAGTGAGTCCTTCAGTCTGGAAGGGGGTTCTGGGCTGTACAACCTGCCTCGCCAACCCAATTTGTCCTCACCTCACTATTTTTATTTTATTTATTTTTTTGAGATGAAGTCTTGCTTTGTTGCCGAAGCAGGAGTGCAGTGGCACGATCTTGGCTCATTGCAACCTCTTCCCTCCCAGGTTCAAGAGATTCTCCTGCCTCAGCCTCCCGAGTAGCTGGGACTACAGGCGCATGCCACTGCATCTGGCTGATTTTTTATTTTTAGTAGAGACAGGGTTTCACCATGTTAGCCAGCCTGGTCTTGAACTCCTGACCTCAGGCGATCTCCCAGCTTCGGCCTCCCAAAGTGCTGGGATTACAGGCATGAGCCACCCCACCCAGCCACCTCCCTTTTAGTCAAAACTTTTGTTCCAGGCTGGGCATGGTGGCTCATACCTATAATCCAGCACTTTGGGAGGCTGAGGCAGGAGGATCACTTGAACCCAGCAGTTATAGACCTGCCTGGGCAACATAGTGAGACCCTCTCTCTACAAAAAATCAAAAATAAGCCAGGGTTGGCAGTGCATGCCTATAGTCCCAGCTACTCAGGAGGCTGAGGAGGTGGGAGGATCTTGAGCTTCGGAGGTCAAGCCTGCAGTGAGTCATGATTGCGACACTGTGCTCAACTTGGGCAACAGAGCAAGACCCCATCTCAAAAAAAAAAAGTTTTTGTTCCTCATAGGCAGCCCTTGTATCTCTTAGGTTGGAGGCTGATACGTAGTCACAACTAGCAGAGACCTTCATAGCACCTAGTTCGTCCCCATTCATTTCACAGATGAGAAAACTATGGCCTGGAAAGGGATTGGAACTTGGTTACCAGCTTCACAGATGGCCCAGGTGATCACTAAGATGGATTCATTAATTCAGAGCATGTTTGTGGAGCGTCTGCCCAGCATTAGGCACCATTCCAGGCATTGCCAAGGGCATGACGCAGGCAAAACACACCTATAATCCCAGCATTTTGGGAGGCCAAGGCGGGTGGATCACCTGAGGTCAGGAGTTCAAGACCAACGGCCAACATGGTGAATCCCTATCTCAACTAAAAATCAAAAAATCAGCAGAGCATGGTGGCAGGCACCTGCAATCCCAGCTACTCGGGAGGCTGAGGCAGGAGAATCGTTTAAACCTGGGAGGTGGAGGTGGAGGTTGCAGTGAGCCGAGATCGCAGCATTGCACTCCAGCCTGGCAGACAAGAGCAAGATTGAGTCTTAGAAAACAAAAAACAACAACAACAAAAAAAACGCCCTGCCCTGAAAGAAACGCCATTCTATGGGGGAGATTCAGACAGAAAACACACACTGTACAGTGTGTCAGATGATGACTGGGGAAAAGGAGCAGGGGGAGGGAGAGGGAGCAGCTGCTATACCATCTTAGCAGAGGCCCAAATGAGCGGGAGGAACCCTGCAGACATCTGGGGAACACTGTTCCAGGCAGAGGGAACAGCCAGTGCAAAGACCTTGGGAGGCAAGTGTGCTTTGTACATGGGAGAAACAGCAAGGAGCCTAGTCTGGTCCGGGAGAGGAAGGAGATGGGGCCAAAGGGGATTGATGAGGATGAGACAAGATCACATAGGGCCTACGGGCCACGGTAAGGACTGGGGGATTCATGATCTGACTCAGGTTCTAAAAGGGCCCCTCTGGGCCGGGTGTGGTAGCTCACGCCTATAATCCCAGCACTTTGGGAGGCTGAGGCAGTCGAATCACTTGAGGTTAGGAGTTCAAGACCAGCCTGGCCAACATGGTGAAACCCCATCTGTACTAAAAATAGAAAAATTAGGTGGGCATGGTGGTGCATGCCTGTAATCCCATCTACTCGGGAGGCTGAGGTTGGATGATAGCTTGAACCTGGGAGGCAGAGATTGCAGTGAGCCAAGATAGTACCACTGCACTCCAGCCTGGGCAACAGAGTAAGACTCCATCTTAAACAAATAAAATAAAATAAGTAGTCCCTCTGGCTGCTGTGTGGGGGACAGACAGTGGAGCACGGGTGGAAGCAGGGAGGCCATGAGAAGGGAACTAACTGTGCTAGCCCAGCAGGAAGCCAGTGGTGGCTGAACCAGGATGGAGGGAGTGGGTGGGGAGAAGTGCTTGGATACTGGGGACATTTCCAAAGTTTTCAACACATTGGAGTTAGCACTGCCAAAAGCATAGGGGCGAGAGGTGAGCAGTCTGTGATTCCTTCACCCCTCCCCCCACCCAGGCCTCTCCATATTGCTGTGGTGCAGGGTAACCTGCCAGCTGTGCACCAGTTGGTCAACCTCTTCCAGCAGGGGGGCCGGGAGCTCGACACCTACAACAACCTACGGCAGGTGAGGCTGGGGGCTGGGACTCCTGGGTCTGAGGGAGGAGGGGCTGGGAGCCTGCACTCTTGGGTCTGAGGGAGGAGGGGCTGGGGGCCTGGACTCCTAGATCTGAGAGAGGAGGGGTTAGGGCCTGGACTCCTGGGTCTGAGGGAGGAGGGGTTAGGGTCTGGACTCTAAGTAGCCAGGTGCTCCAGGCTCCTGGTTCCGGGGAAAGAAGGGTTCAGTGGCCTAAGGACCTCCTAGTTGAGGAGGGAGGGGGCTGGGGACCCAGAACCCAGGTACTAGGGAAAGAGGAGGTTGGAGGCCGGGTCTTCTGGGTCCCAGGGAAGGAGGAGCACGGAGAGGCGTCTCGGGTTTCTGTTCCTGGGTGAGACTGCAGGGATTGATAAGGAGTCAGGGTTCAGAAAACCTGAGGGAGGCGGGACTGGAGAGCAGGGCTGGACACAGGTCCCTCACCGTCACCGTTCCGCAGACACCGCTCCACCTGGCTGTGATCACCGCATTACCGTCTGTGGTCCGGCTCCTGGTGACGGCTGGTGCCAGTCCCATGGCGCTGGACCGCCATGGCCAGACGGCCGCCCACCTGGCGTGCGAGCACCGCAGCCCGACCTGTCTGCGAGCCCTGCTGGACAGCGCAGCTCCGGGCACGTTGGACCTGGAGGCCCGCAATTACGATGGTAAGCACCTACCGCGGGGCATGGCTGGGCTGTCCAGCGGACCTGGAGTCCATCTGTGGCCGCAAAACCCCAGGCCTAGGTTTCACCAAGCCTTCCCCTCCCTCAGGGCTCACCGCCCTGCACGTGGCAGTGAACTCTGAGTGCCAAGAAACCGTGCAGCTCTTGCTGGAGCGCGGCGCCGACATCGACGCAGTGGTGAGGCGCACTAGGAGCTGTGAGGGATGGGGGCTTTAGCAGGGGCGGGGCCTTCGCTGGGTGGGGTCTTTTTTGCGAGGGCGGGGCCAGTGTGGGGTTGGCGTGGGAGAGCGCCCGGGTGGGGCCGGGCTTGGAATATCGGACCCATGAGAGAGGCTTGGACCCCGCGAATGGGATGCGGACGGGATGCGGGCCACGGGCTGCTGGAGCAGAGCTTGGAGAGACTCAAAGACCTTCCCTCCCCGCCGCAGGACATTAAGAGCGGCCGCTCCCCGCTCATCCATGCCGTGGAAAACAACAGCCTTAACATGGTGCAGCTGCTGCTGCAGGTACGTACAGCCTCCCTGAGCCTCGTGCCCACGCCATCCCCTGACCCCTACCCGGCCCTGGTCCCAGCCCCTAGCGCTGACCCCGCCTTCCAGTTCTGGCTCCGGCTCCAGCTCCGCGTCCAGCTCTGACCCTTCCTTTAAGGCTCCCGCTCTCTCAGCCCTCGGACTCCACACCAGTGGCTGCAAACATGTCCCATTCCTCCCCTGCCTTCTCAACGGCCTAGGCCCTGCCCTGCGCTGGCCTGGCCGACCCCGCCTTCCATCTAGGCCCTGTCCCCGCACTGTGCTTCACCCCGTTAATTCCCCCCACCACCCCCGACTCCTTGGGGCGCAGGCCTCGGTGTCCAGCTCCGGTTCATTCAGCGCCGCCAGCGCAGTCCCGCTAGGCCCGCCCTTGCCTCTCGCTCCCACCTTCCTGTGACCCCACCCCGATCCGGTGCTGCTCCACGTACCGGCCACCCACCCGGGCCCCCAGCCTCTGTTCCCCTACCACTGGCGACCCGCGAGCCCCCCTGACCCGGCCCTCTCGTCCCGCAGCACGGCGCCAACGTGAACGCGCAGATGTACTCGGGCAGCTCCGCGCTGCACTCGGCGTCCGGCCGCGGGCTCCTCCCGCTGGTGCGCACGCTGGTCCGCAGCGGCGCTGACAGCAGCCTCAAGAACTGCCACAATGACACGCCGCTCATGGTGGCGCGCAGCCGCAGGGTGAGCCGGTGCGGCTGGGGGCATGCGCCTTGCACATCTGTGTCCGCGGGCAGGTGGCAGACGAGTGTGCCAGGGCACAGAGGTGTGAGTGTGCCTGTGCTGTTGCTTGGAGGGGAGTGGGTGAGCCTCTGAAAGTGCGGGTGTGAGTTCCAGACATGAGAGACTGGCACCAAGAAAGGAAGTGCCTTGCCTATCTTTTCTTGCTGAGAAATGGAGAGGCCCCCACCTGGATCCAGCGAGCTAAGAGGGATAGAAGGAGGGAGGGCTGTGAGGCAGGGGTGGCTCTGTGGTGACGCCCATCTTCCTACAGGTCATCGACATCCTGAGGGGGAAGGCCACCCGGCCTGCTTCCACCTCCCAGCCAGACCCCTCCCCTGACCGGAGCACCAACACCTCCCCAGAGAGCAGCAGCCGTCTCAGCTCCAATGGTGAGAAACCACTCCCAACCTCCAGCCCTGCCGCCTCCTCCCTCAGACCCAGGAATCCTAACCCATAGCCCCTCCTCCCTCAGACCCAGGAGTCCCGGACCCCAGCCTCCTCTCTCAGACCCAGGAATCCCAACCCATAGCCCCTCCTCCCTCAGACCCAGGAATCCCAACCCATAGCCCCTCCTCTCTCAGATCCAGAAGTCCAGGCCCCCAACCTCCTGACCCTCAGACCCAGGAATCCCAACCCATAGCCCCTCCTCCCTCAGATCCAGGAGTCCAGGCCCCCAGCCTCCTCTCTCAGACCCAGGAATCCCTACCCACAGCCTCTTCTTTCTCAGACCCAGGAGTCCAAGCTCCCAGACCCCTCTGTCCTCAGACCTCCAGCCTCCTACCCACCCAATCTTCTGACCCCAACTGGGCTCTCACCCCAGCCCCTCATGCTGACCTCCCCTTCCAGTTGTGGCTACCACTCCTGCTCTGTGTCCAGCTCTGACCCTTCCTTTAAGGCCTCATTCTCTCATCCCCTTGGACTCCATGCCCCTGGCTTCAAACCTGTCCCATTCCTCCCCTGCCCCCAAACAGCCTAGGCCACACCCTGTGACTGCCCCCGGCCCCTCCTCCCTCAGACCCCAGTCCCTCCTCCCTCAGACCCAGGAGTCCAGACCCCAGCCCCTCCTGCCTGAGACCCCCAGCCCCTCCTGCCTCAGACCCAGATGGCCCCAGCCCCTCCTCCCTCAGACCCAGGAGTCCAGACCCCAGCCCCTGTTCTCTGGGTCTAGCCTCTCACCACCCTCCCGCTTCTGTCTCTCTTCCTTCCACAGGTCTTCTCTCTGCATCACCATCCTCCTCACCCTCCCAGTCTCCCCCCAAAGACCCCTCTGGATTCCCCATGGCTCCTCCCAATTTCTTCCTTCCTTCCCAATCTCCACCTGCCTTCCTGCCCTTTGCTGGGGTCCTCCGAGGCCCTGGCCGGCCAGTGCCCCCCTCCCCAGCTCCAGGAGGCAGCTGAGAGGGATGGGGGGGCAGATCTTGGACTCATGAGGAGGGGCCCCCTGCTCTGTGGGGTCAACCCTTCTGGAAACTGTGAAGATCTCACTCTGCCCCCCCCCCATCTTCGGGACCAGGATTTGCACAGAAGCACATGCACCTCCCCATATACCCCTCTTCTGAGCACAGATGTTCCCCCATCTCGCCCCCTGCCCAGGACTCTGACCCTGTTACTCTCAGGCACCAGTCCCTGTCCAGAATTCCACCCTCATCTTCCATTTCCTTGTCCTCTCCCAGAGCTGGTGGACCCAGGGAACAGCCAGCCACTCTGCACTCTATCAGATCACTGAGGAGGGGGGAGGTGGGCCGTCACAGGCACAGATCATGATGTAAATTATTAAGCATTTTGGTTTGATTTCTTTTGTAATAAACTATTTTTGTACCATATCCCTTGGGTGCCTGGGCTCTTTCATGAGATGGACCTGGAGGAAGTGCATTCGCGTGTGTGCACACCCGCGCTGAGTCCAGCTGACTCCCAGAGCGATGCTGTGAGACTCAGACAGGAGCTTGTCTAATCAGTCTCCTGTGTGTCACTCCGGGACTCCTGGTGTGTTTGGTTATGAATGCTGCCATCATTGTCACTGTGCCATTGTTTCTAAGGAGGACATGATGTGATACCTTTTTTTTTTTTCAAGATGAAGTTTCACCATATTGGCCAGGCTGGTCTCGAACTCCTGACCTCAAGTGATCCACGCTCCTCGGCCTCCCACAGTACTGGAATTACAGGTGTGAGCCACCACACCAAGCCCAAATTTCTTTTTTTTTTTTTTTTTTTTTTGAGACGGAGTTTTGCTTTTATTACCCAGGCTGGAGTGCAATGGCACAATCTCGGCTCACTGCAACCTCCGCCTCCTGGGTTCAAGCAATTCTCCTGCCTCAGCCTCCTGAGTAGCTGGGATTACAGGCGCGCACCACCATGCCCAGCTAATTTTTTGTATTTTTAGTAGAGACGGGGTTTCACCTTGTTGACCAGAATGGTCTCGATCTCTTGACTTCGTGATCCACCCGCCTCAGCCTCCCAAAGTGCTGGGATTACAGGCATGAGCCACTGCGCCCGGCTCTTTTTTTTTTTTTTTTTTTTGAGACGGAGTCTGCCTCTGTGGCCCAGTGAAGTGGTACAATCTCCCCTCCCTGCAATCTCCGCCTCCCAGGTTCAAGTGATTCTCCTGCCTCAGCCTCCCCAGTAGCTGGGACTATAGGTGCGTGCCACCACGCCTGGCTAACTTTTGTATTTTTAGTAGAAACGGGTTTTACCATATTGGCCAGGCTGGTTTCAAAGTCCTGACCTCGTGATCTGCCCGCCTCAGCCTCCCAAAGTGCTGGGATTACAGGCATGAGCCACTGCGCCCAGCCCCAAATTTCTTCATTTTTTTTGACACAGTATCGCTCCATCACCCAGACTGCAGATCAGATTTCAACATGAGGTTTTAAAGGGAAAAATATTCAAACCACAGCACTGAGGTGTTTTGGTTTTTGATTTTAATCTGTGGGGGCTTCTGTGGGTCTTCAGGTGAATTGCTAACAGCGGACATTAATCACCATCACTCTGCAATGTTGTTGCATCTATGAGGCCAACTGCCTTAATGACTTCCTGGATGACGTCACTGGGGTCTGTGAATGGCTGTGTGTGCACACAAACACTCATGGACACGGACTTCGGGATGGATGACCTGTGTGAGCGCTGACTGGGTGGTTTGTGTGTCTTCCAGCCCACCTGACTGGGATGCTCATGGGTCTTTCTGTTTGCAACCATGTGTCAGTGTTTCTGACCCAGACCCCGTCTCTGAAGCTGCCAGGCTTAAAGAGTATGTTATGCCCTATGCCCTCTTGCTGGCCAGGCCGGATGGCTCACACCTGCAATCCCAGCACTTTGAGAGATTGAGGCAGGAAGATCACTTCAGGTCAGGAGTTTGAGACCAGCCAACAGGGTGAAAGCCCGTTTCTACTAAAAATATAAAAATTAGCCAGGTGTGGTGGTACACACCTGTAATCCCAGCTACTTGGGAGGCTGAGGCAGGAGCATCGTTTGAACCTCGGAAGCGGGAGTTGCAGTCAGCCGAGATCACACCATTGCACTCCAGCCTGGGCGAAAGAGCAAGACTCCATCTCAAAAAAACAAAAGGCATACCTGCCATTCAGAGCACAGACCCTGGAGTGAGAACTGGGTTCAAGTCACACTCTTCCACTTCCTGGCTATGTGATGTGACCTTGATGAGGTGGCTTCATGGTCCTAAGCTCCAGTTTTCCCACCCATAAAAGTGAGGGCACAACGACAGCATCCACCTTGCACTATGTTTGACTGATATTCATGTTTGTTTGTTCTTTTGGACAGAGTCACACTCTGTCAGCCAGGCTGGTGTACAATAGCGTGATCTCAGCTCACTGCGACTTCCACCTCCCTGGTGTAAGCAATTCTGCCTCAGCCTCCTGAGTAGCTGGGATTACAGGTGTGCGTCACCATACCCAGCTGACTCTTTTTGGAGGTGGAATGTTGATCTGTCACCAGGCTGGAGTGCAACATACCAAGACCCTGTCACTGCAAAAAAAATAAATAAATTAGGTGCCTGTGGTTCTAAATATTCAAAGGCTGAGAGTAGTTCGAAGCTGCGATAAGCTAAGATCATGCCACCACCCTCCAGCCTAGGCAACGGAGACAGACCCTATCTTTTAAAAAAATAAACAGCCTGAGTAACATGGCAAAGCTTGGGTAATGTGGTGAGACCCTGTCTCTACAAAAAAAAAAAAATTAGCCAGCCATGGTGGCGTGCATCTATAGTCCCAGCTACTCAGGAGGCTGAGGTGGGAGGACCACTTGACAGTTAGAGATCAGGGCTGCAGTGACCTACGATTGCACCACTGCACTCCAGCCTGGGTCACAGAGTGAGACCCTGTCTCAAAAAATATAATAGATAAAAGAAGAAATATAGTACCTTTTTTGTTTTTTGTTGTGTTTTGTTTTTTTGAAACAGAGTCTTGCTGTGTCACCCAGGCTGGAGTGCAGTGGCGCAATCTCAGATCACTGCCACCTCCGCCTCCCAGGTTCAAGCGATTCTCCTTCCTCATCCTCCTAAGTAGCTGGGATTACAGGTGTGCGCAACCATGCCTGGCCAATTTTTGTATTTTTAGTAGAGATGAGGTTTCACCATGTTGGCCAGGTTGATCTTGAACTCCCAACCTCAGGTGATCCACCCACCTCAGCCTCCCAAAGTGCTGGGATTACGGCATGAGCCGCCATGCCCAGCCTATAGCAGCTTAATTAAGATGAAAGTCTATCTATCTCTCATGTAAAGGCGCAGTGAATAGTCTAGAATAGTAGCCAAGAATGTCAGAGACTGAGGCGCCTTCTGCCTGGTTGTTCTGCTGCCCTCACCTCACACCTACATTGTGTGGTCCAAAACAGCTGCTCCAGCTCCCACCATCACATCCACATTCCGACCACTGGGAAGAAGTAACAAAAGCCAACTGTATGCCCCTACCCTTTAAAGCTACAACCCAGAAGTCATACACATCACATCCTATGTGCCCAAACTTGAGTCACATGGCCACACCTATCACAACAGAGGCTGGGAAATTCGGTTTTATCTGGGTGGCATTTACCCATTCAGCCAAAATTCAGGGGTTCTGTTACAAAAGGAAGAGGAAAGGCTGGGCATTGGTGGCTCACGCCTGTAATCCCAGCACTTTGGGAGACAGGCAGGTGGATCACCTGAGGTCAGGAGTTCAAGACCAGCCTGACCAACATGGTGAAACCCTGTCTCTACTAAAAATACAAAATTAGCTGAGCATGGTGGCTTATGCCTGTTGTCCCAGCTTCTCAGGAGGCTGAGACAGGAGAACTGCTTGAACCCAGGAGGTAGAGGCCACAGTGAGCTGAGATCGAGCCACTGCACTCAAGCTTGGACAAGACAGAGTGAGACTCTGTCTCAAAAAAAGAGAAGAGGAAAGAATGGCTTTTGAAGGACCACAGGTGTATCTGTCACAACCAGGGCTCCGCCACCAAATGACTAAATGACTCAAGGTGAAGTGACTTCACCACACTGTTGAGTATTTAATAAGCCTCAGTTTGGCATTTAATGAGAGTCTGGGTATCAGGCACTTAGCACAGGACCTGGCCCGTCATCAGCCTGGCGTGTGTCGGAAGTCATCTTGTGCCTGTGGTATAGGCTTCGGGTGATGTGGCTCTTTGTGTATGAGAAACTGTCCCTGAGCCTTAGAGCTGAACCCAGCACTGAACTTGGTAAGTAACTTCTCTAAAACAAGGGATCTGGCCTCTGCACACATGGAAATCCCCTCTCTGCCTCCTAGACCTTGGGACTGGGCACGTGTCCTTCCACTCTTCCCCTTCTGCTGGAGAAACACAGACTTTGAAGATGAGGGGGAGGGTCCTGCTTGGGGTCTCCAGCCTCCCAGCCTTCACATAATTCAGCACTTACAGCCTGGCCAACATGGTGAAACCCCATCTCTACTAAAAATATAAAAATTGGCAAGGTATGGTGACACACATCTGTAATCCCAGCTACTAGAGAGGCTGACGCAGTAGGATTGCTTGAACCCAGGAGGCAGAGGTTGCAGTGAGCCAAGATCATGCCACTGCACTCCAGCCTGGGTGACAGAGTGAGACTCTGTCTCAAAAAAAAAAATGTAAGCATTCACCTCTCAACTGCCAAAGCTCCTCTGGGTGACAGTCCCAGCATCCCGGGGACAGCTCTAATGCCAGAAGTCACACCCTCAATGCATTTCTTAGGTGTGACTTGTTCTCACCACATCCAATAAACCCAGAAAGGCAGAGAACATCTCCCCTAGACGTGTACATGAAATCTGCTAAATCCTAAATGCCTCCAACATTCAAAAAAAATGACTAGGAGTGTGAGCCCTGGCCAGGCACAGTGGCTCACACCTGTAATCCCAACCCTTTGGGAGGCCGTGGTGGGAGGACAGATTGACTCCTGGAGTTCAAGACCATCCTGGGCAACAGAAATAGATGCCGCCTCTAACCCCACACATGGTGGCAGGTGCCTGCAGTTCCAGACACTCAGAAGGCTGAGGTGGGAGGATCACTTAAGTCCAGGAAATGGAGGCTGCAGTGAGCTGTAAGCATCCCACGGCACTCCAGCCGGAGTGTCAGAGACCTGCCCCCGCCCCACACACACACACACACATAGGGCATGGTGGCTCACACCTGTAATCCCTGCACTTTGGGAAGCCAAGGTGGGTGGATTGGCCAGGAGTTCAAGACCAGCCTGGGCAACATGGCGATACCCCATTTCTGCAAAAAATACAAAAAATACCCAGGCATGGTGGTGCCCAGCAACTTGGGAGGCTGAGATGAAAGGGTCACTTGAACTCCGAGGCAGAGATTGCAGCGAGCTGTGATTAAGCCACTGCACTCCAGCCTGGGCGACAAAGGGAGACTCTGTCTCAAAAAAAAAAAAAAAAAAAAAGAGTGTGAGAGGTAAACAGAACACGCCTGCACTGTAAGTGTGTTTGCAGACCTCTGTGTAAGCCAAACTTTTACCTTACAGAGAGGGAAACTGAAGGGTCCAGGGAGGGAAGAGACTGACTTGGTGAATCAATGGGTCTGGGGTTTCATGATTCACAATAACCAAGTGGCCAGATTCATCAGCACTCCTGGGACAACCAGCATCGTGTGCCTCTTGATATGATATACAGAGAAGGACACAGCATCACTTCTGTAACGCTCCTCCCACCAGAATCTAATTGCAAGGAAATATCACACAAACCCAAATAAAGGAGACCTTCCCCAAAATAACTGGACTGTCGTCTTCACAACTGTCAATTACACGAAAAACAGAGAAAAGCTAAGGAACTGTACCAGACTGAAGGAAGCTGAAGAGATGAAAATGTTTTGCCATGACAGATAGTTTGGGGACAGCTGGCAATTTGAATACGGGCTGTACTGCACTGTTGATACGAGTATCACTGAGAAATGTACACTGCTCTGCTGTACTTGGAAATACAACTGCAGCATTTACAGGCAAAGGGACGTAATGTCTGAAACTATTACTGCAACTTCTCTGTAAGTTTAAAATGACTTCAAAAGAAAAAAAAAATGATTTCAAAGTAAAAGTCATGATTTAAAAGTCTATGGCTTTGGCCAGGCACGGTGGCTCTTGCCCATAATCCCAGCACTTTGGGAGGCCAAGGTGGGCAGATCACTTGAGGTCAGGAGTTCGAGACCAACCTGGTCAACATGGTAAACTCCTTCTCTACTAAAAATACAAAAAGTTAGTCAGGTGTGGCGAGATGCACCTATAATCCCAGCTACTCGGGAGGCTGAGGCACGAGAATGGCTTGAACCAGGGAAGCAGAGGTTGCAGTGAGCCGAGATTATGCTGCTGCACTCCAGCCTGGGCAACAGAGAAACTCTGTCTCAAAAAAACATAAAAAGAAAAGAAAGAAAGAAAGAAAAGTCTATGGTCAGTCAGGCACGATGGCTCACGCCTGTAATCCCAGCATTCTGAGTGGCCAAGGCAGGCGGTGGATCACGAGGTCAGGAGATCGAGACCAGCCTGGTCAGCATGGTGAAACTCCGTCTCTACTAAAAATACAAAAATTAGCCGGGCATGGTGGCACGTGCTTTTAATGTCTCTGGAGGCTGAGGCAGGAGAATCGCTTGAACCCGGGAATCAGAGGTTGCAGTGAGCTGAGATGGCGCCACTGCATTCCAGCCTGGGCGACAGAGCCAGACTCCATCTCAAAAAAAAAAAAAAAAAAGGAAAGAAAAGTCCATGGTTTTAAGTACTGTGTTTCCAAGGATCTCTAAGTCTGTGCCTGCATTTGTGGTCAGAGTCTGGGGAGTTGGCAGCATGAATGAACTGCTTTGAGGGTTCGACCAGGACCTTAGCCTGTGGTTAAGGTCTAGGTGTGGTGCTAGAGCCTTGGGGGTGTGACCAGAGTCCTGGAGGTGTGGCCAGAGCCTCAAAGGTGGGGCCATAGTTTGGGGCGTGGCCAAGAAACTCAGTTCCCAAGGGAGGAGGTAAGCCTGTGCTCATTGCACCCTCTTGTGGCTGTCCCCAGGTCTCCACTTTTTATTTAATAGCTTTATTTCGTTTTATTTTTTTCAACTTTCATTTTGCGCAGGTCTGTTACCTGGGTATATTGCATGATGCTGAGGTTTGGGTACGACTGAACCTGTCACCAGGTACTGAGCGTAGTACCCAACAGTTTTTCAACCCCTGTCCCCTCTCTCCTTCCCTCCCCCCTTCAGAAAGACCTAGTTTCTATTGTTGCCATCTTTACGTCCCTAAATACTCAAGGTTCAGCTCCCACTTACAAGTGAGAATGCGCAGTATTTAGCTTTCTGATCCGGCCTAACCGTTTTATTGAGAGCTATAATGTGTATATCGTACCATTTTTGTTTGTTTTTCAGAGTTAATTCACTTTATTTTTCTTGTATAAAAACCCTATGTTGTAGCCTCAGCTGGAGCCTGGGTCCTCTGCACAGAGACTCTGGCGCAGGCCTTGACAAAGTGGTCAGCGAATTCTCGATAGGGAGACTTGGTGAATACCATCTCCTTCCAAAGGTTAGGGGTCAGGCTGCTGTAGGGCTTAGAGATGGCATCAAAGGTGGCCTTGGTGAAGTTGCCCAGGGTGGCAGTGCAGCCCCTGGCTGCGGTGTAGCAGTTATCGACACCAGCCTCCATGAGCAGCATCTTGGCACAGGTGCCGAGACAATGCCAGTGCCCCTGGGCGTGGGGATAAGGCGCACCAGCACAGAGCCACAGCGGCCTGTCACCTTGCAAGGAACGGTGTGGGGCTTGCCAATCTTGTTCCACCAGCAGCCTCTGCGGACCAGGACAATGGAGAGCTTAGCCAGGATGATGGCCCCACGGATGGCAATGGCCACCTCCTTGGAGCACTTAACACCCAGACAGACGTGGCCATTGTAGTCCCCAATGGCAACAAACGTCTTGAACCTGGTGTGCTGGCCGGCTCGGGTCTGCTTCTGCACCGGCATCATCTTCAAAACCTCGTCCTTGTAAGAGACTCCCAGGAAAAAGTCAGCGACCTCAGATTCCTTGACAGACAGGGAGAAGAGACAGGTCTCCTCCAGGGACTGGATCCTCATGACCTTGACCAGGCAGCCCAGCTTGGTGACCAGCATCCACTCCTTATCCCCTGCCCCGGATGCCGCTGCGGGAGCCTCCGAGGAAGCCACCACGTTTCCCCATCCCAGGGCACCTGAGGCCTCCGGGACCCCCGCTGCACCGGCGTCATCTGCCATTCGGTGTTTTCTCAGAGAAGTGTATCATACAATTTACCTTTTTTTTTTTTCTTTTTCTTTCTTTCTTTTTTTTATTTATTTTTATTTATTAATATTTTTTTTTTTGAGATGGAGTCTTGCTCTGTCCCCCGGGCTGGTGCAATGGCCTGATCTCGGCTCACTGCAACCTCTGCCTCCTGGGTTCAAGCAACTCTCCTGCCGCAGCCTCCTGAGAAGCTGGGATTGCAGGTGCATGCCACCATGCCCGGCTAACTTTTTGCACCTTAGTAGAGATGGGATTTCACAGTGTTGCCCAGGCTAATCTCAAACTCCTGAGCTCAGGCAATCCACCCACCTCAGCCTCCCAAAATGCTGGGATTACCGGTGTGAGCCACCACATCCCACCCACCAGACTCTACTTCAAAACATTTGTTCACCCCTCAAAAAAGCCCCATACCCATTAGTAGCCACTCTATTTCCCCTCAACACCCTTCCAGCTCCAGACAACCACTAACACTTTTTTTGTATTTTTTTGATGTATCATAGTTGTACATATGATGGGGGTACATGCGATGTTTTGATGCATGTATACAACGTGCAGTGATGAAATCAGGGTAACTGGGATATCCATCACCTCATTTACTTTTTCTTTGTGTTTAGAACATCACAATTATTCTCTTCTAGCTTTTTTATTTTTTTTTTTTTTTGAGATGGAGTCTTGCTCTGTCGCCCAAGTTGGAGTGCAATGGCACTGTCTCAGCTCACTGCAACCTCCACCTCCCGGATTCAAGAGATTCTCTTGCCTCAGCCTCCCAAGTAGCTGGAAGTATAGGTGCCCACCACCACACCCGGCTAATCTTTGCATGTTAGTAGAGACGGGGTTTCATCCTGTTGTCCAGGCTGGTCTCGAACCCCTGACCTCAGGTGATCTGCCAGCCTTGGCCTCCCAAAGTGCTGGGATTACAGGAACGCACCACCACGCCCGACTAATTTTGTATTTTTTATAGAGATGGGTTTATCCATGTTGGTCAGGCTGATCTTGAACTCCTGACCTCAGGTGACCCGCCAGCCCAGCCTTCCAAAGTGCTGGGATTACGGGCATGAGCCACCACACCTGGCCACTTTCATTCTTATTAATGGCCAAACAATTATCTGTTGTATGAATAGACCACATTTTGTTCATCCGTTCTTCAGCTGATGGACATTTAGGTTGTTTCCGCAAGTCTTTGGGTAGATGTGTGCTTTCAATTCTCTGGAATATATATATACACATAGGAATGCTCTAGCCCTATGTTTAACATTTCGGGGAGCTGCCAAACTATTTTCCAAAGCAGCTGCACCATGTTACATTCCCGCCAGCAGTGTAGAGCTTTCCAATTTCTCCACGTCCTTGCCAACACTTGTGATTGTCTCGTTTATGACGGTCGTCCTAGTGGATGTGAAGCGGCATTCACTGTGGTTTTCATGTTCATTTCCTTAACAGAACATATTGTGGAGCATCCTTTCATGTCATTCACTTCGTTTGTATCCACTTTGGGTCAAATCTGGAAATACAGTTCATATAGTTGCAAAGTGGATACAAAAAACCTGGATCAGCCAGGCGCAGTGGCTCACGCCTGTGATCCCAGCACTTTGGAACGCCGTGGCAGGCAGATCACGAGGTCAAGAGATCGAGACCATCCTGACCAACATGGTGAAACCCCGTCTCTATTAAAAAAAATTTTTTTGTTTTAATTAAAAAAATTTTTTTAAAACCTGGATCAAATCTGGGAAAAGAGTTCATATAGTTGCAGATTTTTTTTCTTTTTTTCTTTCTTCCTTTTTTTTTTTTTTTTGAGATGAGGTTTTCTCTCTTTTATTGCCCAGGAGTGGGGTGCAATGGCGTGATCTTGGCTCACTGCAACCTCTGCTTACCAGGTTCAAGCAATCCTCCCACCTCGGTCTCCCGAGTAGCTGGGACCACAGGCAGCATGCCACTACACCTGGTCTTTTCATTTTTCTTTTTTTGCAGAGATAGGGCCTGGCTATGTTGCCAAGTTGATCGCAAACTCCTGGTTTCAACCAATCCTCCCACACTGGGCTCCCAAAGTGCTAGGATTACAGGCGTGAGCACCACCCTCTTCCAGCGTTCGCCGATCGTCCTTGGTATTCGTTGGTTATAGATGCATCACTCCAATCTCTCTGCTGCCATCATCACACGTTTCGTGTGTGCGTGCTCATGCGCACAGGCACAGCTGTAACGGTATCCAAATCTCCTTTCCATAAGGACATCAGTCAGATTTAGGACCCACCCCCAATCCAATACGAACTCATCCTAACCTGATTACATATCCAAAGGCCTATGTCCAAATATGGCCACATTCATAAGTTCCAGCCGACGTGAATTTGGCAGGGAGGGGACGATTCAACCCAGGCCACTCATCATTATGTGTTCATGACACACACGGTTGGTATTTGTGTCCAGTTCACTCACCTTAATTGCTGCACAAGGGTTTTATTGTGAGAGCACGCCACAGTTTATGTCGGACTGATGGTGGTGAACACCCGCCCACCTTGTTTCCACTCTCCTCCACTTCCGACAAGAACGCAATTAACATCCCTGAACATGTCTCTTGGAGTTTCTTAGGGCAGTATTTTTCAAACGGCCGAACAAGATCCATTAGTGGGTTGCAAAATCAATTTAGTGGGTTATAAACCATGTTTCCCTTAATAAAATGAAATTAAATAGAAGACATTAGAGTCCAGGCTCACAGTCCGAGTGAGAGCTCTCCTGTGAAACTCTCACTTCAGGTGTTTTGCTGTCCCAATGTCTCGACATCAGCAAAAGTGTTTACAAACCACAGCTCTGAAAGAGGCAGCCGGACGTGGACCCGCCCTGTCCATTTGGCCAAAGGTCTCGCAGATGCTGCTAAGTTGCTCTCCAATCTAGCTCGTCCATTTGCACTCACACCACCTCCTTGCCAACACTTGCATAGTCAACGCCTGGGTTTCCATCCCGGTTTTTTTGCTTTTTTTTCTTTTTGTTTTTTGTTGGTGCTGTTTTTGAGACAGAGTCTCACTCTGTCACCCAGGCTGGAGTACAGCAGTGTGATCTTGGCTCACTGCAACTTCCGCTCCTGGGTTCAAGCAATTCTTCTGCCTCGGCCTCTGAGTAACTGGGATTAGAGGCACACCACCATGCCCGGCTAATTTTTGTATTTATTTATTTATTTGTTGAGATGGAGTCTTGCTCTGTCACCCAGGCTAGAGTATGGTGGTGTGATCCTGGCTCACTGCAACCTCCACCTCCCAGGTTCAAGCGATTCTCCTGACTCAGCCTCCCAAGTAGCTGGGATTACAGGCACCTGCCACCACACCTAGGTAATTTTTGTATTTTAATAGAGATGGGATTTCGCCATGTTGGCCAGGCTGATCTCAAACGCCTGACCTCAAGTGATCCACCCACCTCGGCCTCCCAAAGTGCTGGGATTACAGACGTGAGCAACTGCGCCTGGCCTAATTTTTGTACTTTTAGTAGAGGATCACTTGAGCCCCGGAGGTCAAGGCTGCAATGAGTAGTGATCACACCACTACACTCCAGCCTAGGAGACAGAGCAAGACCCTGTCTCAAAAAAATAAAACAGCCGGGCACAGTGGCTCACGCCTGTAATCCCAGCACTTTGGGAGGCCAAGGCGGGTGGATCACAAGGTCAAGAGATCGAGACCATCCTGGTCAACATGGTGAAACCCCGTCTTTACTAAAAATACAAAAAATTAGCTGGGCATGGTGGTGCATGCGTGTAATCGCAGCTACTCAGGAGGCTGAGGCAGGAGAATTGCCTGAACCCAGGAGGCGGAGGTTGCAGTGAGCCAAGATTGCGCCATTGCACTCCAGCCTGGGTAACAAGAGCGAAACTCCGTCCCCCCCAAAAAAAATAAAAATAAACAAAATAAAAGTGGATTATTACTATTTACTGATTCGAAGCTCTCTAGATAGATGCACATTTGAAATCAGAACTTGGCCTGGTCTGACCAGGCCTGGTGGCTCACGCCTATAATCCCAGCTCTTTGGGAGGCCGAGCAGGGGGGATTGATTGAGCCCAGGAGAGCCACGCTGCAGTGAGCTATGATAGGGCCACTGCACTCCAGCCTGAGCTGCAGAGCAAGACCCAGCAAGACCCTGTATCACAGAAGAAAAAAACGTTTTGGCCAGGGGTGGGGCGTGGCTGGAAGGCACTAGGGGCGGAGGGAAGGCGCGGCCGACAGCGCCCCGTGTGGCTGCCCAGCGCGCAACCAGGCTGACGTTACGGGTTCCACAGGTTGGGTAAAAGCCGCGCGCGGCCGCCCCTGCGCAAATCAGTCGCTCTCCGCCACCGCAGTCTTGAACCCCATCTTCCCGCCTGGCTTCTTCGGGACTCAGGGGTATCTTACTTAACTCAGGCCTGATTTCTCGCAGGCCACACCGTCGTGGGGACCCAGGAATCTTGTTGCCAAATTCCTGCCCCTCAGACACCTATTTCCAACCCTTCTGAAAGGAGACCCAGGGGCCTGGTGGCTCTGTGCCTCCTTCCTCGAGGACAGAGAGATAGCAATGCCTCCCTGACCCGTTCCTTCTTGAAATCTCAGCTCTCTGACCTTTAACCCCGTGCCACGACCAAAGATCCAGACCTCCACCACGACTCAGGAGGGCTGAGTCCAAAGTCCCACCTCCCCGGTAGCTCCCAGACCTCTCCCGCCCTCCGACAAGAGTTCCCCGGCAGGGCGCGCTGGCTCACGCCTGCAAGCTCAGCACTTTTAGGAGGCTGAGGTGGGCGGATCTCTTGAGCTCAGTTGTTCAAGACCAGCCTGGGCAACATGGTGAGACCCCCATCTCTGCTAAAAACACAAAAATAAAATAAAATAGCCGGGACTCGTGAGGCGTGCCTGAGTTCCCAGCTACTCGGGAGGCAGAAGTGGGAGGATCACTTGAGCCTGAGAGACAGAGGTTGCAGTGAGCTAAGATCTCACCACTGTACTCCAGTCTGGGAGACAGAGCAAAACCCTGTCTCGGAAAAAAACAAAAAGCCAGACACGGTGGCTCACGCCTGTAATCCCAGCACTTTGAGAGGCTGAGATGTGCGGATCATAAGGTCAGGAGTTTGAGACCAGCCTGGCCAATATGGTGAAACCCTGTCTCTACTAAAAATAACAAAAATTAGCTGGGCATGATGGCGAGTGCCTGTAATCCCAGCTACTCAGGAGGTTGAAGCAGAAGAATCACTTGAATCCAGGAGGCGGAGGTTGCAGTGAGCCAGAGACTGTGCCATTGCACTCCAGCCTGGGTGACAGAGCAAGACTCAGTCTCAAAAAAAAAAAAAAAAAAAAAAAATCCCAGGCCTCCCATGGCCCCTTGCCCTTCTCTGAAGAGACCCAGATATCCTACCTGCACTTCCCACCCACCCACTGAGAAGCCCCCTCCTATCGCTACCCACCTAAACCACCCCATCCTGCTCCTTTTTGAAAATCAAACTCAAACCACACCAACTACTTTGTGTGTGTGTGTGTGTGTGTGTGTGTGTATTTTTAGTAGAGACAGGGTTTCACCATGTTAGCCAGGCTGCCCTCGAACTCCCGACCTCAGGTGATTCTCCCACCTCGGCCTCCCAAAGAGCTGGGATTACAGGTGTGAGCCACAGCGCCCGGTCAAATTTCATTTTATTTTTAAAAGATATTTTTAGAGATGGGGCCTCACTATGTTGCCCAGGCTGGTCTTGAACTCCTGGTTCACGTGACCCTCCCACCTCGGCCACACAAAATTCTGGGATTACAAGCATGAGCCTCCGCTTCCGGCCTCCAAATCCCACCTCTTGAAAACCCACGTGCCAGATCATCCAGCCACGCCCCCTTTGGAGACACTAGTACCTGCAGTCCCCTCCCCGTTCTCTAGGGCCCGCCCTCTCCTTTCACTCTGGGCGAGGCCGCGCCTATTCCGGCGGCACTCGGGATTCTCCCATGGCTGTGGCGTTGGCCCCGCGGGGGCGACAGTGGGAAAAGGCCCGCGCCTTTGACCGGGCGGTGAGGCTGCTGCAGCGCCTGGAAGAGCAATGCAGCGACCCCCGGCTGTCCATGAGTCCCCCTTCGCTTCGGGACCTGCTGCCCCGCACAGCGCAGCTGCTTCAAGAGGTGGCTCAAGCTCGTCGGGCTGCCGGCGGAGGCGACCCGGGGGATCCCGGAGGCTCCGAGAACTTTCTAGTTATCTACCTGGCCAATCTGGAGGCCAAGAGCAGGCAGGTAGCCGAGCTGCTGCCGCCCCGGGGCCGAAGGAGCGCCAACGACGAACTCTTCCGGGAGGGATCCAGACTCAGGTGAGCCTTCCCCCGAGAACAGAGTCCTCAGGGGTGAGGCCCAGGTCTCTCGCTCCCAGCCCTCCTCCCTCAGACCCAGGAGTCCAGGCCCCAGCCCCTCTTCCCTCAGACCCAGGAATCTAGACCCCAGCCCTTCCTCCCTCAGACCCAGGAGTCCAGACCCCCAGCCCCTCCTCCCTCAGACCCAGGGGTCCAGGCCCCCAGCCCCTCCTCCCTCAGACCCAGGGGTCCTGGCCCCCAGCCCCTCCTCCCTCAGACCAGGGATCCAGGCCCCCAGCCCCTCCTCCCTCAGACCCAGGAGTCCAGGCCCCCAGCCCCTCCTCCCTCAGACCCAGGAGTCCAGGCCCCCAGCCCCTCCTCCCTCAGACCCAGGAGTCCAGGCCCCCAGCCCCTCCTCCCTCAGACCCAGGAGTCCAGGCCCCCAGCCCCTCCTCCCTCAGACCCAGGAATCCAGACCCCAGCCCCTCCTTCAGACCCAGGCCCCAGCCCCTCCTTCCTGAGGGAACCTGGAAAATGTACCACCCAGTTTTCTCCTTCCTTGGGCACCCATGTCCCTGGCCCCCATTTTGCTTTTTCCTTGGTCCCCCAGTAGCCCTATTCTGGTTCCCACCATCCCACTATCTCAGAATTCAGGGCCCTCTTGGGGCTGCCTACTTTGAGGATAAAATAAAAGTTAGCTATTACTATTATTCTCTGATTCGAAGTTCCCCAGATGTGTGCACATTTGTGATCAGAACTTGGCCTGGTCTGGCCGAGTACGGTGGCTCGAACCTGTAATCCCAGCTCTTTGGGAGGCCAAGCTGGGAGGATCCGGCCTCAGAATGTGGGGACCCCATGGGCTCCTAGGTTGAGGAGAAGTAGATGGACACAGCCGAAGAAACTGATCCTTAGGCCCCCATCATGGACTCTGCCTGGACCATCCACTTGGTCTTTAGTTCCCGGGGAACAGCTGGCTCCAGACCCAACCTTGCCTGGAGACCACCCCCATTCTGTTCTGCACTGAGGAAGGAACGAACCTCAGGAGTGACAGGGCAGGCAAGGTTTGGGGCCCAGAACAAGGTCTGTTTCAGTGACCCCATGCCACTTTGTTATATCAGATATTTTATAGTGTTTCCGTTTTTTTTTTTGAGACAGCGTTTCACTCTTGTTGCCCAGGCTGGAGTGCAATGGTGCGATCTTGACTCACTGCAACCTCCACCTCCCCAGTTCAAAGCAATTATCCTGCCTCAGCCTCCCAAGTAACTGGGATTACAGGCATGCACCACCACGCCCAGCTAATTCTATATTATTAGTAGAGATGGGGTTTCTCCATGTTGATCAGCCTGGTCTCGAACTCCTGACCTCAGGTGATCCACCCGCCTCGGCCTCCCAAAGTGCTGGGATTACAAGTGTGAGCCACCTCAAGGCTCTCATGGCTGTGGGAGCCTTTTTTTTTTTTGACACTGTCTTGCTCTGTCACCCAGGCTGGAGGGCAGTGGCACCATCATGACTCACTGCAGCCTCAAATTCCTGGGCTCAAGTGATCCTCCCACCTCAGCCTCCCAAGTACCTGGGACCACAGGTGCACCACATGCCAGGCTAATCTTATTTTTTGGTAGAGAGGAGGTCTTGCTCTGTTGGCTAGGCTGGCCTCAAACTCCTGGCCTCAAGCAGTCTTCCCACTTCAGCCTCCCGAAGTGCTGAGATTACAGGCAAGAGCCACCAAGCCCGGCCCAGTATTTCCTTAATTCATCCTGAAATGACATGCAGAGTTTTAACAACCTACCCACTCATAGTTTTTTAATCATTGTAATGTCCAAATTATAAGAGAGTCATAAGATTAATGTTTTTTCCTAACATATTATCTATGTTTTGAATGAAAATGCCAAGGCATAATTATTCTGGAAGGCAGAATTGACTAGTCAGACATCGTACCTGTAGGTAGAACCACCATGATACAGAATCAAATAGTCTTCCCTTAATGTATAGGAGAGCTGGATTTCTGCAAAATTCAGCATAATTTTTTTTGAGTCGGGGATCTTACTCTGTTGCCCAGGCTGCAGTGCAGTGGCACAATTTTGACCCACTGCAGTCTCCACCTTCCGGTTGAAGTGATTCTCCTGCCTCAGCCTCCCAAGTAGCTGAGATTACAGGCACCTGCCACCACGAAGGGATAATATTTGTAGGGTTTTTTTTTTTTTTTTGAGACAGAGTTTCGCTCTTGTCACCCAGGCTGGAGTGCAATGGCGCCATCTCGGCTCACCGCAACCTCCGCCTCCTGGGTTCAGGCAATTCTTGTGCCTCAGCCTCCCGAGTAGCTGGGATTACAGGCACGCGCCACCATGCCCAGCTAATTTTTTTGTATTTTTAGTAGAGACGAGGTTTCACCATGTTGACCAGGATGGTCTCGATCTCTTGACCTCGTGATCCACCCGCCTCAGCCTCCCAAAGTGCTGGGATTACAGGCGTGAGCCACCGCGCCTGGCCAATATTTGTAGTTTTTATTAGAGACGGGGTTTCACCATGTTGGCCAGGCTGTTCTCGAACTCCTGTCCTCAAGTGATCCACCCGCCTTGGCCTCCCAAAGGCATGAGCCACCGTGCCCAGCCAAAATCTAATAAAATCCATGTATATCGTTTTTAATTTTCTTTTCTCTCTTTTTTTTTTTGTTTGTTTGTTTGTTTTTTGGGGTTTTCTTGAGATGGAGTTTTGCTCTGTCACCCAGACTGGAGTGCAGTGGCCCAATCTGAGCTCATGTCACCCTCCACCCCCCAGGTTCAAGCAATTTTCCTGCCTCAGCCTCCCAAGTAGCTGGGATTACAGGTGCCCGCCATCACACCAAGCTGATTTTTGTATTTTTAATATAGACGGGGTTTCACCATGTTGGCCAGGCTCAGCCTCCCAAAGTGCTGGGATTACAGGCATGAGCCACCGTGCCCTGCAGGAATGGACTCTCACCTCGCACTGATGAGAGAGGGTCTGGAGCCTTATCCCTGCAGGCGTTCCCCTTTCAGGGAGGAAGAGGGTGTTGTTGGAAGCCCCAAGAACAGCGGGAGTCCTTTCCCCTCCCCACAGGCGCCAGCTGGCCAAGCTGGCCGTCATCTTCAGCCACATGCATGCAGAGCTTCGAGCGCTTTTCCCTGGGGGAAGGTACTGCGGACATGTGTACCAGCTCACCAAGGCCCCAGCCCACGTCTTCTGGAGGGAGCGCTGCGGAGCCCGGTGAGTAAGCCCTGTCCTCAGGGACCCTCGCCTCCTGGAGCCCCGTCCTGCCCTGGCCAGGCCACTGCTGCTTCCCTCCTGGAGAGCCGTCATCGTCCTTGGCTCCCAGAGGCCTCAGCGGTGTCTCCCCCACCCCTCCCACCCAGGTGTGTGCTACCCTGGGCTGAATTTGAGTCGCTCCTGGGCACCTGCCACCCAGTGGAGCCAGGCTGCACGGCCCTGGCCTTGCGCACCACCATCGACCTCACCTGTAGTGGGCACGTGTCCATCTTCGAGTTCGATATCTTCACCAGGCTCTTCCAGGTCAGGAAGGCCACGGCTGGGAGCCAGGCTCAGGTCCTGGAGGAAAAAGAGGGCTGGAGCCTGGGTCTGAGGGAAGAGGGGCTGGGGGCCTGGACTTCTGGGTCTGAAGGAGGAGGGGACTGGGGCCTGGACTCCTGGGTCTGAGGGAGGAGGGGCTGGGGGCCTGGACTTCTGGGTCTTAGCGAGGAGGGGGTGGGGAACTGGACTCCTGGGTCTGAGGAAGGAGGGGGCTAGGGTCTTAAACTCATGAATCCTGGAGAAAGAAGGGCTTGGGGTCTTCTTTTAAGGGATATGCCTGAGGCCCCATGGGTGTAAAGGAGGTGGCTGGACTGTCAGGTCCTGGGGACTGCTTAGGGATGTGAGCTGCTTCCCTGGTCTCTCCGTGACCCAAGCCCTGCCCCTCCACAGCCATGGCCAACACTCCTCAAGAACTGGCAGCACCTGGCAGTCAACCACCCAGGCTACATGGCCTTCCTCACCTATGACGAGGTCCGGGAGCGTCTGCAGGCCTACACGGACAAGCCGGGCAGGTAAAGGTCCAGGACTCGGGAACCAGGCTGAGGGCTCCGGGGTCTGGGTTCTGGGCTGGAGCGGCGTGGAGCCCAGATGTCCTTCCAAGAGTGGGAACAGAGGTACCCGGGACCCCAGAGAGTTGAGAGCTTAGAGGCAGGACACTGAGTGCCCCTGCCATCCTGCCTCTTCTCTCAAGCCCTCCCATACTGTCCCATAATCCTGCAGCTTAGGGACAGTCCCTGGTCTAGCAAGTAGCCCAAAAACCCTGCTTCAGGTTAAGGTCCATTTCTGGTAGGTCAGAGCCATGTGACACCATCTGTTCAATATTTTGAGTATGATAGGAGACCGAGAAACTAGACATGTGAGTCCTTAAATTATTTCAAGCCAAGAGTTCTGTGCTGTTGGGTCCCCCCGGAGAACTGAGCTGTCTAGAATACCAAGAGAACAGGAGGTCAGGTTTGTGAGTCTCTGCAGGGCTGAGGTGCAGGGGTCGGGAGGTGAGGGCATTGGCACTCTTCCAGTTACACTGCAGCTGATTTAAGGGAAAAGAAAAATAAAAGAATAAATTCTTGTAATTGAAAAGGCCAGGCCAGGCGCGGTGGCTCACGCCTGTAATCTCAGCACTTTGGGAGGCCGAGACGTGTGGATCACGAGGTCAGGAGTTCGAGACCAGCCTAGCCAACATGGTGAAACCCCGTCTCTAGTAAAGATACAAAAAAAATCAGCTGGGTGTGATGACACATGCTTGTAGTCCCAGCTATTCGGAAGGCTGAGGCAGGAGAATCACTTGAACCTGAGAGGCAGAGGTTGCAGTGAGGCGACATCACGCCATTGCACTCCAGCCTGAGTGACAGGATGAGACTCTGTCTCAAAAAAAAAAGAAAAGAAAAGGCCAGGCCAGGTGTGGTGGCTCACACCTTTAATCCCAGTAGTTTGGGAGGCCGAGGTGGGCATATCACAGGATGTTGGGAGTTTAAGACCAGCCTGGCCAACATGGTGGAACCCCGTCTCTTCTAAAAATACAAGAAGTAGCCAGGCGTGGTGGTGTGTGGCCTGTAGTCCAGCTACTTAGGAAATTGAGACGCAAGAATTGCTTGAACCTGAGAGGCAGAGGTTGCAGTGAGCCGAAATTGCGCCACTGCACTGCAGCCTGGACAACACAATGAGACTCTGTCTCAAAAATAAAAAGGAAGAAAAGAGAAAAAAGAAAAGAAGGTCAGGTTGTGGGTTTCAGGCACAGCTACATCCGGGTGCTCAGTGGCTATTGTCAGGGATCAGTTCCTGTTCATCCCCTTTCTCTACTTTCCTCTGTGTTGGCTTCATTCTCAAACACGGTTTCTCTTCATGGTGACAGATGACTTCCAAAAATTCCAGCTGTGTACCCCGTCTTCTTAGCAGCCTCTGTAAAAAAGAGGGCACCTTGTTCTGATGCTTCCAACAAAAGTCCCAGAAAGGGCTTCCATCACTGTGGTCAGGGGTCCTGAGATGCACTGATTGTTTAAACTGCAGTGAAGCCGGAAGAGCTCTCCAAATGGAAACAGGACTGTTTTTTATTGTAAAAGACCCAAGCAGGCAAAAACAGCAGATATCCCTGTAGAGGCAGGCAGGGATCTAGCACACGCCGTTGCCTAAAGGATGGGAAGCTGGGGCGAGGACTTAGACACCTGGATTCCCAGGTCGGGGGACTGGGAGTTCGCGGGAGGGACGGTGGTGAGCACTCCCTCACCACTTCCTGCCTCCCTCTCCCTCCAGCTACATCTTCCGGCCCAGCTGTACTCGCCTGGGGCAGTGGGCCATCGGCTACGTGAGCTCAGATGGCAGCATCCTGCAGACCATCCCTGCCAACAAACCGCTGTCCCAGGTGCTCCTGAAGGGACAAAAGGACGGCTTGTGAGTCTCCATTCTGGTAGGAGGAGGGTGTCAGCAAAATATGGTTCAAAAAATCTTGGATGTTGAGCACTGCCGGTAGCCACCAGGTTTGAAGGCGCAACCACTCACAAAGCAGACATCTCAAATCTGCAGTACTACAGGGTTCCAGCAGGTGGCAGTCAAAGGCCTTGAGGAAGGGGCACCTCTGAGGTTTGCACCAAGTGGCTGTAGATAAATAGGGCCCAAACGGATCATGAGGTCACGAGTTCAAGAACAGCCTGGCCAACATGGTGAAACCCCGTCTCTACTAAAAATACAAAAATTAGGCCAGGCGTGGTGACTCACGCCTGTAATCCCGGCACTTTGGGAGGCCGAGGCAGGAGAATCACTTGAACCCGGGAGGCGGAGGTTGCAGTGAGCCAAGCAGGTTTCTTTTCCTTTTTTTTTTTTTTTTTGAGGCGGAATCTCACTCCGTCACCCAGGCTGGAGTGCAGTGGCACAATTTCAGCTCACTGCAACCTCCATCTTCCCGGTTCAAGCGATTCTCCTGCCTCAGCCTCCCAAGTAGCCAGGATTACAGGTGCCTGCCACCATGCCCAGCTAATTTTTGTATTTTTAGGAGAGACAGGGTTTCTCCATGTTGGCCAGGCTGGTCTCCAACTCCTGACCTCCAGTGATTTTTCCTCCTCAGCCTCCCAAAGTGCTGAGATTACTGGCATGAGCCACCATGCCCGGCCAAGAAGGGAGGTTTCTTTTCAGTTTCACCTTCAGCCAGAACTTCCTTTTTAAGAAGCCTCTACATAGGATTTACTCCTGAACGGAACTTGACCTCGTGACCTGCCTCAGCCACCCAGTGTGCTGGGATTACAGGCGTGAGCCACTGCGTCTGATCTAAGCCAGGAATTTTCTTTTTTTTTTTTTTTGAGACGGAGTTTCGCTCTTGTTACCCAGGCTGGAGTGCAATGGTGCGATCTCGGCTCACCACAACCTCTGCCTCCTGGGCTCAAGCAATTCTCCTGCCTCAGCCTCCCGAGTAGCTGGGACTACAGGCGCGCACCACCATGCCCAGCTAATTTTTGTATTTTGAGATGGTGTTTCACCTTGTTGTCCAGGATGGTCTCGATCTCTCCACCTCGTGATCCACCTGCCTCAGCCTCCCAAAGTGCTGGGATTATAGGCGTGAGCCACCATGCCCGGCCTTTTTTTTTTTTTTTTTTTTTTTTTAAGACGGGGTTTCACCATGTTGGTCAAGCTGGTCTTGAACTCCTGACCTCCGGTGATCTGCCCGCCTTGGCCTCCAAAATGCTTGGATTACAGGCATGAGCCACCACGCCCGGCCAAGCCAGAAATTTTCATCCTATGTTCTGGTTCTTATTCTATCTCATCCTTGTTTTTAGAGCTTGAGTCACCGAGGTTTTGTGTCCCCTTCTTTGGGGGTCTGAGTGCACACAGCCCTGCCCTGGGGTATTTGAGAAGACACAGTCCCGATTAGAGGAGGGCCGAGGGAAGAGAACCCCAGGCCAGCAATGGATTTGGGACAGATCCTCATCTCAGGGAAATATGGGGCCCTGTGGGGGAAAGATCCTTGTTCATCCTGGGGTGGGAGATACGGGATGGTCCCCCAGTCACTCTCTCTTCCCTTCCCCCAGCTACCTCTACCCAGATGGAAAGAACCACAACCCAGACCTGACTGAGCTCTGCCAGGCAGGACCCCAGCAGCGCATCCACGTGTCAGAGGTGAGACACGCGCCTGCACCCTCTGTCCCCGTTCCCCGACCCTGCCACACCCACGCTGCCTGGCCTCAGAGGCCTGCGGTGGAATGCTGGCTTGGTGGCTGTGTGACCTTGGGTAAATCACTTGACCTCTCTGAGGCTCAGTTATTCTTCCAGAAAATATGGCTCCTCCTGCCTCTCTCCCAGGGGTGATCACAGGGATTAAATAAGGAACTGACACTGCTGAGATCATCAGGATAGCAAATGCATTTGAGCACTAGCCAGTGATAGCCCCTGCCAGCTCCTGATCTTCATAGCCACCCCATGAGTGAGACAGAAACAACAAATAATTTATTTTTATTTTTATTTATTTATTTATTGAGACAGAATTCCGCTCTTTTTGCCCAGGCTGGAGTGTAATGGCACAATCTTGGCTCACCCCAACCTCCGTCTCCTGGGTTCAAGCGATTCTCCTGCCTCAGCCTCCCGAGTAGCAGGGACTACAGGCATATGCCACCACACCCAGCTATTTTTGTATTTTTAGTAGAGATGAGGTTTCGCCATGTTGGTCAGGTGGGTCTTGAACTCCTGACCTCAGGTGATCCACCGGTCTCAGCATCCCAAAGTGCTGGGATTACAGGCTCGAGCCACTGTGCCCAGCTAAATAATTTATTTTTATTTTTAGAGATAGGGTCTCTTCTGTCACCCAAGCTGGAGCACAGCGGTGCAATCATGGCTCACTGCAGCCTTGACCTCCCAGGCTCAAGCGATCCTCCCACCTCAGCCTCCTGAGCAGCTGGGACTACAGGTGTGAGCCACTGCACCCAGCTAATTTCTGTATTTCTCTGTAAAGATGGATTTTCACTATGTTGCCCAAGCTGGTTTTGAACTCCTAAGTTCAAGCGATCCTCCCACCTCTGCCTCCCAAAGTGCTGGGATTACAGGCGTGAGCCACTGTACCTGGCCCTACATTTTTTTAGTATAAATATATCCCATGCAATATTTGGAACATTCTTACACTTCAAATTGTATTCAGTGTTTATGTGAAATTCAAATGTAGAGGCCGGGTGTGGTGGCTCATGCCTGTAATCGCAGTACTCTGGGAGGCCAAGGCAGGCGGATCCCTTGAGATCAGGAGTTCGAGACCAACCTGGCCAACACAGTAAAGCCCCATCTCTACTCAAATTACAGAAATTTCTCAGGTATGGTGCTCACACCTGTAATCCAAGCTGAGGCATGAGAGTTGGGCGGCTGAGGCACAAGAATCACTTGAACCAAGATTGCGCCACCGCACTCCAGCCTGGGCAAGAGAGTGAGACTCCATCTCAAAAAGAAAAAAAAAGAAATTCAAATTTAGGTTAGGTGCAGTGGTTCATACCTGTAATCTCAGCACTTTGAGAGGTTTGGGAGGCTGAAGCAGGTGGATCACCTGTGCTCAGGAGTTCAAGAAGGGCCTGGGCAACATGGTGAAACCCCATCTCTACCAAAAATGCAACAAATTAGCCCACCTACTTGGGAGGCTGAGGTGGGAAGATCACTTGAGCCTGGGAGTTGGAGGTTGTAGTGAGCTGAGATCGTGACCCTCAACCTAGGTAACAGAAGAAAGAAAGAGACAGGGAGAGAGGGAAGAAAGGGAAGGAGGGAAAGAAAGGAAGGAAGGGAGGGAGGGAGGGAGGGGAAGGAAGGAAGGAAGGAAGGAAGGAAGGAAGGAAGGAAGGAAGGAAGGAAGGAAGGGAGGGAGGGAGGGAGGGAGGGAGGGAGGGAGGGAGGGAGGGAGGGAGGGAGGGGAAGGAAGGAAGGGGGGAGGGGAGGGAAGGGAGGGAGGGAAGAAAGGAGGGAAGGGAAAGAGAGAGAGAGAAAAAGGGAAAGAGAAGAGAGGAGGGAGGGAGGGAAGGAAGGAAGGAAAGAAAATTCAAATTTAGTAGAATCCAGTATTTTTATTTGCTAAATCTGGTACCACTGGGTATAGACAACTAGGGAGAAGTCTCATAACAAGGAGTAAAGATGTGGCCGGGCGTGGTGGCTCCCACCTGTAATCCCAGCACTTTGGGAGGCCAAAGGAGGCAGATCACTATAGGTCAGGAGTTCAACACTAGCCTGGCCAACATGGTGAAACCCCATCTCTACTAAAAATACAAAAATTAGCCAGGCGTGGTGGCCCATACCTGTAGTCCCAGCTACTAGGGAGGCTGAGGCAGGAGAATCACTTGAACCCAGAGGCGGAGCTTGCAGTTAGCTGAGATCATTCCATTGCACTCCAGCCTGGGCACAGAGTGAAACACCATCTCAAAACATATACACACACACACACACACACACACACACACACAAAATGAGTTAAGACATGTAGGAGGCAGTTGGACATGCTCACCTTGAACTTAGGAGAGGGTTCAGGTCTGGCGTAGAGGTTTGGTTTATTATTATTACTTTTTTTTTTTTTTTAAAGACAGTGTTTCATCATGTTGGTCAGGCTGGTCTTGAACTCCCGACCTCAGGTGATCCACCCACCCTGGCCTCCAAAGTGCTTGGATTACAGGCGTGAGCCACCGCGCCCGGCCTACTATTATTTTACATAGAGACATGGTCTTGCTGTGCTGCCCAGGTCGGTCCAGAACTCCTGGGCTCAAGCAGTCCACCTGCCTGGACCACCAGAAGTACTGAGATTACAGGTGTCAAGTCAGAGGTTTGGGATTTTGTTTTGGTTTTCTGTTTTTTTTGAGATGGAGTTTTGCTTTTGTCGCCCAGGCTGGAGTCCGGTGGCGCAATCTCGGTTCACTCCACCTCCAGGGTTCAAGCGATTCTCCTGCCTCAGCTTCCAGAGTAGCTGGGACTACTATTAGCCACCACTTCCAGCTAAATTTTCTATTTTGAGTAAAGACAGGGTTTCAACATGCTGGCCAAGTTGGTCTCGAACTCCTGACCTCAGGTGATCCGCCCGCCTCTGCCTCCCAAAGTGCTAGGATTACAGGGATGAGCCACCGTGCCTGGCCGAGGTTTGGGATTTTCTTCCTGTGGCCCGAGTTGCGTCCCCACGGCTGACACATGCCCCTCACGGTCTCCTCTATCATCTCACCTGCCAGGAGCAGCTGCAGCTCTACTGGGCCATGGACTCCACATTTGAGCTCTGCAAGATTTGTGCTGAGAGCAATAAGGATGTGAAGATCGAGCCATGTGGACATCTGCTCTGTAGCCGCTGCCTGGCTGCCTGGCAGGTGGGCCTGATCCCTGCGCCACCTTCCCGGCTGGTCTCCCCCTCTCCACAGTGAAAGCCCGGAGAGGACCTCCTCTATACCTCATTGATCATATGGGGAAACTGAAGTCCAGAGAGGGCCGAGAGCAGCTAGGGACCTCTCAGGAGCCCGGCTGTCTTTCCCCGGGCCTCTCTGGTTCCATCCCACTCTGCACACACTGCCTCTGTTTCGCCCTCTCCAGCTATGTTATAGGTGGAAAGCTCTCCTTCCTACCCTGCTGGGTGATCCCGAGCCAATGGCTTCACCTCTCTGAGCCTTGGCCTCGTCTCCTGGAGAATGGCGCTGAGGATAGTGATCTCCCAAGGGCCACAGTAAGGCCGGGCTCAGTGGCTCGTGCCTGTAATCCCAGCACTTTGGGAGGCCAAGGCCGGTGGATCACTTGAGCTCAGGAGTTTGAGACCATCCTGGCCAACATGGTGAAACCCCATCTCTACTAAAAATACAAAAATTAGCCAAGTGTGGTGGTGGGTGCCTGTAATCCCAGCTGCTCAGGAGGCTGAGGCAGGAGAATTGCTTGAACCCAGGAGGTGGAGATTGCAGTGAGCAGAGATCACGCCACTGCACTCCAGCCTGGGTGACAAGGAGACTCTTGCCTCAAAACAAAAAAGAGTCAGCCGGGCGCAGTGGCTCATGCCTGTAATCCCAGCACTTTGGGAGTCCGAGGTGGGTGGATCACGAATCAGGAGTTCAAGACCAGCCTGGCCAAGATGGTGAAACCCCATCTCTACTAAAAATACAAAAAAATTAGCCAGGCATGGTGGCAGGTGCCTATAATCCCAGCTACCTGGGAGGCTGAGGCAGGAGAATCGCTGGAACCCAGGAGGCAGAGGTTGCAGTGCGCTGAGATCGTGCCACTGCACTCCAGCCTGAGAGAGCAAGGCTCTGTCTCAAAAAAAAAAAAAAAAAAACCAAGGGCCAGGGAGGTTTGAGCCTGGAAAGGCCTGACCTGGAAGCTGTGGCCACTGCCCCTGATTCGTGATCCACCCACCTCGGACTCCCAAAGTGCTGGGATTACAGACCCCAGCCTGTGCCAGCCCCTCCTGACCTGGGCTCTGGCTCCGTTCCCCTCTCACCTTCCCTCCCAGCATTTTCCTCCACATCCCCCTTCTCTCCAGGACTCCTCTTCTGTCCTTCAACTCCCTTCCTCTGTCCGTCCTCCCCACATCAATCTTTTGGGCAGGGAGCTCCTCCTTGGCCCAAGAGGAGGGCAGGTGCATTAACCCTTTCCCTCCCAACCCCGCCCCCCCAGCACTCAGACAGCCAGACCTGCCCCTTCTGCCGCTGCGAGATCAAGGGCCGGGAGGCTGTGAGTATCTACCAATTCCATGGCCAGGCTACTGCTGAAGACTCAGGAGATGGTAGTCACCAGGAAGGCAGGGAGCTGGAGCTGGGGCAGGTGAGCAGGGCCAGGCAGGAGATGGAATCCAGATTCCTGCATCAGAGGGAGGAGGGGCTGGGGCCTGGACTCCTGGGTCTGAGGGAGGAGGGGCTGGGGGCCTGGACCCCTGGGTCTGAGGGAGGAGCAGCTGGGAGCTTGGACTCCTGGGTCTGAGGGAGGAAGGGCTGGGGGGCCTGGACTCCTGGGTCTGAGGGAGAAAGGGCTGGGGGCCTGGACTCCTGGGTCTGAGGGAGGATGAGCTGGGGGCCTGGACACCTGTGTCTGAGGGAGGAGGGGCTGGGGTCTGGACTCCTGGGTCTGAGGGAGGAGGAGCTGGGGGCCTGGACACCTGTGTCTGAGGGAGGAGGGGCTGGGGTCTGGACTCCAGGGTCTGAGGGAGGAGGAGCTGGGGGCCTGGACACCTGTGTCTGAGGGAGGAGGGGCTGGGGTCTGGACTCCAGGGTCTGAGGGAGGAGGAGCTGGGGGCCTGGACTCCCGGGTCTGAGCGGGGAGGAGCTGAGGGCCTGGACTCCTGGGTTCTAAGAGAACAGGGGCTGATAACAATATTCTCAGGTCCTAGGGGCCTGATCTTTTGCTTCCCCAAAGGCTGGGGCTGAGGCTTTCCCTGCTTGTAACCCTCCTCAGTGTTGGTACTTTTCTTGGTCTTGGTTATATCCTGAGTCTAGAACAGTGCCTGAATGCCAGGCCTAGGCAGGACAACATGAAGGTGAGAAGAAAATGGCAGCTGGAAAGCTCCCCTGTCCATGTCTGTTCCCTCCAGGTGCCCCTTTCGGCCCCTCCACTGCCCCCACGGTCAGAACTTTCCCCGAGGAAACTCAGGAATGCTCAGACAAAGGTGGTGAGTCGGGCGCTGGTCTGAGGTTGGGGCTGGGTCCCTGGTCCACCTGGCACTCAGGGGTGCCAGGGCAGAGACTCATCCTTGGCACCCATCCCCTCTGTGACCTCTTCCCTTGTTTTCTTTTCTTTTGTTCTTTTTTTTTTTTTTTTTTTTGAGACAGATCTTTCACTGTCACCCAGGCTGGAGTGCAGTGGTGCTGTCTTGGCTCACTGCAACCTTTGCCTCCCAGGTTCAAGCAATTCTCGTGCCTCAGTCTCCCGAGTAGCTGGGATTACAGGCATGCACCACCACACCCAGCTAATTTTGTATTTTTAGTAGTGATGGGGTTCCACTGTGTTGGCCAGGCTGGTCTCAAACGCCTAACCTCGTGATCTGCCTGCCTTGGCCTCCCAAAGTTCTGGGATTACAGGGGTGAGCCAGTGCACCGGGCCCTTATTTTTTGTTTTGTTTTAAGATGGAGTTTTGCTCTTGTTGCCCAGGCTGGAGTGCAATGGTGCAATCTCAGCTCACTGCAACCTCTGCCTCCAGGTTGAAATGATTCTCCTTCCTCAGCCTCCCAAGCAGCTGCGATTACATGCATGTATCACCACTTCTAGCTAATTCTGTATGTTTTAATAGAGACGGGTTTCACCATATTGGTCAGGCTGGTCAGTAACTCCCAACCTCAGGTGATCTGCCCGCCTGGGCCTCCTCCCAAAGTGCTGGGGTTACAGATGTGAGCCACTGCGCTCGACCTACTTATTTTTTAATGAGCCCTGCCCTGGCTTTCTTTTCTCCCCACGCTGCCACCGCAGGATTTTGGGGACCCTGGATTGCTGGGGAGAGGCAGATCTCTGCTCCCATCTCTGGCTGAGTACACACAGGCTTCGATCAATACTCAGCTGCCTTCAAACAAACAGCTCAGGAAGTCCGGGAACATTATTCTACCACAGCAAACAAGAGAGCCGGCAGGAAGGGGGAGGGGGCGGAGGGGGGAGGGGGGGCAGCCAGCCAGAAAAGCTAAAAACAGATCCAACCTGCAGCCAGAAGCAAATGGAAACATTAGGAGGCACTCAGCCGGCTCCCTGAGGACAGTGACAGGGGAACAGCCAGGACAGCAGGCAGGCAGGCACCTCGAGCCTGACGGTCACAGCTTTGCCAGGCCGTACCCTCCACCTCACCCGTCCTTTCCTCCTCTCCCCAAACCCTGCCTGATTAAAATTCCAGTCCACTCCTACCTACCCTTTCTTTCTTCAGAACATACCACGGAAGAGACAGCCTTGGGTTTGCTCTTCTCAGCAAGGCAACTGTCAGCACTTTTTTTTTCCTTCTTTTTTTTTTTTTGAGACGGAGTTTCCCTCTTGTTACCCAGGCTGGAGTGCAATGGCGCGATCTCGGCTCACCGCAGCCTCGGCCTCCTGGGTTCAGGCAATTCTCCTGCCTTAGCCTCCTGAGTAGCTGGGACTACAGGCACGCGCCACAGTGCCCAGCTAATTTTTTGTATTTTTAGTAGAGACGAGGTTTCACCATGTCAACCAGGATGGTCTCGATCTCTTGACCTCGTGATCCACCCGCCTCGGCCTCCCAAAGCGCTGGGATTACAGGCTTGAGCCACCGCGCCCGTCCTTAAACTCTTGATCTCAGGTGATCTGCCCACCTTGACCTCTCAAAGTGCTGGGATTACAGGTGTGAGCCACCGCGCCTGGCCCTGCTTTTTCCTTTTTTTTAAGATGGGGCCTCTGTCACCCAGGCTGGAGTGCAGTGGTGCAGTCACAGCTCACTATAGCCTCAATCTTCTGGGCTCAAGTGATCCTCCCTTCTTAACCCCCAGAGTAGCTGGGACCACAGGTGCACGTCACCACACCTGGCTCATTATTAAATTGTTTTTCAGAGATGGGGGTGGAGCTGCTGTGGACACTGGATGTGGTGGGACTGTGTCAGTGGTCAGTGTCACTGTGGTTGTGATCTGTGTATGGTGCTGTGTCCCCTGGGCTTGCTCTCTGCACACTGCTTTCTCCATCTGAGAAACCTACCTTTAGGATTCAACACTGCCATTGAGCTGAACCTCTTCACCCCACTGACCACTGGGGATCTCTCTGGCCCTCGGGGTATCCATGGGGATAATGGGGACCAGCCTGGCACAAGCCCCATGGGCTGGTTTTGGTTTTGTTTTGTTTTTTAAAGACAGAGTCTTGCTCTGTCGCCAGACTGGAGTGCAATGGCACGATCTCGGCTCACAGCAACCTCTGACTCCCGGGTTCAAGCAGTTCTCCTGCCTCAGCCTCACAAGTAGCTGGGACTACAGGCGCAGGCCCCCACACCCAGCTAATTTTTGTATTTTTAGTAGAAATGGGTTTTCACCATGTTGGTCAGGGTGATCTCGATCTCTTGACCTCGTGATCCACCCACCTCAGCCTCCCAAAGTGCTAGGATTACTGGCATGAGCGGCTTCGTCTACCCTCTCCATGAGTTTTGATGAGGCCAGGAGATCAGTCATCTGTAACCTGAGTCTTATCCCCTCCCTCACGTCTCAGAAATCCCCACTGGCGGCCGGGCGCAGTGGCTCACACCTATAATCTCAGCACTTTGGGAGGCCAAGGTGGGCAGATTGCTTGAGGTCAGGAGTTCAAGACCAGGGCCAACATAGTGAAACCCCATTTTTACTAAAAAATACAAAAATTAGCTGGGTGTGGTGGCGAGCACCTGTAATCCCAGCTACTCGGGCGACTGAGGCAGGAGAATCGCTTGAACCCAGGAGGTGGAAGTTGCAGTGAGCAAAGATGGTTGCACTCAGTCTGGGTGACACAGCAAAAACTCCATCTCATAAAAAAAGAAAGAAGGAAATTCCTACTGCCTCCCCAGGGCCCCAAGAACTCAAGTCCTCTTGACTCCCTAAAGACCTGGGACTGGGGATGTGACCTCCTTCCCCACCTCTTGCCTTCCCCCACTCCACCTCCTTTCCAGCAACACTGGACGCTTGCTGCCCTTCCAGCTAGCCAGCAGGCCCCATCCACTGGGAGCCTCTGGATCCTTCTTGCTGTCAGGCATCAGCTGGGTCATCCCATCTCCAAGAGGCTTCCCGGCATCTTCCTCTCTCCCAGGCGCTCTGGGAGGAACACACTCTGAGACATTGCCTTCTTCAGGAGCCGATCAGTCACTGCAAGGCTCAGGCTCAGGAGAGCATCAGCTGCACCAGGACGAAGATAGTTTCTCATCTTATTCTCAGAGCTGAGAACAGGGCCTTGGCCTGGAGCGGTGGCTCCTGCCTGTAATCCCAGCACTTTGGGAGGCTGAGGCGGGAAGATGGATTGAGCCCAGGAGGTCATAGCTGCACTGGGCTATGTCTCATCGCTGCTTCCAGCGCAGGCAACAGAGTGAGACTTTGTTGTGGTTTTTTTGGTTTTTGGTTTTTTTTGAGACGGAGTCTCGCTTTGTTGCCCAGGCTGAGTGCAGTGGCGTGATCTCAGCTCACTGAAACCTCTGCCTCCCGGGTTCAAGCAACTCTCCTGCCTCAGCCTCCTGAGTAGCTGGGACTACAGGAGCCCACCACCACCCGTGGCTAATTTTTGTAATTTTAGTAGAGACGAGGTTTTCACCATGTTGGCCAGGCTGGTCTTGAACTCCTGACCTTGTGACCCACCCACCTTGGCCTCCCAAAGTGCTGGGATTACAGGCGTGAGCCACCGCGCCTGGCTGTTTTGTTTTGTTTTGTTTTGTTTTGCTTGAGACAGAGTTTCGCTCTTGTTACCCAGGCTGTAGTGCAGTGGTGCAATCTTGGCTCACCACAACCCCCACCTCCTGGATTCAAATGATTCTCCTGCCTCAGCCTCCCAAGTAGCTGGGACTACAGGTGTGCGCCTCCATGCCTGGCTAATTTTGTATTGTTTTTCACAGACTGGTTTTTCACCATGTTAACCAGGTTGGTCTCAAAGTCCTGACATCAGATGATCCGCCCACCGTGGCCTCCCGAAGTGCTGGTTTACAGGCGTGAGCACCGCGCCCACCGGGCACCTGTTTTTTCTTTGTTTGTTTTTGTTTTTAAAAAGAAGGAAAGAAGAGAAGGAGGAAGGGAGGGAGGAAGAGAGGGAGAAAGAGAGAAAAATGAAAAAGGAAAGAAAAAGGAAAAGAAGGAAGGAGAAAGGGAAAGGAGAGGGAGGGAAGGCCCGCTCTATTGGAGGGGTTCGGGGAGTGTGTGGGGCGCAGGAGTGAGCAGAAGTGATAGACACATGGATGGACAGGTGAGCAGACAAACTAAAACTTCTTCCTACACAAGTTAGAGGCGAGAGGGAAAAGGCAGCATGGGCTGGGGACAAGGCCAGGGGTCCAGTCATGTGTCCTCCCTGTCCAGGTCCTCTGAAATGACGTCCCCAGGCCCCAGGCTGCAGCTAACGGGACATTTCTTCATCTCCTCCCCCCACCCCCAGGCACCTGTGGCCTTCCCCAGACTTCGGGCCCCTCTTCCCTTGCCGAGAATTAAGACTGTGGCCTCAGCCCCACCGGAAGCCACCTCCAGCCCCCACGCCAGGGAGGGGGCTACAGAGTAAGTGGAGGGACTGGAAGGGTGCTCTGGGACTCCCAGGTCTAAGATAAAGGGGACAGGGAAGAGGAGAAGCGGGAAAGGCTGGATGCCGAGAATCAACCACCCTCTCAAACTCTGCATTGCAGAGACTTCTAAAGGGGAACTTCCCTCCAGCTGCCCTAGGAGCCCAGGACCCTGCCCCGGCCTGAGGCGGGTGAGTCCACTCTCCTAACCCTCCCTGGCCCACTCTACCTCCTCCACCTGCAGGTGCCCTAAACTAACCCGCTCCTCTCTCCGCCTGCAGGGCCCCAAGATGTGCTGCTAACGGGAGCCCCAAGGTCTGGAAGGGGGTGGTGAATAGGAAATAAACTGCCAAGCCTGCTCTGTCCTCCAGGGTGCAAAGAGTGCAGTGGCCAGCAGGGGGTAGCACAGGGCAGCGGGCACTGGGAAAGGGCAGTCCCCAGGCCTGGTCCCCACCTGACCCACAGGAGTCCAGACCCCAGCCCCTCCTCCCCTCATATCCAGGAGTCCTGACCCCAGCCCATCCTCCCTCAGACCCAGGAGTCCTGACCCCAGCCCATCCTCCCTCAGACCCAGGAGTCCAGGCCCCCAGCCCCCTCCATCCTCATACCCAGGAGTCCTGACCCCAGCCCCCTCCATCCTCATACCCAGGAGTCTAGGTCCCCAGCCCATCCTCCCTCAGACCCAGGAGTCCAGGCCCCCAGCCCCCTCCATCCTCAGACCCAGGAGTCCAGGCCCCCAGCCCCCTCCATCCTCATACCCAGGAGTCCAGGCCCCCAGCCCCCTCCATCCTCAGACCCAGGAGTCCAGGCCCCCAGCCCCCTCCATCCTCATACCCAGGAGTCCAGGCCCCCAGCCCCCTCCATCCTCATACCCAGGAGTCCTGACCCCAGCCCCCTCCATCCTCATACCCAGGAGTCCTGACCCCAGCCCATCCTCCCTCAGACCCAGGAATCCAGACCTCAGCCCCCTCCTCCCTCAGATCCAGGAGTCTAGGTCCCCAGCCCATCCTCCCTCAGACCCAGGAGTCCAGGCCCCCAGCCCCCTCCATCCTCAGACCCAGGAGTCCAGGCCCCCAGCCCCCTCCATCCTCAGACCCAGGAGTCCAGGCCCCCAGCCCCCTCCATCCTCAGACCCAGAAGTCCAGGCCCCAGCCCCCTTCACCCTCTGATCTTCTAATGGAATCTTGGATCTGGCACAGTGCTCACACTTGTAATTCCAAGGCTTGGGGAGGCCAAAAGGGAAAGATTAAGCCTGGGAAGCCAACGTTGCAAGGAGCTGTGATCGCACCACAGCACTCCAGCCTGGGTGACAGGCCGAGAGGAAAAAAAGGAAACTGGGCCCCCAGGCTTCTCTGCGATACACAGGAGTCCTGCTCTCAGGATTTAGGAGTCCAGGATCCCAAGTTCTCAGAGAATCAGGCATCCAACCTTCCTTCTCCATCATGGGGAAAAAAAACATCCCTAGACCCAGCCCCAGACATCCAGTTAAGTCTCTGTGAAAATGACCACACGTTTTCCTGATGGCCATCCACCCTGCCCTGCCACGCTCTGCTCTTACCCTTCTCTCTGTCCTTCACTCCTCTCTGACATCTTTCTCCCAGAATAACTAGTAATTTCCAGTCTAACTCTTGCTGAGGAATAAGAGATACCACCTCATGACTCATCTTGGAGTGACCGAAGCCTCCTCCACCTTGTTTAAAATGCCGGTCAGGAAGCCTCGAGCACTGCCCCACTAGGGCTCACCTTCCAGTAGAGAGAAGGGACCCGTACCTAGGTAGTGATGACCCAGAGTGGGCACGACTGGGGTAGGGAATCCCAGGGGGTTGCAGGAACCCAGAGGGGGCACCTGACTCAGCCTGGAAGGTCAGGGAGTGCTTCCAGGAAGAGGCAGTGTCTGAGCTGAGACTTCAAAGATGATGAAGTCAGACGTGGTGGCTCACAGCTGTAATCCCAGCACTTTGGAAGGTTGAGGCAGGCAGGTCGCTTGAGCTCAGAAGTTTGAGACCAGCCTGAGCAGCATGATGAAACTCCCACCTCTACAAAAAATTTTGGAAAAATTAGCCAGGCATGGTGGCACATATCTGTAAGTCCTAGCTACTCAGGAGGCTGAGGTGGGAGGATGGCTTGAGTCCGGGAGGTCGAGGCTGCAGTCAGCTGAGATTACACCACTGCACTCCAGCCTGGGCAACAGAGCAAGACCCTGTCTCAAAAAGGAAAAGAAAATGTTTTGAATGATCAAAAATATTTCAACAGACAAAAGGCTTAAAAGAATGTATCACAGATTTGGTTCCAAGCAACAGACACCACCTCAGGGGCAGAAAGGGAATTTATGGAGAGGATCTGGGGTCACTCGCAAAATCCCAGGAGTGAACTGGGGAATCAGGATTGGGAAGTGAGCAGGAAGAATCCTCGCTGCTGGCCAGTAGTGGTGCTGCAGCCACAGTCACCCAGAACCGGTCTGATGGGGTCATGCTAGTGATGACCACTGGACATTGTAGTTGTCTTGCTGCCTCTGCTGCCCCAGAAACAGGATGTGGCTGCTCTTCTCATTAGCTGTGGCTGGTAACAAATCACTTCACAACTTAGCCACAAATAACAGCAACCATTGCATTAGGTCTTATGGTTGCTGTGAGCCAGGATTTGGAGAAAGGCATGGCTGGTTTGTTCTGGCTCAGGATGCAAATGGTGCAATCAGTGATGCTTGAAGCAGGGCAGCTGCAGGTGCTGGACAGGTGGGCGTCTCTTTGTGGTCTCAGGGCCTCCCCCACCATGTGGTATCTGCCCTGGTTAGCTTGGGCTTCCCCACAACATGGCTGCCTCAAGGTAGTCAGACTCTTTATATATGGGTGCTGAAGACCCAGGCAGAAGCTACTTGGCCTTTTCTAGCTCATTTTGGGGATTCCACAACTTCTCTTCAGCTGAATTCTGTTGGTTACATGGAAGCCACCAAACTGCACAGATTTGAGAGAAGGGTGCCATAGATCCCACCTCTTGATGGAAAGAGTATCAGGCTCTGATTGTAGAAACACATGTGGGATGAAAGAGATTGTTGCAACGTGGTGAAACCCCATTCCTACCAAAAACCAAAAAAAGAACTAGGAGTGGTGGCACACACCTGTACTCACAGCTACTCAGGAGGCTGAGGTGAGAGGATCATTTGAGTGCTGGAGGCTGCAGTGAACCACGATCATGCCATTGCACTCCAACCTAGGTGACAGACCAAGACCCTGTCTCGAAAAGAAAAAAAAGATTGTTGTAGCCATCTTTGGAAAATAGAATCTGTCCCAGTTGCCATGCATGGCTGAAAGAGATGGCCAATTCCTGATGCTTCTGCGATATTCAAAAGTGTGGGAGGGGCTGGGTGAAGTGGCTCATGCCTGTAATCCCAACACTGAAGAGGCTGAGGCGGGTGGATCACCTGAGGTCAGGGGTTTGAAACCAGCCTAGCCAATGTGGAAAAACCCCGTGTCTACTAAAAATACAAAATTAGTTGGGCCTGGTGGTACATGCCTGTAACCCCAGCTATTTGGGAGGCTGAGGCAGGAGAATTGCTTGAACTTGGGAGGCTGAGGTTGCAGTGAGCCAAGATCACGCCATTGTGTGATCTTTCACAAAAGTGAAACTCTGTCTCAGGAAAAATGAAAAGGCAAATCTGGCCAAGCGTGGTGGCTCACACCTGTAATCCCAGCACTTTGGGAGGCCGAGGCAGGAGGATCACTTGAGCCCAGTTTCAGAAAAGATAAGTCTTACAAGTTAAAATATATGAGGATGGCCAGGCATGGTGGCTTATGCCTGTAATCCCAGCACTTTAGGAGGCCAAAGTGGGCATATCACGAGGTCAGGAGATCAAGACCAGACCATCCTGACTGACACAGTGAAACTCCGTCTCTACTAAAAATACAAAAAATTAGCCAGACATGGTGGCACGTGCCTGTAATCCCAGCTACTTGGGAGGCTGAGGCAGGAGAATCACTTGAACCTGGGAGGCGGAGGTTGCAGTGAGCTAAGATCGTGCCATTGCACTCCAGCCTGGGCAACAGAGCAGGACTCCATCTCAACAACAACAACAAAATACACACAGATACAAACACACACACACACACACACACACACAAGGATCTATACATGCGACAGCATGGATGGAATGAGAATGTTACTGAATTCAGTCCACAAGTATGTACTCATCCCCGCCTCATGCCAAGCACTGTTCTAGACACTGGAGATGCAGAGGTGGACAGAGCAACTTCCTGTTCTTTTGCAAATTCTGGAAAAGATAAACAAAAAGTAACCAAACATGATTTATCTGGCAGCAATAGATGCTATCAAGGAAAATGCAAGCTAAGAAATAAGGAGTGGCTGGGATAAAAGGAGTTGCTATTTGATTTGATTTGATTTTGTTTGCGACAGGGTTTTACTCTTCCACCTAGGCTGGAGTGCAATGGTGCAATCACGGCTCACTGCACCCCCGACCTTCCGGGCTCCAGTGATGGATCCTCACGCCTCAGCCTCCCATTTAGCAGGGACTACAGGCATGCACCACCACACCCAGTTAGTTTTTGTATTTTTTGTAGAGACAGCATTCCACTGTGTTGCCCAGGCTGGTCTCAAACTCCCAAGCTCACGTGATCCTCCCGCCTCAGGCGCCCAAATTGCTGGGATTACAGACTTGAGGCCCTGAGCCTGGCCTGGACCTCAGCTTTTACCCTGAGTGAGACAGAAGTCATGGGAGGACCCTGGGGCAGAAGAGTGACATGAGTTGACGCACATTTAACAGGGATCCCTCAGGCTGTTCTGTGAGAATGAGTTACAGGGAACAAAGGCAGACGGTGTTATGAGACTGATTTCTGCAAGTCTCCAAGCGGCCAGGGCTGCTGTTTTGATGTTTCTGACTTCTCTCCCTCATACACGAGCCATAGAGTTGTCCTTCCTCACCTAGAACCTTTTTTTTTTTTGAGACGGAGTTTCACTCTCGTTGCCCAGGCTGGAGTGCAATGGCGCGATCTCGGCTCACTGCAACCTCCACCTCCCGGTTTCAAGTGGTTCACCTGCCTCAGCCTCCTGAGTAGCTGGGATTACAGGCATGTGCCACCATGCCCGGCTAATTTTGTATTTTTAGTAGAGACACGGTTTCACGATGTTGGTCAGGCTGGTCTCAAACTCCTAAACTCAAGTGATCCCACTGCCTCGGCCTCCCAAACTGCTGGGATTACAGGCGTGAGCCACCACTGCACCCAGTCTCAGTCTATGGTATTAATAGCATCATTTCCAAACTAAAATATCCAGTATCTGGGTCCACATCTCAGCTGTGTGATTTTGGGCATGGTACTTAACCCTTCTAGGCTTCAGTTGTCTGTTTTGTAAAACGGGAACAAAATACCCATGAGTTCATTTGTGTTGTGTATCCTGGGATGCTCCAGTTTGGGTGGAACCTGCACGTGAGCTTGTGTGCTTTGCAAACCTTCCCTGAGCACCTGCACTCTGTCTGGTCTTGCACTGGGCGGGGTGCCCAGGGGAGGAGCCCTTAGCTCACCACAGTGATCACGACATCCCTGGCCCTGCCGTCATAGGCTCACAGTCCACTGAGGGGGACAACACATCCCCAGCCAGGGACTCAGAGTGTGCAGGGCTGAGGTGGGGAGCTCAGAGGGGGAAACTGACCCAGCCAGGGAAGGCAAACGAGACTTCCTGGAGGACGGGATGGTACAGCTAATCCTAAAGGGTCATCTTTTCCAGTTTAACAGTTGCTCTCTCGGATGGATTCAGTGGCTCATGCCTGTAATCCCAACACTATGGAAGGCGAGAGGATCGCTTGAGCCCAAGAGTTGGAGACCAGCCTGAGCAACACAGTATTACCCTGTTTCTATTACAAAAAAACTACAGGGCCGGGCACAGTGGCTCACATCTGTAATCCCAGCACTTTGGGAGGCCAAGACGGGTGGATCATGAGGTCAAGAGATCGAGACCATCCTGGTCAACATGGTGAAACCCCGCCTCCACTAAAAATACAAAAAATTAGCTGGGCGTGGTGGCGCGTGCCTGTAAATTCAGCTACTCAGGAGGATGAGGGAGGAGAATTGCCTGAACCCAGGAGGCGGAGGTTGCAGTGAGCCGAGATCGCGCCATTGCACTCCAGCCTGGGTAACAAAAGGGAAACTCCGTCTCAAAAAAAAAAAAACAACTACAAAAATTAGCTGGGTGTGGTAACACACACCTGTAGTCCCAGCTACTTGGGAGGCTGAAGTGGAAGGATTGCTTGAGCCCAGGAGGTGGAGGTTTCAGTGAGCTATGAGTGCACCACTGCCCTCCAGCCTGGGTGACAGAGCAAGACCCTCTCTAAAAACAAAAAACAAAAGCGTTGCTCTCCCGTGTGGCCAATGGATAAAGCAGCCTTGACCAGTCTAGTAACTCCCAGGCTCACCTGTAATCCAAGCCTTCTCTGTGTTTCTGAACAGGCAAAGCCCACCTCCCCAATCCCCCCTTCTGACCACTGTCCTTGGCTAGCTTCTCCCAGGTAACTAGTGACATCTAGTGGGGGATTTTGTCCGAGTCTGACCTGGCCTTTAGGGGGCTCCTGCCGTCCGACCTGTGACCCCACCCTTCCCTGCCGCGGCTGGACTCCTCCCCCTTCCAGCAGGTGCCCTGGCCTCCTCCCTACCCTTCTCACCTGCTCCCTCCAGCCCGACTCCTCCCCTCCCCACGAGGTTGCGAGGGAATCGAGCGAGAGCGGGAAGGAGAGAGGGAGGGTGGCATTCCTGGGATTCTCTGGATTGGGGGACGAGTGGGAGGGCCTTCCATGGGTGAGCAAGCGAGAGAGCACCCCGCACTCCACCCCCAGCCCCATCATCAAAGTGGCCTAGGAGGAACTGGATTTGAAGACCGTTGGAGATAAGAGGTTAAACGGGTTGATTCCAGGCGACTGGGCAGACGCGGAAAGCCGCCCAGAGCACTGACCACAGGGGAAAACATACTGGGAGCAGCTGCTTGGGGCCACTGGTTAGACTGGGAGAGGCCAGTGCGGGCCACCGGTTGTAGTGGGGTCTGCTGGTTAAAATCGACAGTGCCACCCTAGGCTGCTGGTCCCCGTGGGGACGAGTCCCCAAGTCACACTAACGGGGAGAGGGTCCACGATTGCCTGGGGAGACCCTAGCCCGGGTCACTGGCTACACGAATCGATCAGGACCCCCGCTGTGGGCGCTGGCCAGTTACCCGGGACAGCCCTGGACTTGGGGGCGGAGGGAGCCCCGAGCCTGGCCCCGTGCACTGGGAGGTCCGCTCCGGGTAGTGGGAGGTCCTGGCCCCGCGCCCGGGCACGGGGGGACGAGGGGGGCCTGGAGGGCGGGGCGGGGCGGGGCTGCCGGGGGCGGGGCCTCTGGCTCCCAGCCCCGCAGCGGCCGAGCTGCAGCCCGGACTCAATCGCCGCCGCCGCCGTGAACATGGAGCCCCCGGACGCACCGGCCTGGGCGTGCGGGGCGCTGTTGCTCGCAGTCCTGCTGGCGGCGCACCCAGGTATGGTCCAGGCTGAGAGCAAGGTGGGACTGGGGGGAGGCCCCTGGAGACCCCAGGAAAGCAAGGAGAAAGGGCTTTACGCTGACTCCAGGAAGCAAAATGTGGGGACCCCAAGGAGGAGGGATGCGGGAGTGTTGGAAGGTTCGCCTTCCAGTGAGAGATCTGGGGACAGCCAGGCGGGAGAGCTGGGGATGCCCAAGCGGTGGGTCAGAGACAACCAGAGAAGCCAGCCCCCTTCCCACTCGGCACCCTGGAATCCGGGTCCCACCTGCCTCCTCCCTCAGGCCCTGGAATTTGGGCCTTCCAGCCCCTCTTTCCTCAGACCCAGGAGTCCAGGCCTCCAGTGGCCAGAATGGCTTCCCCCAGGGCACAGAGAATGAAAACCCCAGGACTTCCTCCCTCAAAGGTCCTCAAGTTTTGAGAGGGCCTGGGACCCCTTAGAGAATCGAGGACCACGTGTCCCGCACCAGCGATCCATACATACTTAGGAATTCCCAGAGTCCAGTATAAAGAAACCGCCTCCCTCAGGAAGGGGCTGGAGCACCAGCCCCAGGCAGTGACAGTGGAACAAAATGTTTCCAAGTGACAGGCCCCGTTCCTGGGGCCTTAGCTATTCACACACCTGCATGGGGACAGACAGAGAGGAAGCCCTGGTGGGGGGCCAGGGACAGAAGAACAGAGATATGACAGGCTGGGAAAGAGAAGAAATCTCTGCCTGCACTTGCTATCTGCGCCTCAGACTCTCGGCCCTAGGCACCCGCCTGGCCCCCTTTGCCCCTCTCTGGGGACTGGCTGGGGCCAGAGGTGAGTGCCTGGGAATCCAGGACCCTGGCACATTCACGGTCAACAGTGGGTCCCCAGGGGTAGGGTTGGGCCAGACTGAGCGGGGAAGGGAAGGGAGGTTCTGAGAACTGATGCCAGGATGCCAGCCCAGAGGGTGAGGGAGGGTGAGGTTTTTCTACAAGAATGACTCCACCAGGCCCCAGCCTCCTCTCCCTCTGCTCCCAGGAGTCCAGGCACCCGGCTTCCCAAGATCCTGGGCCTCAACATTATCCTGTTGCTAGATGACTCACCTTATCCCATTCGCTGTTGTATCAAATGGAGAGGGGGGCCAAGAGGCGGTGGGGGGGGCGGTGGGGGGCTCTGGCTCCAGGCCGGGCAGGTCTCAGCCAGCCTGTCCCTCCCACATTCCTGAAACCTGCCCAGCCCTGTCCCCCCTCACCACCCCCACACACCCATCCCGCCTAAGCTCCAGGCCCAGCTGCAGCCCACACCCCAGCCCCTCACTCACGAGAGGGTGGAAGAAACTCAGGAGCTGAGAGGTGCAGGTGCAGAGAGAGGCAGAGTCAGGGACAGAGATGAAGACCCAAAAGGAGAGACACACACAGAGGTGGAGACCAGGATGGAGAGAGACATTTATCCAGCATCATGGAGATGGCCCTGCCCAGGGTGCTGGAGGGGAATGGCTGCGCCAGACCTGCTCCTGCCCTGGGGAGGGGCATGTGCTCTGTGGGGGGTAGCAAAGGCAGGTGCAGGATTACCCCACTAGTGTTCCCTGGAGGCTGCAAGGCCCTGTGCAGCCCAGGAGGAGCCCTGGGTTCTGTAAGTGCGGAGAGAGATGTGTCTGAGACCACAGATGCAGGAGAAGGGATGCAGGCGAGATGACCTCAGGAATGAGGGGTTGGGGGCCTGGACTCCTGGGTCTGAGGGAGGAGGGGCTGGGGCCTGGACTCCTGGGTCTGAGGGAGGAGGGGCTGGGGGCCTGGACCCCTGGGTCTGAGGGAGGAGGGGCTGGGGGCCTGGACCCCTGGGTCTGAGGGAGGAGGGGTTGGGAGCCTGGACTCCTGGGTCTGAGGGAGGAGGGGCTGGGGGCCTGGACCCCTGGGTCTGAGGGAGGAGGGGCTGGGGGCCTGGACCCCTGGGTCTGAGGGAAGAGGGGCTGGGGGCCTGGACTCCTGGGTCTGAGGGAGGAGGGGCTGAGGCCTGAACTCCTGGGTCTGAGGGAGGAGGGGCTGGGGGCCTGGACACCTGAGTCCTGGGATAGAGGGGACCCTGTCTGGAGGGCTCCTCCTCTTGGTGTGGGGGACGATGGCTCAGTTGCCCTCTTGCAGATGCCCAGGCGGAGGTGCACCTGTCTGTGCCTCCGTTGGTGGAGGTGATGCGAGGAGAGCCTGTCACCCTGGACTGCACCCCTACGGGAACCCACGACCATTATGTGCTGGAATGGTTCCTTGTGAGTGTTTGAGGCTGGGGTTCGGGAGGGGGGGGAGGGGGCTGGAGTCAGGGCACAGCAGGGAACAGGGTCATTCTCTCATCAGTGCCTATGGCCTGTAGAGATCCACCAAGCCACACTGTGAGTCTTACCAAGGGGAAGGAATCTGCAGGGCACCCCGTGTTTGGGCACGGCTGAATCTAGAATGACATGGTCCTGCTGTGGACTGCGGGCTCCTGAGAGAGAACCATCAGAGACAGACACCAAGAAAGCAGGAGAGACCAGGCATAGTGGCTCCCGCCTGTAATCCCAGCACTTTGGGACGCCCAGGCAGGCAGATCACCTGAGGTCAGGAGTTCAAGACCAGCCTGACCAATATGATTAAACACCATCTCTATAAAAATACAAAACTTAGACGGATGTGGTGGCGGATGCCTGTAGTCCCAGCTACCTGGGAGGCTGAGGCAGGAAAATCACTTGAACCCGGGAGGTGGAAGTTGCAGTGAGCCAAGATTGCGTCACTGCGCTCCAGCCTGGGCAACAGAGCGAGACTCCATCTCAAAAGATAAAAAGCAGGAGACGAGGGGGGGTCAGGGAGGACTAAAGAGAGAAAATGAAAGACAGGTGGGAGAGGGAGAGACAGGAGGAGGGATGGGGCCGGCTGAGATGGAGAAAATGAGATGGAGAATAGGAGGCAGAAAAAATCAAGAGCTGATAGGAGGCCGGGGCAGGAGGAGGCGGGAAGGGACAGAGGGACCAGACGGAGCCATAATGAGAGGAAAAGAGGCAGAGCCAGGAGCCACAGAGAGAGAGAGAGAAGCTGAGGAGCGCGTGGACAGCCCGAGCTGAGAACCACCCCCTCGCGTGCGCGCGCCCGCAGACTGACCGCTCAGGAGCTCGCCCCCGCCTGGCCTCCGCGGAGATGCAGGGCCAGGGCTCAGAGCTCCAGGTCACAGTGCACGACAGCCGGGGCCGCAGTCCCCCGTACCAGCTGGACCCCTGGGGGCGCCTGGTGCTGGCTGAGGCCCAGGTCAGTGACGAGCGAGACTACATGTGCGTGGTGAGGGCAGGGGCGGCAGGCACTGCCGAGGCCACCGCGAGGCTCAGCGTGTTTGGTGAGTGTCCTCGGACGTCCCCCAAAGGGAGGCAAGCAGGGAGGGGCACAAGGCAGGGGCTCCTGACAGGAACGTCTTTTTCACAGCAAAGCCAGAGGCCACCGAGGTCTCCCCCAACAGAGGAACACTGTCTGTGATGGAGGACTCTGCCCAGGAGGTATCTCTGGAGGGACCTTGGTTACAGGATTCTGGAGGAGGAGGGGACAAGGGCCTGGACTCCTGGGCCTGAGGGAGGAGGGGCTGGGGACCCCTGGGTAATAAAGGAGGAGGGGCAAGGCCAGGCGTGGTGGCTCACGCCTGTAATCCCAGCATTTTGGGAGGCAGAGGAGGGCCTCAGAGGATCGCCTGAGGTCAGGAGTTCTGGACCAGCCAGGCCAACATAATGAAACCCGTCTCTACTAAAGATAAGAAAATTAGCCGGATGTGGTGGTGCACAACTATAATCCCAGCTACTCTGGAGGCTGAGGCATGAGAATCACATGAACCTGGGAGGCAGAGGCTGCAGTGAGCTGAGATCATGCCACTGCACTCCAGCCTGGGCCACAAATCGAGACTCTGCCCACCCCCCAAAAAAAGGAGGGGCAGAGGGGGAAGACGCCTGTGTCCTGGAAAGGAGAGAGCTGGGGGACCCAGAATCCTTGGTCCCTGGAGGATGGGGCTGGAGGCCTGGACTCTTCAGTCTGAGGAGTCGGGGACTAGGAATTCGGACTCTGGGGTCCTGGGAGAGTCGGGAGTTGGGAACACAGCTCCTGAGTCTGAGTAGGGAGAACTCCTGAGGGAGGAGGAGCCCCGACTTCAGAGCCCCAGCTCCGAGCCCAGGGCCACGCCTGTGTCTGCCTCAGATCGCCACCTGCCATAGCAGGAACGGGAACCCGGCCCCCAAGATCACGTGGTATCGCAACGGGCAGCCCCTGGCGGTGCCCGTGGAGATGAACCCAGGTGAGCGGCGGGAGCTCAGCAGGGCGGGAGCTCGGCAGGATGTGGGCTGGGGTGGGCGGTGGGGCCTGGCTGACCGACACCTCCCCATCTGTCCCAGAGGGTTACATGACCAGCCGCACCGTCAGGGAGGCCTCGGGCCTGTTGTCCCTCATGAGCACCCTCTACCTGCGGCTCCGCAAGGCCGACCGAGACGCCAGCTTCCACTGCGCCGCTCACTACAGCCTGCCCGAGGGCCGCCATGGCCGCCTGGACAGCCGCACCTTCCAGCTCACCTTGCACTGTGAGTCTGTGCTGGCCTCTGACCTCTGATCTCAGGCTGCACACCTCATTGAGGCCTGACCCTCTAGCCGGTGGCCTCACACTCCCCTCTAGCCCTCCACCTCCCTACTTCATGCCAAAAAAAATGTGCTAGTGCTGGCCACTGACCTCTGGCCTCAGCCATCCTGGCCTCTGACCTCTAACCTCCACTGAGCACCCTGGCCCCCTTGGAGTTTATGACTAAACGGTGCTTTCCACCCTCTCACCCTGAACTGGGGCCCCCTATGACATCTAGCCCCACGTCTCACACTGGCCTGTCGCCCACACGGACCTCTGACTCTGGACCTAGACTCCCAGTTTATTTCAACCTCTGAACTCTGGCACTTCAACTCTGAATAAGCGCGACCCTGAGGCTTGAAACCTATGACCCTAACCTTTGACCTGCCACAGCCCTCTCCTGGGATGAAGGGTTGGCCCCTTGCCTGTACTCTAACCTCGACCCTTCCCCTGATGATTCCCATCTCCCTGCCCTTCCCTTAGATCCCACGGAGCACGTGCAGTTCTGGGTGGGCAGCCCGTCCACCCCAGCGGGCTGGGTGCGTGAGGGTGACACTGTCCAGCTGCTCTGCCGGGGTGACGGCAGCCCCAGCCCGGAGTACACGCTTTTCCGCCTTCAGGTGACCCACCCAAGGGTCCCTCTGGGATCCGCCCCCCAGCCCCTGACCTCTGTGACCTAACCTGCATAACTTCTAATGTGGGACCTGGGAGGCCCCTGGCTTAGGCAGCCACCTGATCTGGTGGCCCACAATCTCTGACCGACCCCTGATTTGAGAGAGTCAGGATTTAGCATGCACCCTGACCTGATGACCCTGACCCCTGTTAGGGTCTGACTTAGTATGACTGTAAGCCGGTGGCTTCTGACCTAGCATAACCCTGCTGAACCAGGGTGGCTTCTGAGCCAGGTTCCTTGTCCCTGGTCTCCCAGGACAAGCAGGAGGAAGTGCTGAATGTGAATCTTGAGGGAAACTTGACGCTGGAGGGGGTGACCCGGGGCCAGAGTGGGACCTACGGCTGCAGAGTAGAGGACTACGACGCCGCGGAGGACGTGCAGCTCTCCAAGACGCTGGAGCTGCGTGTGGCCTGTGAGAGCCCTGGGGGAAGAGGAAGGCACGAGGGGTCCTGCCATCCGGGCCTCTGCGCCCTCCTGTCCACAGCCTGAAATTGCTGTCATCCCGCACACTCTGCCTTCAACCCTTTCACTGCATTTCTTTTTTTTTTTTTTTTCTGAGACAGAGTTTTGCTCTTTTTGGCCAGACCGGAGTGCAATGGCCTGATCTCGGCTCACTGCAACCTCTGCCTCCCAGGTTCAAGTGATTCTCCTGCCTTAGCCTCCCGAGTAGCTGGGATCACAGGCACACACCACCACCCTTGGCTAATTTTGTATTTTAAGTAGAGACGGGGTTTCTGCATGTTGGTCAGGCTGGCCTCGAACTTCCGACCTCAATTGCTCTGCCTGCCTCTTTTCTTTCTTTTTCTTTTCTTTTTCTCAATCTCCTGATCTGGTGACCCGCCCACCTCGGCCTCCCAGAGTGCTGGGATTACAGGCATGAGCCCCAGAGCCCCGCCCCTACCATCTATTTCTAACCAATCCCTTGACTCCCAGCTTCTAAGAGCGCTTTTCAGTTCACTTGCATCCAAGCCCTGGGAAAAGGCTGGATGCTCCCTTCACACTCCTTGCCTGTCCCTTCCTGGGGCAGACCCTGCACCAGATACTGGGGACACAATGTGACCAAAACAGGCCAGCCCCTGCATTTCAGTAGGGGAGACGGACGGTAAATGCTAACCGAGCCCTTTCAGTAACAATGGTGTATCCCCAGGTGAGATCGCCAATCAGAGAGCGGGGGGAGGGATTATTGTAGGTGCTGGGTGTTGCAGTCAGCTTTCCTGGGAAGCAGGTTCTGATTTGGATGTTTTCAGGCAGAAGGTTTGTGGGAAGTACCCCAAGATCCATACCTCTTGGGTCTAGGGAAGTAAAGGCAGCAGATTTGGCAGCAGGAGAGGTTGGGCTGAAGTTTAAAGAAGGCCTTGGGCAGGGCACAGTGGCTCATTACTATAATCCCAGCACTTTGGGAGGCCGAGGCAGGAGGATTGCTTGAGCCCAGGAGTTCGAGGCCAGCCTGGGCAACATAAGGAGACTCCGTTTGTACAAAAAAAATTTTTTTAATTATTCAACCTGAGGAAGCTGAAAAAAAAATTAAAACTTAGCCAGGCATGGTGGCCCACACCTGCAGTCCCAGCTACCAGGAGGTCCAGGTGGGAGGATTGCTGGAATCTCAAAGGTTGAGACTGCAGAGCGCCTAGATTGCACCACTGCACTCCAGCCTGAGCAACAGAGAAAGGCCTCGTCTCAGGAAAAATAAAAATAGGTCGGGCACAGCGGCTCAGGCCTGTAATATCAACACTTTGGGAGGCCGAGGTGAGTGGATCACCTGAGGTCAGGAGTTCAAGACCAGCCTGCCCAACATGGTGAAACCCTGTCTCTACTAAAAAAAAAAAAAAAAAAAAAGCTAGGCATGGTAGCAGGTGCCTGTAATCCCAGCTACAGCTACTCAAGAGCCTGAGGCAAGAGAATCGCTTGAACCCAGGAGATGGAGGTTGCAGTGAGCCAAGATTGTGCCATTGCACTCCAGCCTGGGCAACAAGGATGAGACTCCATCTCAAAAAAATAATAAAATAAATAAAGAAGGCCTCGGTTAGCCCCACAGGCACTTGGAATCCCGGATGGCCCTTCACAGTTGTCCTCAGTTGGGGTGAGGGGCTGGGCCTTAATGCCCATACCACTCCTCAGAGGTGTGCTGGCCTCAGGCAAGAGGCTCTCAGCAGCTGAGGCAGTTCCCAGAGAGCGCTGACAGCTGCAGGCTGACAGCTGTCATCTTTCTCAGCAGCTGGCGGAATAAGTCCCGTGCTGTAAGAAAGATCTCGGTGTCCACAATAGGGGAAGTGGGGGAAGCCTCTGAGAAGAGACATTTGAGTGAGAAAACACAGTGGACTCAGAAGCACAGAGAGTGCCCAGGCGAGCTGGCTCACACCTGTCATCCCAGCACTTTGGGACCCCAAGGCAGGTGGATCACCTAAGGTCAGGAGTTCAAGACCAGCCTGCTCAGCATAATGAAACCCCATCTCTACTAAAAATACAAAAATTAGCCAGGCATGGTGGTGGGCGCCTGTAATCCCAGCTACCCAGGAGTGTGAAGCAGAATTGTTTGATCTTGGGAGGCAGAGGTTGCAGTGAGCTGAGATCACACCATTACACTCCAGCCTGGGCGACAGAACGAGACTCAGTCCCCCAAAAAAGAAAGAAAGAAAATGCAGAGAGCTACAAGAAGAGCACTGCAGGCAGAGTGAGCAAGCAAGTGCAAAGGCCCTGAGGCAGATCCAAGTTGGCCTACTCAAGAAAAACAGCAAGAGAACAAGGTAGCTGGAGCACAGGGAGAATGCTGGAGAGTGGGAGACGCTTCAAGAGGTGGGTGAGGGCCAGACCAGGCAGCATGCTGTAGGCACCCTTGAGAAGTTTGGCCTGGATGCCAGGAGTACTGGGTAGCCACTGCAGGGTTTGATGCAGAGGGGAGAGCTGACCCACATGTGTTTCAAAGAGATCCCTCTGGCTTGTTCGGTGGAGGATGGAGAGAGGGAGCAGCAGCCTAGTGAAGAGGTGGTTGGGATAGTCAAACCTGAGGCCAGAGATGGAAGAAAGTGAGAGGATCTGTCCTGGGAACAGACCAAATACAGACTTGCTGAGGCCAGGAGCAGTGGCTCACGCCTATGATCCCAGAGCTTTGGGAGGTCAAGGCGAGAGGATCACTTGAGGCCAGGAGTTTGAGACCAGCCCCGCCAGCATAGTAATAACTTGTCTTTGTTTTTTTTTGTTTTTTTTTTCTGAGACAAAGTCTCACTGTCACCCAGGCTGGAGTGCAGTGGAGTGATTTCGGCTCACTACAATCTCCACCTCCTGTATTCAAGCAATTCTTCTGCCTCAGCCTCTGGAGTAGCTGGGACTACAGGTGCATGCCACCATGCCTGGCTATTTTTTTTTATTTTTTATTTTTTAGTAGAGACGGGGCTTCGCCATATTGGCCAGGCTGGTCTTGAACTCCTGATTTCGTGATCCTCTGGCCTTGGCCTCCCAAAGTACTAGGTTGACAGGCATGAGCCATTGCACTGGGCCCTTGTCTTTATTTTAAAAAAATTTTTTTAAAAGCCGGACACGGTGGCTCACGCCTCTAATCTCAGCACTTTGGGAGACCGAGGCAGGCAAATCACCTGAGGTCGGGAGTTCAAGACCAGCCTGGCCAACATGGTGAAACCCTGTCTTTTTTTTTTTTTAAGATGGGGTTTCACCATGATGGCCAGGCTGGTCTAGAACTCCCGACCTCAGGTGATCCACCCACTTCAGCCTCCCAGAGTGCTAGGATTACAGGTGTGAGCCACCACACCCAGCCAAACTCTGTCTTTACTAAAAATACAAAAATTTATCTGGGCATGGTGGCGCATGCCTATAGTCCCAGCTACTCAGGAGGCTGAGGCAAGAGAATCGCTTGAACCCGGGAGGCAGAGGTTGTAGTGAGCCAAGATCATGCCATGCACTCCAGCCTGGGCTACAGAGTAAAACTCTGTCTCAAAAAAAAATTAATTAATTTTAAAAAGCTTTGCAGATAGGATGTTTGGGGTACCAGGGAGGTTATCCCAAGGGTTGGGGTTTGAGCAAAAGGTTTGGGTGCTGGAGTCACAAAAGGAACACCTCCACCCACTCAGGTTATACACTAACCTTGGGCTCGGATGTCAGCTCTGAAGAAGAGTTATTGACTTGGATGTGTATTTTGGGGTCCAAATACATGGACCCCAACTGCTCGGTTTAGACTGCTCGGTTTTTGGTTGGAGGGTCTGGCTGGGAGGATGGAGATTTCATGGAGATGAGGAAACCAGGAGGGATGGTTGCTGTTCTCTGCTTGCAACTGTCCACTCCTGTTTGAACCCCCAATGGCCCCTGCAGGGCCCCTAACTGAGTGGGTGGGGCTCTGGGAAGAGTGACAGACTGTCTGTCCCCCACTGCAGACCTGGATCCCCTGGAGCTCAGTGAGGGGAAGGAACTTTCCTTACCCCTGAACAGCAGTGCAACCGTGAACTGCTCCGTGCAAGGCCTGCCCACCCCTGCCCTACGCTGGACCAAGGTGAGAGGGAAAGGAGCCCGCTCGGGCCCTGCACCTGCACCCTCCCCTCTCCCCTTGCTCCTGGGCCTCTCACTACATCTTCCTCCTCCTCTGCCCTCCCCAGGACTCCGTTCCCTTGAGCGATGGCCCCATGCTGTCACTCAGTTCCATCACCTTTGATTCCAATGGCACCTATGTATGTGAGGCCTCCCTGCCCACAGTCCCGGTCCTCAGCCGCACCCGGAACTTCACGCTGCTGGTCCAAGGTTCAGGGGGCGGGGAGGGGGTGGGCTTGGATGGGGACAGTGCGGGACATGGGGCCTGGACAAACAGGACACGTCCCTGTGCCCCTGGCCGGGACCTCTGTCTTCTGCTCAGTTCCTCTTTTCTCTCTCCCTCCTCTCCCTTCACTTTCTATCCATCCCACCAACCACAGGTTCGCCAGAGCTAAAGGCACTGGATACGGAGCCCACGGCAGATGGCAGCTGGAGGGAAGGAGACGAGGTCACGCTCATCTGCTCCGCCCGCGGCCATCCAGAGCCCAAACTCACCTGGAGCCAGCTTGGGGGCAGTGTAAGGGACCTTCCTCTCCACCCTGAACCTCCCCTCAGTCACCCACGCATTACGTCCTCCTCTCCACTTCTGGGGGACTGGAAGTCACCTCTGCCCTCACCCCCAGCCCTTGACCCCATGGTCTGGGGCCTGACTGGAGCCTCCACAGCCCGCAGAGCGGGTCCCCGGAAGGCAGGGCTGGGTGAGCAGCTCTCTGACCCTGAAAGTGACCAGTGCCCTGAGCCGTGACGGCATCTCCTGTGAGGCCTCCAACCCCCACGGGAACGCGCGCCACGTCTTCCACTTCGGCACGGGTGAGTGGTGGTGGAAGAGCTGGGCATGCGGCAGACAGAGCCCGCTGCCTGACCCCTGCCTCTCTCCACCTTGTCCCTGCAGTGAGCCCCCAGACCTCTCAGGCTGGAGTGGCCGTCATGGCCGTGGCCGTCAGCGTGGGCCTCCTGCTCCTCGTCGTTGCTGTCTTCTACTGCATGAGACGCAAAGGGGGCCCCGGCTGCCGCTGCCGGCGAGAGAAGGGAGCTCCGTGAGTGGCCTGCTGTCTGCAGTGACCACATAGCCTAACCCATCCCCACCCTCAACCCCAAGCTCAACTCTTAACCAACCTCAACCACATCTGTCCTCCACCCCGGAGCCCACCACATCCACCCCCATCCGAAACCCATCCTCATCCCCACCCATCCTCATCCCCACCCCATCCCCAACCCATCCCCGTCCCCACCCCATCCCCAGCCCATCCTCATCCCCACCCCCATCCTCATCCCCACCCCATCCCCAACCCATCCTCACCCCCACCCCGTCCCCAACCCATCCTCATCCCCACCCCCATCCTCATCCCCACCCCATCCTCATCCCCACCTCCATCCCTACCCCATCCTCATCCCACCCCACCCCCATCCCCATCCCCACCCCCATCCCCAACCCATCCTCATCCCCACCCCATCCCCAACCCATCCTCATCCCCACCCTATCCTCATCCCATCCTCATCCCCAGGTACAGCCCCACATCCAACCCCAAACTAACCCACCCCCATCCCCAACCCATCCTCATCCCTAACTCCATCCCTAACCCATCCTCATCCCCAACTGCAGCCCCAAATCCAACTCACACATCCCCAACTACATCCTCATCCCCAGCTACAGCCCCAAACCCTTCCCAGAGCCATTCCCAAACCTGTCCCCAAGCCAAACTCAATACCATCCCCCTCCCCAATCTCCTCTCCTGCCCCCAGCTCAGCCTCATCCCCAACTCCATTCCTGTCTCCCATCCCAACCCAACCCCCAACCTCCCTTCAACTCCAATCCATAACCCCCTTCAAACCATCCCCATCTGAGCATCTCTCCAGGCCAGGCCACATCCCTGTCCTCCCCTGACCTCCAGCCCCAGCTCCCATCGTGCCCCTGAGCTCACCCTTAACTCCAACTTAGCCAATCCCATCTCTCACCATCCAGCCCTCATCTAGCCACTTCCCAGCCCTAGACCCCCACCATCCCCAAGCCAACTTCATCCCTGTCCCTATACCCCATTCTCGACTCCAACCCCCAACCGCCAAGCCTCTCCCAGCGGCTCCTCAACTAACCTCTTCTCCAGCCCCACCACATGGCCGTCCTCATCTCCAATCCGTAACCATCCGAGACCATCCCAGATCGATCCCAAAGCCAGCTCCAGCTACATTCCCATCTCCAACCCCAATAGCATCTGCATCCCCTCGCCCAGCGCTGACCCCAGTGTCATTACCACCCCCTCACCCATTCCCACGCCATTCCCACCTAGCACACCCCCATCCTTACCTCCACCCCCAGCTGCCTCCTAGCCCCACCCACCCCCATCCTCAGCTCCTCCCCCTACCTGGTATACCTCCAACCCAATGCCTCCCCTGATGCCTCCTCCCCGCAGGCCGCCAGGGGAGCCAGAGCTGAGCCACTCAGGGTCGGAGCGGCCTGAGCAGACCGGCCTTCTCATGGGAGGTGCCTCTGGAGGAGCCCGGGGTGGCAGCGGGGGCTTCAGAGATGAGGTGGGTGAGGGCCTGGGCCCCCTGGTGAGAGGGACCTGCTGGGCAGTGGTGCAGGGCCTGTGGGCAGAGGCTGACCTCTCCGTCCGCTCCGCAGTGCTGAGCCAAGGGCCTCCTAGAGGCAGTCCCTGGACCTCCAGCTGCAGGCATCAGAGAACCAGCCGTGCTCACGCCGCACCCGCCCCCGCCTTCCCTCTTTCCTCTCCCTGCCCAGCCCTCCCTTCCTTCCTCTGCTGGCCAGGCAAGGACCCACAGTGACTGCCTGCCTCTGGGAGGGAAGGAGAGGGAGGGTGGGTGGGTGGGAGGGGGCCTTCCTCCAGGGAATGTGACTCTCCCAGGCCCAAGAATAGCTCCTGGACCCAAGCCCAGGGCCCGGCCTGGGACAAGGCTCCGAGGGTCGGCTGGCCTGGGCTATTTTTACCTCCCACCTCCCTTACTGGTCCCCCCACCTGACGCTGACGTCCTGCTGCAGAGTCTGACACTGGATCCCCGCCCCTGCCCCTGCTCCCGCTCCTGCCCCGCCCTACCTCCGCCCCACCCCATCATCCGTGGACACTGGAGTCTGGAATAAATGCTGTTTGTCACATCGACACTATCCTGTGGCTAGAGCTTCCTCTCGGAGGAGGGAGGGGAAGGGCGAAGCAGGTGATTTTCCCCCTCAGCTGCCCCTCCCTGTCCACCCTCTTGCAAGAGGACGGGAGAAGCCTGATGTCATGGAGAAAGAAATGAGACCGGGCTGGGTGCCGTGGATCATTCTTATAATCCCAGTGGTGGTGGCTCACACCTATAATCCCAGCACTTTGAGAGGCTGAGGCTGGGGGGTGGCTTGAGGCTGGGAGTTCAAGACCAGACTGGGCAGAATATCAAGACCCCATTGCTACAAACAATAATAATACAAAAATTAGCCAGGTGTGCCTATAGTCCCAGCTATTCAGGAGGCTAAGGTGGAAGGATTCCTTGAGCCCAGGAGTAGGAGACTACAGTGAGCTACGATCGCACCACTGCACTCCAGCCTGGGCAACGAAGTGAGACTTCATCTCTTAAAAAAAAGGAAGAAGAAAAAGAGGCCAAGCTTGGTGGCTCATGCCTGTAATCCCAGCACTTTGGGAGGCAGAGGCAAGCGGATCACTTGAGATCAGGAATTTGAGACCAGTCTGGCCAACATGGTGAAACCTCGTCTTTACTAAAAATACAAAAATTAGCCAGGCATGCTGGCCCATGCCTGTAATCCCAGCTACTTGGGAAGCTGAGGCAGGGGAATCACTTGAACCCAGGAGGCAGAGGTTGCGGTGAGCTGAGATCATGCCACTACACTCCAACCTGGGACACAGAGCGAGACACTGCGAAAAGAAAAGGAAAAGAAATGACAGCATGAGAGCCTGTGAGCACACAGACAGCGACTTAGCTGGCCGAGGGTGGAGGGAGAGATGCCGGGTCCCCAGGGCACTGATCTTGGCCCCCCAGAGACCAGAGCCTGCCTGGAGGTGCGGTGCTGTCTCCTTAAATAAAATTTCCCAGTCTGTCTTGCCAGAGCCCCAGAGGGAATTGAAGCTGGGCAAGGAAAAGCTCCCTCTTAGCTGTAGACTCCATGGAATTAGGGATGGAGCCACCTCCTCTGGGGAGGAGTCCCTGGGGAAAGAGTGGGGAGCTGGTAGGAATCCAGACAAAAGGGAGCCTGGGGCAGAGAGGACACAGACATTACAAGGCCAAGGAAGAGGGACGTGAGAGAGGGATGGAAAGATTTAGAGGGAGGCAGGAGGGATGGGCTGGGAAGCTCTGAGAGAGCCCTAGGGTAAGAGACAAAAAGAGATTTGGGGAGAGACAGACAAAGAGAGAAGCGGGCCGGGGCAGTGGCTCACACCTGTAATCCCAGCACTTCAGGAGGTTGTGGCAGGAGGATCTCTTGAAGCCAGGAGTTTGAGACCAACCTGGGCAACATAGCAAGACCCCATCTTGACAAAAAATTAAAAAGCCAAGCATGGTGACACACGACTGCAGTCCCAGCACTTTGCGTGACCAAGGCAGGAGGTTCACTTGAGGCCAGCAGTTAAAAACCAGCCTGGACAACATAGTGGGACCCCCATCTCTACATAATTTCTTTTTTTTCCTTTTTGAGACGGAGTTTTGCTCTTGTTGCCCAGGCTGGAGTGCAACGGCACGATCTTGGCTCATGGCAACACCCGCCTCCCAGCAAGTGATTCTCCTGCCTCAGCCTCCCAAGTAGCTGGAAATACAGGCATCTGCCACCACACCCACCTAATTTTGTATTTTTAGTGAAGAAGGGGTTTCTCCATGTTGGTTAGGCCAGTCTCGCACTCCTAACATTAGGTGATCTGCCCACCTCAGCCTCCTAAAGTGCTGGGATTACAGTCATGAGCCACCAAGCCCGGCCTCTATATACGTTTTTTAAGAGAAATACACAGGGTCAGGTGCGGCGGCTCATGCCTGTAATCCCAGCACTTTGGGAGGCCAAGGCAGGCAGATTGGGAGGTCGGGAGTTCAAGACCAGCCTGGCCAACATAGTGAAACCCCGTCTCAACTAAAAATACAAAAATTTAGCTGGGTATGGTGGCGGTCACCACACACACACACACACACACACACACACACACACACACACGAAAAGAGAGAAATACAGAGAAGAACTGGGGTTCGGAGAGATTATTACAGTCCAAAAGGAAGAAAGAAAATGCAGCCAGCAACCTAGAAGCACGGAACAGGGTAGTGGGAGGTCAGCACGGGTGACTGGCCAGGAATCTCACCTCTCTGAGCCTTTCTTGTGCATCGAATGGGGATCAATTGCACTTTGGCTACAGGGGCTGCTGTGAGGTGTCAGTGTGATCTTAGAGCCATGTGGGGTGATGAGGTGCACTGCAGTCACACCCCGCCCAGGGCCTCCTAGCATTGCCTCCTCAAATCTCAGGCACCCAGCTCCACTCTCTGCTGTCAGTCAAATCAGCCAGAGTAGACGGAGTGGCATCTGTCGCCGTGGGAAATTGTTGGGATGTTACAGAACCCTTCTTCCTGGTAGGTAACCAAGGAGCCTGCCCAAGCAGAAGAGCTTATAGGCCACGTTAAGGCGCACCCTATAATCCCAGCACTTTGGGAGGCCGAGGCGGGTGGATCACGAGGTCAAGAGATCAAGACCATCCTGGTCAACATGGTGAAACCCCATCTCTATTAAAAATACAAAAATTAGCTGGGCATGGTGGCACCCACCTGTAGTCCCAGCTACTCGGGAGGCTGAGGCAGGAGAATTGCCTGAACCCAGGAGGCAGAGGTTGCGGTGAGCCAAGATCACGCCATTGCACTCCAGCCTGGGTAACAAGAGCGAAACTCCGTCTCAAAAAAAAAAAAAAAAGGGAACTAGAAATAAAACCTATAACTGTAGTAGTTATCAGGTATTCATACGCGATCTTAGTTATTTATATGTGATCTTAATTATTTTACTGATGCCTCTCAGGTCAGAAGTGTGAACCTGGGGCGACACTGTGAAATGAATGACCCTAAGGCAAGATGCTCTAAGTCTCTGTCACGCTCCCAAAGGGCTGCTGGAGGGCGCCTCGGCTGTGCCTGTGCGGCAGGGCCAGCGCTGGGAAAGTGCCCGCTGTTTTGCCAGTTAGGGAAGGAGACGTTCAAAATGGCTGAGACGTCTCCTACCCCGGAGGAGTTAGGAGAAAACTCCGCTCCTCCAAGCTCTTGCGTTAGGCCTGACGCTGTCAGGGAGGCCTGCAGACATCCGGGGGCTTGTCTCTATGTGATGCTGTGCTTCGGTGGTCACGTTCCCTGTCCACTCTCCTGTTCTGCTTCTGCACCTGGTTCCTTTTTCTTGCAAGAAATAATCAGTAAAAGTAATGTAAATCTTAATGTCTTTGTTCTAGAATGGAAAAAGTGCTGGCGCACAATGCTCCTCCCCTCATCTCGGCCACCTGAAAGTCTTGGCCACGCCCTACTTACCCTGCCCCAGATTCACAACTCAATAAAAGTCAGAGCGTCCAGGCACTCGGGCCACTGCTGGTCTCCGCGCATTGGTTGGCAGTGGACCCCGGGGCCCAAACTCTCTGTTCTCTATCTCTGTGTCTTGTGTCTTTTATTTCTATAATTTCTCGTCTCTGTACCAGCAGAGAGGGGCTCACAGAACCCTGTAGGTCTGGACCTTACATCCCCTGGCCTCCCATATTCAATAAACCTTTTAACTCTGTGCCCTGCTACGTTGCATAGAGCTGCAGCTAGCTCTTTGTCCAAATTGTTTCATGGCCATCGGTCAAAACATATATCTTTCACCTGGATCAATGCACTTAAGAAAGCAAATGCTCAACGGCAATCTTCGATGGCTCTAATACTTACATCAATTAAAAATTTAAACATTACCTTTCAGTCATTCTTCCCATTCTTTTAAAAGTGGAATTTCTCGCTGGGCGAAGTGGCTCACACCTGTAATCGCAGCACTTCTGGAGGCGGAGGTTGTAGTGAGCCAAGATCGCGTCATCGCACTCCAGCCTGGGCGACAAGAGGGAAACTCTGTGTCGAAAAATAAATAAAGTGGAATTTCTAAATCTAAAATGCTAAAAATTAAAACAAAAAAACCACCAAGCTCATATGGCTCCGTAAAAATTTATCTCATAGGCAGGAAGGCAGGCGGATCACGAGGTCAGGAGATGGAGACCAGCCTTGCAAACACAGTGAAATGCAAATGTCTCTACTAAAAATACAAAAAAATTGCCAGGTGTGGTGGCACACGCCTGTAGTCCCAGCTACTCAGGAGGCTGAGGCAGGAGAATCGCTGGAATCCAGGAGGCAGAGGTAGCAGTGAGCTGAGATCACGCCACTGCACTCCAGCCTGGTGGCAGAGGGACACTCCATCTCAAAAAAAAAAAAAAAAAAACCTGACATGTGAAGTATTGCCTATAAGATAAATCTTTTTACTTTTTAGATCCTCGATGTCTAATACGGTATCCCTAGTCACATGTGTCTATAGAAGCATAAACTACTTAAAACTAAATAAAATATGGAACTTCATCCTTCGGTGACATTAGCACAGTGTTACTGCTCAGCAGTCCATTGTGGCTTGTGGTTACTATACTGGACAGCAGAGATATAGAACATTTCCATCAGTGCAGAAATGTCTACTGGGTAATACTGATCTAGAATATGATCCCATTTTAAAGCAAAGTACATAGCCCGGCATGGCAGCTCATGCCTGCAATCCCAGCACTTTGGGAGGCTGAGACGGGCAGATTACCCGAGGTCAGGAGTTCAGGCCTGTAGTCCCAGCTACTCGGGAGGCTGAGGTAGGAGAATTGCTTGAACCAGGGAGGCGGAGGTTGCTGTGAGCCGAGATCACGCTATTACACTTTAGTCTGGGCAACAAGAGTGAAACTCTGTCTCAAAATTAATTAAGTAAGTACACATGTCACATATGCATTTACATATACATAAATATATTTACCAGGTTTTTAGTCTGTTACGTGAATTTTTCAAATTTTTCATACATCACTTTATTAAGTGGGTAGAAAATGTTATTTTTTTGTGACAAATTTTTTGTTTTGTTTTGTTTTTTGTTTTTGGTGAGGGGGAATGGAGTCTAGCTCTGTCCCCCAGGCTGGAGTGCAGTGGCTCGATCTCAGCTCACTGCAACCTCCGCTTCTTGGGTTCAAGTGATTCTCCTGCCTCAGTCTCCCGAGTAGCTGGGATTACAGGCACTTGTCACACTTGGCTAATTTTTGTATTTTTAGTGGAGATGGGGTTTCATCATGTTCGCCAAGCTGGTCTTGAACTCCTGACTTCAGGTGATCCTCCTGCCTCAGTCTCCCAAAGTGCTGGGATGAGCCACCACACCTGAGACATGGTTTCTTAAAACAGAAGAAAAAAAGGCCAAGGTTTCACTCTGTCACCCAGGCTGGAGTAAAGTGGCACAGTCACGACTCATTGTAGCCTCAACATCCCAGGACTCAGGTGATCCTCCCATCTCAGCCTCCAGAGTAGCTGGGATTACAGGTGCACACCATCACCCCCAGCTAATTTTTGTATTTTTTGTAGAGAAAGGGTTTCACCATGTTGCCCAGGCTGGTCTCAAACTCCTGGGCTCAGGCACTGTGCTCACCTCGGCCTCCCAAAGTGCTGGGATTACTGGCATGAGCCAGCACACCTGGCCTAAATTATTAAACATTTTCAATTGTCATGTTCCTTAGAGAAACTCTATTTGGGTTGGCCAGGCGCAGTGGCTCATGCCTATAATCCAAGCACTTTGGAGGCCAAGGCAGGCGGATCAGCTGAGGTCGGGAGTTCAAGACCAGCCTGACCAACATGGTGAAACCCCGTCTTTAAAAAATAATAATAAAATAAAAAAGAGAAACTCTATTTTGGTAAATTGTTTATATTTTTAATGTTCTGCCTATAAATAAATGTATCATCTATTTATTTACAAATTTCTTAACATACAATCCAGCAACTCCCCTTCTGGGTATATATCAAAAAGAATTGGACCAGGCTTGGTGGCTCACACTTGTAATCCTAGCACTTTGGGAGGCTGAAGCAGAATGATCACTTGAGGTCAGGAGTTGGAGACCAGCCTGGCCAACACGGTGAAACCCCAGCTCTACTAAAAATACAAAAATTAGCTGGGTGTGGTGTTGTACACCTGTAGTCCCAGCTACTGGGGAGCCTGAGGCAGGAGAATCACTTGAACCCAGAAGGCAGAGGTTGCAGTGAGCCAATATTGTGCCGTTGCACTCCAGCCTGGAAGAGAGAGTGACACTCTGTCTCAAACAGAAAAAGAAGAAAGAAAAGAGGCCGGGCATGGTGGCTCACGCCTGTAATCCAAGCACTTTGGAGGCCAAGGTGGGCGGATCACCTGAGGCTGGGAGTTCAAGACCAGCCTAACCAACATGGTGAAACCCCGTCTTTTAAAAAAAAGAAAGAAAGAAAGAAAATGGAGGGAGGGAGGGAGAAAAAAGAAATGGGAACAGTGGCAAACAGGGACCAGAAATACAGTGCTCTTTCTCACCATAGTGTAGTTTCAACATCCAGTGTGGAGGGTGAGCAAAAGGGTTCAGCACGAGGAAGGGGTCCAGGGCCGTGCAGGGGCCAGTGTCCCGGCCCTGACTGTAGCTGGCCGATCACCTGCTTGGCAGCCACAGCTTTTACCTGTGTGTCTTGGCCTCAGGACTCGTGGAGCGGAGTGGGTGCCACCCACAGGACGCCTGGATGCCCGGAGCTTACTGGACCCCTGCATTCCCCCCATCTGTGTTCAGCTCACATTCTTCGTGTGTCTAACAGGTCTCACGAGTTGCTTCTTTTTTTTCTTTTTTCCTTTTTTTTTTTGGAGACGGAGTTTCGCTCTTGTTACCCAGGCTGGAGTGCAATGGCGTGATCTTGGCTCACCAAAACCTCCGCCTCCTGCGTTCAGGCAATTCTCCTGCCTCAGCCTCCCGAGTAGCTGGGATTACAGGCACGCACCACCGCGCCCAGCTAATTTTTTGTATTTTTAGTAGAGACGGGGTTTCACCATGTGGACCAGGATGGTCTCGATCTCTTGACCTGGTGATCCACCCGCCTCAGCCTCCCACAGTGCTGGGATTACAGACTTGAGCCACCGCGCCCGACCTTGAGTTGCTTCTTAATATCCATCCTTCATTTCGTCCGTCTGTGTCCTTATTTCGAGGGTTCTTGTTCCCTATGTAGCAAAATCGAAAATTCCCTTTGAAAAAACACAGCAAACACAGAGAGGATCAGAGGATGGAGGGGAGAGCTTGATGAGATAACCAGGGAAGTGTTTAGCGCAGAGCCTGGCACAGAGCCCCTGTGCAGCACATGTTAATTACTATGATTAAGGAGAAATACAAAGTAGTAGAGAAAAGCAAAAAGCTTCCCTTAGGCCAGGCGCAGGGGCTCACACTTGTAATCCCAGCACTTTGGGAGGCCGAGGAGGGCAGATCGCTTGAGGTCAGGAGTTCGAGACCAGCCCAATCAACATGGCGAAACCCCATCTCTATGAAAAAAATACAACAATTAGCTGGGCGTGGTTGTGGGGGGCGCCTGTAATCCCAGATACTCTGGAGGCTGAGGTACAAGGATTGCTTAAACCCGGGAGGCAGAGGTTGCAGTGAGCCAAGATCACGCTGTTGTACTCCCACCTGGGTGACAGGGCAAGACTCTGTCTCACAATAATAAAATAAAATAAAATAAAATAAAATAAAATAAAAACGTTCCCGGCCGGGCACGGTGGCTCAAGCCTGAAATCCCAGCACTTTGGGAGGCCGAGGCAGGTGGATCACGAGGTCAAGAGATTGAGACCATCCTGGTCGACATGGTGAAACCCCGTCTCTACTAAAAATACAAAAAATTAGCTGGGCATGGTGGCGCGTGCCTGTAATCCCAGCTACTCAGGAGGCTGAGGCAGGAGAATTGCCTGAACCCAGGAGGCGGAGGTTGCGGTGAGCCGAGATCGCGCCATTGCACTCCAGCCTGGATAACAAGAGCGAAACTCAGTCTCAAATAAATAAATAAATAAATAAAAATGTTCCCTTAGTCCAGGGCAGGGACCAGATGCAGAGGTACCACTTTAAGGGTAGACGTTGGTGCCGGGGTTTGGGGAGTTGGAGAGGGAGTGAACAGATGGCTAGTGGGAAGGGAAAGAAAGGAGGAAGGAGTTCTTTATGCAGCACCTGGTCCCCAAGTTAATGAGGGGAGGGTCCCAGCCTGCCCCACCAGGAGGGCATACATTTGCATAAGGTCCCTCATCTGCATAATATCCCAGAGAATTTGCATGGAGACGGCAGCATGGGCCCATCTCAATATGACCCCTCCTCCCAAGGGTTGAAACTCCAGCCTAAACTCCAGCCTGCGTTACAAGGGCCTAGGGCAATAGGAAAGTGGGAGGGGTGAACCTCAGGATCTGGGGCTCCGGGAAGTAAAGACAAGTTTCTAATAAACTGTAGGGTCCAGCCCCACATGGTTCTGTGAGCCTCTCCCGGCTGGTGCGGAAATGAGAAATTGTAGAAATAAAAGATACAAGACACCGAGATCCAGAAAAGAGAGTTTGGGCCGGGGGCGGCGGGGGGGCGGTCCACGGCTACCCAAATCACGGAGACCAGAAGTGGCCCGGAATGCCGGGACCCTCTCACTTTTATTGAGTTGCAAATCTGGGGGCAGAGTAGGTAGGGCGTGGTCTTGGTGGTCGGAGACTGGAGGCTGGTAAAATAGGGAGTGGCTTACAGGTGGCGGCTCAGGAAGTTCTGGCACCCGAAGTGAGGTAAGGAGCATAAAGCATCAGCACTTCTTCCACACTTATCAAGAAAGAACTAAAACATTAAGATTCATGTTACTCGGCCGGGCGCGGTGGCTCACGCCTGTAATCCCAGCACTTTGGGAGGCCGAGGCAGGTGGATCACGAGGTCAAAAGATAGAGACTATCCTGGTCAACGAGGTGAAACCCTGTCTCTACTAAAAATACAAAAATTAGCTGGGCATGGTGGCGCACGGCTGTAGTTCCAGCTACTCGGGAGGCTGAGGCAGGAGAATTGCTTGAACCCAGAAGGCGGAGGTTGCAGTGAGCCGAGATCGCACCATTGCACTCCAGCCTGGGTAACAACAGTGAAACTCCGACTCAAAAAAAAAAAAAAAATTATATTACTATTACTGATTATCTTTTCCAAGAAAAAAGAAACCCTATATCCCTATATGTCTGTGTGTGTGTGTGTGTGTGTGTACACATATATATATATATAAAGAAAAAAGGAACCAGATGTAGAAGCGGAGCGTGAGAGTGGACATGGAACGTGACCACTGAAGCACAGCACCACATAGAGACAAGCCCCCGGATGTCTGCAGGCCTCCCTGACAGCGTCGGACCTACCACAAGAGCTTGGAGGAGTGGAGTTTTCTCCTAACTCCTCTGGGGAAGGAGATGTCTCAGCTATTTTGGACGTCTCCTTCCCTAGCTGGCTAAACAAAGGGCGCTTACCCAGCGCTGGCGCTGCCACACAGCCGAGGTGCCCTCCAGCAGCCCTTATGCAGGCGTGACAGAGGGCTTAAAGCGTCTTGCCTTAGAGTCATTCATTTCACAGTGTCGCCCCAGGTTCACACTTCCCACCTGAGAGGCATTAGTAAAAGAATTAAGATCACCTATAGGCCGGGCGCGGTGGCTCAAGCCTGTAATCCCAGCACTTTGGGAGGCCGAGGCGGGTGGATCACGAGGTCGAGAGATCGAGACCAACCTGGTCAACATGGTGAAACCCCGTCTCTACTAAAATACAAAAAAAATTAGCTGGGCATGGTGCCGTGTGCCTGTAATCCCGGCTACTCAGGAGGCTGAGGCAGGAGAATTGCCTGAACTCAGGAGGCGGAGGTTGCGGTGAGCCGAGATCGCGCCATTGCACTCCAGCCTGGGTAACAAGAGCGAAACTCCGTCTCAAAAAAAAAAAAAAAAAAAAAAAAAAGATCACCTATAAATAAGATTACATGTGAATAACTGATAACTACGGTTATGGTTCTGGTTACTTTCTTCTTCATTATGTATATGGAAATAGGCTGAGGCCTTTTGCTCCTGCCTCGGCACTTATGGGAGCTCCCTCCTACAGTAAATTACCCTCACCGTTGAACCTTTTATGGTTCCCAGAGCATGAGCGCCCTTCAGCTGGCATTCAGGACCTTCTAAGATACTGCCCCTCACACATATTCCCTGCCCCCTGTCTCACCACCCTCCGACCTGGAATGCCCTTCCCCGTATCCCACACTGTGACAAAGCTTGCCTATTCTTCAAAGCCTGGGCATCCTGAAGAATTCTGAAAGCTTTCACCACCAGCCCCTCCTTTCCCTGCCCTTGGAAATTTACCAGATTCTGTGCATCTCCCAGACTGCTGTAGATTTTGGGGGGTATAGACTTTATTAGTAAGGTTATGTTTGATTGCAAATGACAAAAGTATATAGATATATACAGGTGAGGAGTCATGTAATCCCAGCACTTTGGGAGGGGAAGGCAGGAAGATTGCTTGAGCCTAGGAGTTCAAGACCAGCCTGAGCAACATAGTGTGACCCTGTCTCTCCAAAAAATCTAAAGATAAGTCTGGTAGACCGGGCGTGGTGACTTACACCTGTGATCCCAGCACTTTGGGGAGGCTGAGGCGGGCAGATCACTTGAGGTCAGGAGTTCAAGACCAGCCTGGCCAACATGGTAAAATCCTGTCTCTACTAAAAATGCATGAATAGCCAGGTGTCCTGGCCCATGCCTGTAGTCCCAGCTACTTGGGAGGCTGAGGCAGGAGAATCGGTTGAACCCAGGAGGCAGGTTGCAGTGAGCCAAAATCACACCACTACATTACAGTCTGGGTGACAGATCAACACTCTGTCAAAAAAAAAAAAGGCCAGGTACCATGGCTCACACCTGTAATCCCAGCACTTTGGAAGGCTGAGGTGGGTGGATCACAAGGTCAGTAGTTCAAGACCAGCCCGACCAACATGGTGAAACCCTGTCTCTACTAGAAAAATACAAAAATTGGCTAGGCATGGTGGTGCTCGCCTATAATCCCAGCTACTCAAGAGGCTGAGGCAGGAGAATTGCCTGAATCTGGGAGGCAGAGGCTGCAGTGAGCCGAGATCATGCCACTGCACTCCAGCCTGGGTGACAGAGTGAGACTCCATCTCAAAAAAATTTTTTTTAAAAGATTATTCTGGCACAGTGGCAAATGCCTATAGTCCTAGCTACTTGGGAGGCTAAAGTAGGAGGATCACTTGAGCCCAGGAGGTGGAGGCTTCAGCGTGATTGCACCACTGCACTCTAGTCTGGGCGGTAGAGCCTGACCCTGTCTCAGAATAAGAGCTGGGTGTGGTGACTCACGTTTGTAATTCCAGCACTCTGGGAGGCTGAGGCAGGTGAATTGCTTGAGCCCAAGAGTTCAAGACCAGCCTGGGCAACAAGGAAAAAGCGCATCTCTACAAAAAAATAGAAAAATTAGCCAGGCATAATGGCACGTGCCTGTTGTCCCAGCTACTTGGGAAGTTGACATGGAAGGATCCTGAGCCTGGGGGTTCAAGGCTGCAGGGAGCCATGATGATATCACAGCACTCCAGCCTGGGCGACAGAGTGAGACCTTGTCTTAAAAAAAAAAAGTGGCTCACGACTGTAATCCCAGCACTTTGCGGTGCTGAGGTGGGCAGATCACCTGAGGTCGGGAGTTTGAGGCCAGGCTGATCAACGTGGTGAAACCCTGTCTCTACTAAAAATACAAAATTAGCGAGGCATGGTGGCGCACACCTGCAATCCCAACTACTCAGAAGGCTGAGGCAGGAATATCGCTTGAACCTGGGAGGCAGAGGTTTTGGTGAGTGGAGATCGCGCCATTGCAGTCCAGCCTGAGCAACAAGAGCAAAACTCCGTCTACACACACACACACACACACACACACACACACACACACAAAAGCCTGAGGGGAGGAAGTAGCTGGGGAGGGCTGCTGCTGCTAAAAGAAAGGAGAGGTTGGGCTGGGTGCGGTGGCTCACACCTGTAACCCCAGCACTTTGGGAGGCTGAGGCGGGCAGATCACGAGGTCAGGAGTTCAAGACCAGCCTGTCTCTACTAAAAATACAAAAAATTAGCTGGGCATGGTGGCAGGTACCTGTAATCTCAGCTACTCGGGAGGCTGAGCCAGGAAATCGCTTGAACCTGGGAGGCAGAGGTTGCGGTGAGCTGACACCGCACCACTGCAGTCTAGCCTGGGCAACAGAGCAAGACTCCATCTCAAAAAAAGAAAAAAGAAAAAGAAAGGAGAGGTTGCAAGGCAGGTAAAATACTTGGCATCAGCTCCACAGCTCCGTCAGGAAGCTATTTCCCCTGCCTCTGCCTCCTATCGGTTATGGCTCTCCAGTGAAGTGCTACCTCTGGAACTCCTTGACATTAAAAGTCAACTCCCCAGGCCAGCGTGGGACCCACCCAGTCATTTGTCAACAGACTTGGTGCTCAGCCTCATGCTTGTGACCCAAGGGTGTGAAACTCTAGCCTACTCTCCTGTGGCTACTCCTCCTGTGGTGCCCTCCACCGCCCACAAAGCTTTGCTCTGTTGCTCAGGCTGGAGTGCAGTGGTGCAATCTTGGCTCATTGCAACCTCTGCCTCCCAGGTTCAAGTGATTCTCTAGCTTCATTCTTCCAAGTAGATGGCATTATAGGCACGGGCCACCACATCCTGCTAATTTTTGTGTTTTTAGTAGAGACAGGGTTTCACCGTGTTGGCTAAACTGGTCTTGAGCTCCTGACCTCAAGTGATCCATCTGCCTCAACCTCCCAAAGTGCTGGGATTACAGGCTTGAGCCACCATGCCCAGCCAGCCTCCTGGGATTTTCTTCCTGGCCTCACCCCTGCTCACAGAGAACAGCCAGGAGAGAGTTTAGCACTCTCACTGGTAGGCCAGGAGAAGAGAGCTAGAGGGCCTTCCTGGAAGAAGACTTCCTGGGACTGGTTATTTTGTTCAATGGAGAAATGGGGGTCCCAGGATTTTGCAATGCAAATTAGTAGCAAGGCTGGCACTAAAACCTAGAAGTCCTGGCCCACTAGCCTGGCCTCAGATTAGGGAAAGAAGGTCAGAGAGATCTAAAGCATATTTATTGCCAAGCGCAGTGGCTCATGCCTGTAATCCCAGCACTTTGGGAGGCTAAGGTGAGAGGATCACTTGAGGGCAAGAGTTCAAGACCAGCCTGGGCAACAAAGCGAGAACCAAATTCTACAAAACATTTAAAAACGTGCTGAGCATGATGACGAACGCCTGTAGTCCCAGCTACTCAAGAGGCTGAGGCAGAGGATTCCTTGAGTCTGGGAGTTTGAGGTAACAGGGAGCCAAGATCATACCACTGCACTCCGTCCAACGTGGGTGACAGAGCACAGCCCTGTCTCAAAATTAAATACATAAATAAATAAAGAGCATGTACTTATTTTACTGACGTGTGTGTGTGTGTGTGTGTGTGTGTGTGTGGATTTTTTTTTAGAGATGGGGTTTTGCCATGTTGCCAGGCTGGTCTCAAACACCTAAGCTCAAACAATCTGCCGGCCTTGGCCTCCCAACGTGCTGGGATTGCAGACATGAGCCACTGCACCAGGCCTATTTGTGCACTTACTTATTTTAGAGACAAAGTCTCTCTCTGTCTCCCAGGCTGGAGTGCAGTTGTGCAATCACAGTTCACTGCAGCCTCAACCTCCCTGGGCTCAGGTGATCCTCCTGCCTCAGCCTTCAGAGTAGGAGTAGCTGGTACACATTTATCATGTGTGCACCTGTTTGTCTAGCCAGCCTCACACCAGGCTTCTGCCAAGCCTGAGACACACGCTATCTGGAGGTCACGTGTCATGGAGGTTAAGACCACAGACTATCCAGTTTCCAAAGCAGCACCCGGCCTGCTATGTGTCTTTGCTGGGTGGCTTGGGGTAAATAACCACCCTGTGCCTCAGTTTACTTTTCAGTGAAATGGGGATCACCATAGTGTGCCCTTCATGGAATCCCTGTGAGGATTTAACTAAGACAAATAAGGTGCTTAAAAACAGCTCTGACTCTACCATTTTGTTTGTTTGTTTGTTTATTTATATTGAGACAGAGTTTTGCTCTGTCGCCAGGCACCAGGCTGGAGTGCAGTGGCACAATCTCGGCTCACTACAACCTCCACCTCCCAGGTTCAAGCAATTCTCCTGCCTCAGCCTCCCGAGTAGCTGTGACTACAGGCACGTGCTACCATGCCCAGCTAATTTTTGTATTTTTTTAGTAGAGACGAGGTTTCACCATGTTGGCCAGGATGGTCTCAATCTCTTGACCTCGTGATCCGCCCACCTCAGCCTCCCAAAGTGCTGGGATTACAGGCGTGAGCCACCAAGCCCAGCCCATTTTGTTTATTTTTATGTATTATTGCTTTTTGAGACAGAGTCTCACTCTGTGGCCCGGGCTGGAGTGCAGTGGTGTGATCTTGGCTCACTGCAACCTCCACCTCCCAGGTTCAAGCGATTCTCCTGCCTCAGCCTCCTGAGCAGAAAAGGGGTTGCACCATGTTGGCCAGGCTGGCCTTGAACTCCTGAACTGGAGCGATCCACCTGCCCCAGCTTCCCAAAGTGTTGGGATTACAGGTGTCAGCCATCGTGCCCCGCCCTGGCTCTGCCATTTTGTAACTGAGTAACTTCGGCTCTCTGCCTCAGTTTCCCCATCGCCCAGGGTGCTGCATGGGTTATATGAGACAAGATTCGCAGTGCACTTTGATCAATGCCCGGCACGTGGTAAGCGCTAACTATATGTATTAATAGTAACATAATTAAGTCTTTGATCGCAGAGAGATAACAGCCTCTGCTACTTGAAACCTAGTCTTTGTGGGGAGGAAAGCCCAGGTGTGTGGCAGGTGGAAGGGAGGGCGAGCCTAGGTGGTCCTCCTGCTAGGGCAAGAAGCCCCTAAGCACCTGCCCCCAGCTGAACAGCTCGGCGTCCCCTGGCCCTGGAGGAACTTGAGCCCAGCCTGGCTCTGTGGCACCCTCTCCCGCAGCCCCCGGCTTCCCGCCCTCACCCCGCCCCGCGGCCTCCGCAGCTCCCCCAGGGCAGCCCAAGGAATGCGAAGAGGTAAGTGGGGGCAGGGAGGAGGGCGAGCCGCCGGGGAGAAACAAAGGGCCAGAGTCTGAGCGAAAGACACAGAGACGCGAGGAGGCTGGGGAGACAGGGGAAGTGGGACAAGGACGCGGGGAGGGACCCGGTCCGGAGGCCGGACTCGAGCCCAGCTCCACCCAGCCCGCCCCGGCCAGGCCAGCGCCGCGCAGGGGTCGGTCTGTGCTGCCCCCTGGCGGGAGGCTGAGAAGGCGGCGCGGGGCAAGTGTGGGAGGGGAAGACCGGGGCGCGCAGGTAGACAGGGAGGAAAGGACGCAGAGAACTAAGCAGGGACAGAGACTCGCACGCAGACAAGAGACGCCGCAAGGGAGACAAAGGGACAGAGACAGGGAGACACAGAGACAGACAGAGATGCACAGGGACAGAAGAGCACAGAGATAGAGACAGAGACACACAGAGACAGAGAGACAGAGAGACACAGAGACAGAGACACAGAGACAGAGACACAGAGATAGAGACAGAGACACAGCGACAGAGAAAAACACAGATAGGGACAGAGACAGAGAGGCACAGAGACAGAGAGACACAGAGACAGAGGGGCACAGAGACAGAGAGTTACAGAGACAGAGAGACAGATAGATTTAGAGACCCCGACAGAGACACACAGAGACAGAGACAAAGAGGCACAAAGAGACAGAGAAGCACAGAGACAGAGGCACAGAGATACAGAGACACACAGAGACAGTCGCAGAGATAGACAGAGACACAGAGACAGAGTCAAAGGATGGAAAGAGACATGGGGACCAAGTGACCCAGAAACCGTGTGATCCCAGCACCTTGGGAGGCCGAAAAGGGAGGATCGCTTGAGGCCAGTCTCAGCAACATAGTGAGACCCACCTGCTGCCCCCTGGCCCCATCTCTTTTATTTAAAAAAAGGAAGAAAGAAAGAAAAAAAGAAGAGTGACAGACAAAGGGAGACCAGAAAGAGAACGATATCGAAGCATGAGGACCGAAAAGACCCAGAGGCAGAAATATCGGGACAGAGAGGGAGACCCAGAGAGGCTGAGAGAGAGACAAAGCCATTTAAGAGAGACCGAGAAATCCAGAAAGAAACGAGTGCAGCGACACCTAGAGTCCGGGGCAGAGATTAGAAACGGTTGAGGGTACGAGAGACGGGCTCAGAACCAGGAGCGCGACCAGAGGGGAGGTCGCACAACCGGGATGTGCTGGGGGCAGGACCGTGCGACCCCGCGTGCCTCAGGCAGGTGTGACTAGAGCACCCGGACTCGCAGGAATGGGGAGGATTCGAACTGTGGGCGGGACTGAAGCCAAGGCAGAGCTGAGACCCGGCGAACTCCGGCGAGGGCGGGGGGCGGGGCTTCGTGGGGGCGGAGTCGGCTGGAAGCGTCGAAGGGGGCGTGGCAGGACCTGGGCGAGGCGGCCGGTAGACAGGGGGCGGGGCGCGGGACCCACTCGGGCCCGAGGGGGCGTGGCTAGACCCTTTCTGGGGCGTCACTTAGCGCCTGGAGCCGATGGAGACAGAATTCTGGGGCCGGGGCGACCTCAGAATCCTGGGGAGGAGCGAGAATGGGATCCCGGGGAGGAAAAGGCGTGGAATCCGGGGGGCGGGGTCAGAACGCCAGGAGGGGGCGGGGCCGGAGCCGGGGTCGGCTCGGCTCGGGGGAGGAGCTGGTGGATCCTGTGACGTCAGCGAGTCCGAACCGCCCGAGCTGAGCGAGGGGCCCGGGGTGCCGAGCCGGGCGAGCCGGGCGGGGAGAGCCGGGTCGGGAGAGCAGAACAGTGAGGCCAAAGCGCGGCGGGAACCGGCCCGGAGCCGGAGCCAGAGCCCCTCAGGCACCTGCTCGCCCGTCTGGCCGATCGGCCCGCACAGAGTGGCCCGCGGGCCCCCGACCGGGCCCAGTCCCCTCCCGGGCCCTCCATGGCCCGGGCCGCAGCCCTTCTGCCGTCGAGATCGCCGCCGACGCCGCTGCTGTGGCCGCTGCTGCTGCTGCTGCCGCTGCTCCGGGAAACCGGTGAGAGGAGCGGACGGCCCCCTGTCCCAGCGCGGACCCCCTTCTCCCCCACCTTCCGAGCTGGGGAAGCCGAGCACCTTCCCCGCCCACCCCCGGCTCTCCGAGCCCCCTCTCGCGCGCGCCGGCTTCCTGGCTGGCCCCACTGACTCCGATTTTCTCGGGGAGACTCCGACCCCTCCTCTCTGCATCCCTCTCACCTCCCCCCATCCTGGTCCATCCTTCTTAATCCACCTGCACATCCCACGTTGGCTTCTCTGTCCCCCACTCCTTTCTCGGATTCCCGCGCCGAAAGGGTTAAATCCTAGGAAGGCCTGGCGCCCCCTCCCCACCCCGCGCCGGGCAGTTCACCCCGTTATGGGTCTCCGTCTCCTATACCCCTCTCAGGAATGTGGGGAATGTTCCCCCCACCCCTCGCAGTAGGGTCGTGAGGAGGCGGCAAGACCACCCCCTTCCCCCATTTTTCCTTCATCCCAGCGTGGGCGTCTGAGGCCCGGAGAGAACTGAGGACAAGGGGACCTGATTAGGGTCCCCCGGAGGGCAAAGGATGAGAGTTCTGGCGACATAGGGAGAAGGGCCTGGGCTCGGAGTTCCAACCCGGAACCTCAGGAAGTTGAGGGCTCTGACTCCGTGGACTCCAGAAAAATTAGGGGCCGGGGGCTCTGCCTCCTGGGTCCCTGGTAGGATGGAGGCTAGGCGCTACGTCTAACTGGGATCTAGGTAAAAGTGGGGGCGGGAGAGGATCTAACTTGTAGGTTCTGGATTTAATTTTGGGCAGGGGGTTCCGTCTTCTGGGTTCCAGACAGAACCGGGGGCAGGAGGCTCGATCTTGTGGGCTTCAGATTTAATTGTGGGCAGGGGAACGTCTTCTCAGATCCAGATACAGAGTGGGAGCAGGGGGCCCCGTCTCTTGGGCTCCAGATATGATCAAGGGTGGGAGGCTCTATCTTGAGACTGTCCTGGATAGAACGCGAGGCCGAGTTCAGAGGCTGGGAGCCCCCTCCCTTTCCCTGTGAACGGTCGGTGGCCGCGAAGACGTCCCCGGGGAAGTTTTTCTGGTTTCACTCTCGCTGAGCCCGGGAGGGGCGGGGCGGGCGCTCCCGGCTCCCGGTTTCGGACTCCGGGGTTTCAGGGACCTTATCTATCCTCTGGTCGCGCCTTTGTCCTCGGAGCAGCAGCAGAAGGTGGGTGGGTGGAGCCGCCGCCCTAATCCGCCGTCCCTCCCGTTGCTCTGCTTGGACCCCCGACGTCCTTACGCGTATCCCACTTGGGGAGGAGAGCAGCCCCCTTGGGGAGGGAGGGGCCGGGAGGGAACCCTTGATAGCGGCGCCAGCCCTGCCCCTTGCAGGTGGATTGCCAGGAACAAACTCTGGAATGCTGGAGTTTCCCAAGGGTTTGCACAGAAAAGAGCTCAGAGGGGATCTTGGGGGAACCCCGGTCACCTCTCTGGCTTCATTTTCCCCAGGATGGCTCTCAGTGGCCTTCCAGCTTTGACCCAGAGTGGGGACTCCCCTTCCACCCTCTGCCACTCCTTTCAGGCAGAGATAGGGAGATGAGATGAGAACTGGCACCTCTGGGTGAATTCTCCGAAGCCCCCAGACCCTGAGCCTGCTGTTGGCTTGGTGTGTGATCTCTCAGAAGGCTCCAGCTTGCCCTGGGAAACGGGTCCTGTTTCTGTTTCCGTCTTGCAGATGAGGAATCAGGCTCCGCAAAGGCAAAGCCGCGGTTCTCAAGGTCTCATTGCAGCTCCCCGGAAAGTCAGGCTCCAGCTCTTCAGAGCCCCCCACTTAGTGGGCTCCAGGAAGTGCTTTCTGAGTTTCCATTTCCTCCCTCGTAAAAAAAGCTGAAATAATCCTTTCCCTGCAGACCATCCAGAAGGCTCCAAGGTCCCCCTGATTGCCTGTGAAAGCTCTTAGCACCTGGGGAAGGAGCTGTTGGCCCTTTCCTGAACCCCCCATCCTTCGCCTCTGCTGTCGGCTGGCTGGCTGGCTGGCTGGCTGGCACATGCGCTCTCTCTCTCTGTGTGTGTGTGTGTGTGTGTGTGTGTGTCTCTGTGTCTCTCTCTCTCTCCCTGTCTCTCTCTCTCTCTGTGTGTCTCTCTCTATGTCTCTGTGTGTGTCTCTTTCTGTGTGTGTCTCTCTGTGTCTCTGTGTGTGTGTCTCTCTATATGTCTCTCTCTGTGTGTCTCTCTCTGTGTCTCTCTCTCTCCCTCTCTGTGTGTCTTTCTCTGTCTCTCTCTCTGTGTGTCTCTTTCTCTGTGTGTGTCTCTCTGTGTGTGTGTCTCTCCCTCTGTCTCTCTCTCTCTCCACCCATCCCTATTTCCCTCCTTCCCTCACTTTCTTTCCCCCTTTTTATGTCTCTTCGTTCTCGCCCTCTCTCTCTCCAACTCTCTTCTTGCTCTTTTCTCTTTCCCTCTCCCCATCTCTCTCCCTTCTCTCCATCCTCCTCTGTGTACCTGTCTAGCTCCACTGCCTCCGCAGCTTGGCCTCCTCAGGGAATGTCAGCACACCACCTGGGCCCCCAGCTGGGCCACCTTCCCTCCCCACTTCTCCCCATCTTCCTTCCCTGCCCGTCCATGTGTCCATGTCCGCCAGGCAGCCCCATGTAGTGGAGGAGGAGGGTAGCAAAGGGACTGCTGCCTGGCTGTCTCCTCTCATTAGGGAAGGGGGACTGGGTAGAGAAGTGGGAGGGGGAGGTATAGAGAGGCTGGAGCTACCAAGATGGGGAAAGAGGCCAACAGAGGGTCAGCAACAGATTTAGGAATGGGGTCAGAGACACATGGACCCAGAGGATGGAGGGGAGTGAAATGCCAGCACAGCGTGGGGGCAGTGAAATGCCAGCACAGGGATGAGGCCGAAAGACACTGGAATGGGACAGAGGAGGGTGGGGGAAGGGAGCTAGACATAGATACCAGATGAAGGCAGGGGCAGCCAAAGGAAAGGGGTTTGGTGACAGGCAGGGAGCCCCAAAGACCCCAGCTGTGGGAGGGAGGAGATGCTGTGACTCATGGAGATCAGGGCACAGGGGACCTCCAGGCCAGCGACATGTGGGGGCCACAGGGAGTGATGAACAGAGGAGGGACAGGGAGCCGGGCACATGGGCCAGCTCCCCCGCCCCTGCCTGGGATGCTGTTACATTTTTAATGTCCCAGCAATGCTGACAAATGGAGCAGGAGGGGGAGGAGACGAGGGGACCCAGCAAGATGGGCCAGGCTATGAGAAGCTGTGGCAGAGGTCTGGGGAGACAGGGCACTGGAGACCCAGGAGGCAGGGAAACCTCACGGTCAGAGACAGAAACAGGGACACCCTTAGAGATGCACACCAGAGGCTTGGGAGACGAGAGCCCCAGGAATCGAGGCAGAAAGCCAGGTTCCAGAGATTGGGAGACCCAGACAGAGAGGGACCAGATATGTCAAACATACAGAGGAAAGAGTGACTAACGGGGACAGGGTACCTTCTCGGGCTAATGAAAATGTTCTCTAATTGCTCGGGTGATGGATGGCCAACTCTGTGAATATACTAAAAGCCACTGAACTGTATGAACAAAACACACACTTTAAATGGGTAGATTGTGTGTTGTGGGAATTATGTCTCAATAAAGCCATCACGGGGAGAGAGAGAGAGAGAGAATAAGGCACAGAGCAGAGACCAGAGACTCTGGGAGACACATGAGAATGATAGAGGCCAGGCACGGTGGCTCATTCATACCTGTAATCCCAGCACTTTGGGAGGCCAACACAGGAGAATCACCTGAACCCAGTTCAGGGCAGCACTAAGCCCTGATTGCACTACTGCACTCCAGCCTGGGCCACAGAGCGAGACCCTGTCTCAAAAGGGCAAAGAGTAACAGAGACCCCGAGAGAGCGTGGGAATTGGAGACACAGAGGGGCAGGGACCCTAATAACTAGACACAGAGAGAGAGTTAGAAGACATCCCGGAAGACAGAGATAAGACACTAAGAGACAGCAGAAGACCATTAAAAAAAAGACTTTCTTCTCTCTCTTTTTTTTTTTAAAGATGGGGTTTTATCATGTTGGCCAGGCTGGTCTTGAACTCCTGACCTCAGGTAATCCTCCTGCCTTGCCTCCCAAAGTGCTGAGATTACAGGCATGAGCCACCACACCCAGCCCCTCTTTTTTTTGAGCTGGAGTCTCACTCTGTCGCCCCGGCTGGAGTGCGATGGTGCGACCTTGGCTCACTGACTGCAACCTCTGCCTCCCGGGTTTGAGCACAGTGGCTCATGCCTGTAATTCCAGCACTCTGGGATGCCCAGGCAGGGGGATCACTTGAGCTCAGGAGTTCAAGACCAGCCCGGGCAACAAGGCGTAACCCTGTCTCTGCAAAAAATTTAGAAGTTAGTCAAATGTGGTGCTGTGCGCCTAGAGTCCCAGCTACTTGGAAGGATGAAGTGGGAGGATCGCATGAGTCAGGGAGGTTGAGGCTGCATTGAGCCGAGATCACACCCCAGTACTCCATCCCGGGCAACAAAGCAAGATGCTGTCTCTAAAAACTGAACAAAACACACGGATTAGAGGAGGTCAGGGGGCAGGTGCGGAAATCCAGACACAGACAGACCGCCCTACATCCTGGCTGTTGCTGTCCCTGCTCACCCCCCAAACCAGTTCCCAGATCTCCACTGTGGGGGTGGGCACTGTGATTAATGCAATTAATTAACTAACAAGGTGGCTCAGGCAGCAGCTGAGGCCAGTACTGAAAGCCTCTGGCCTTCAAGGGCAAGCTTGAGTCCCGCCATACCTCATCATGGGAGGGTGGGTCGCTGTGTTTTATAGATATGCGGGGCGGTGGGGGGAAGCCAAGCCCTGGGGAGCCAGCCAGGCAGAAGTCCAGGAACCCAGCCCTTCCTCCCTCAGACCTAGGAGCCCAGCCTGCCATCCCTCCTCCCTTAGACCCAGGAGTCCAGGCCCCCAGCCTCTCCACCCTCAGACCCAGGAGTTCAAGCCCCTAGCCCCTCCTCCCTCAGACCCAGGAATCCAAGCCCCCAGCCTCCCCTCCAGGGTTCCATGAGTCACTCTGCACCCTCCTTGCTGCCTTGGCCTTCCAGCCCTGGATCTCAGGTCTCCCGCTGTGCATCTCTGTCCCTGTACTTCTCCCACGGGCTCACACAATGCCCTGGGCAGCCTCCACTCTGTCCCCACAGAAAGCTGCAGGTGCAGTCCACAGGGAGAGGAAGTGTGTCTGGGGACTCTGCTGACACCTCAGGAAGCTGTCACCAGTCTGGCTTGCCCAGTGACACTGAGGGAGGCTGGTGTTTCCGTGGCCACAGTCCTCTGGCTGTGGTGCTGGCCATGTCCTGGCCCAGTTCATATCACAGCCCTTGCCTAGTAGTGTGCTGGGTGGTGGGGCCACTCCAGGCCGGACATCCTCCTGGCTGTATCTCCCCTGCCTCCGCCTGACATGCAGAGCGTCTGGGCAGCGGCCCTCATCTCTGTCTCCCTTCCCTCCGCAGCCTGTCAGCCTCCAAGTCCCAACCGTCCCAGCTTCTCCCTATCACCCCCACCCCTGCTCCTGCTCTCCCATTCCAAGTTCTGAGTGTTTCCAGTCCAGCCCTCCTCCATCCCACAGCGCCTATCCTGATCCTGGTGCCTCTTCCCCAGGCTCCTGCCCCACTTCATCCTGAGAGGTTTTTTTTTTTTGAGACAAGAGTCTCTCTCTGTCACCCAAGCTGGCATCAGTGTCTCACTCTCTCACTCTGTTGGCCAAGCTGGTACAATGTTGTGATCTTGGCTCACTACAACCTCCACCTCCTGAGTTCAAGTGATTCTCCTGCCTCAGCCTCTCAAGTAGCTGGGACTACAAGTGGGTGCCACCATGCCTGGCTAATTTTTCTATTTTTAGTAGAGATGGGCTCTCACCATGTTGCCAGGCTGGTCTCCTGAGCTCAGGTGATCTACCCACCTCAGCCTCCCAAAGTGCTGGGATTACAGGCATGAGCCACTGCACCCGGCCTGTGAGGGCTTTTTCTGAAGCACACACCTAACTGGGTTCCTCCCTCATGCTCATGATGCTCGTGGCTCCTCAATACCCTCAGGGAAGAGCCCAGCCCCTAACTCAGCCTCAGCCTATGTGACCTGGTACACACGTTGAACACATTGGTGGGCCTGGCACTGTTCTAGGCTCTGGTGACCCAGCCGTGAACGAGCTGGGCGGCTGTTCTAGCTGGGGAGATGAGGTTATAAACAACGGGTGGTGATAGGTCCTGTGTGGAAAAGCTGAGCGGAGTCAAGGGAGTCCTTGTTAGTATCCACAGAAGGGTGGTCAGAGAATGCCTCATTCCACAAAAACCTAAGAGGAGGGGGAGGGAGCCATGAGGACGTGGCAGGGAAGAGCAGTCCCAGGATGTGAGAACAGCGAGTGCGAGGATCCTGCGGCGGGACATGCTTGGTTACATTTGGAGAAGCAGTGGGGAGGCCAGTGCGGCTGGAGCAAAGGGAGCCGAGGGAACTGGTGGGAGATGAGGTCAGGGAGGGGACCGATGGGGAACATGCAGGGCGTTGTGGGCAGTATGAAGACTTGATGGCTGGGCAGGTGAGGTGGCTGTAATCCCTGCCAGGCTGTAATTGCCTGTAGTCCCAGCACTTTGGGAGGCCGAGACAGGAGGATCCCTTGAGGTCAGGAGTTCCAGACCAACCTGGCCAGCATGGTGAAACCCCATCTCTACTAAAAAATTTATATATATATATGGGGCTGGGTGTGGTGGCTCATGCCTGTAATCCTAGCACTTTGGGAGGCCAAGGCGAGTGGATCACAAGGTCAGGAGTTCGAGACGTGCCTGACCAACATGGTGAAACCCCATCTCTACTAAAGATACAAAACAAAAATTAGCCGGGTGTGGTGGCACAAGTCTGTAATCCCAGTTTCTCGGGAGGCTGAGGCAGGAGAATCGCTTGAACCTGGGAGGCAGTGGTTGCAGTGAGCCGGGATTTCGCCGTTGCACTCCAGCCTGGGCAGCAAGAGCAAAACTCTGTCTCAAAAAAAAAAAAAAAAAAAATTAGCCAGGTGTGGTGACCCTCGCCTGTAATCCCAGCTACTCAGGAGGCTGAGGTGGGAGTCCAGGCAGCAGAGCGAGACTGATTAAAAAAAAAAAACCAGAAAAGCCTTGAGCTTGTTTCCTGAAGGCTCTGTGCAGAGGAGGGTGTGTTCCGCTGCAGTTTCTCGTGGGATCCCTCTGGCAGTGTGTGGGCACAGACCACAAGGACAACTACAGTCCTCCAGGCAGGAAGTGGCAGTGGATTAGACCAGGGAGGAGTCAGATATGTTCTAACTAGATACATTTCAAAGAAGGCGACAGGGTTGCTTGTGCGGTAAGAGAAAGAGGTGAAGATGCCTTAAGAATGGACCGTAGGCAGGGCTCAGTGCTCACCGCCTGTAATCCAAGCACTTTGGGAGGCCAAGGCGAGAGGATCACTTGAGTCCAGGGGTTCGAGAACAGCCTGGGCAACCAGCAGCGAGACCCCCTCTCTACCAAAAACAAAAATTGTTTTAATTAGTCAAGTATGGTGATGCCCGCCTGTAGACCCAGCTACTCAGAAGGTGAGGTGGGAGGATTGCTTGAGTCCAGGAGGTTGAGGCTGCAGTGAGCTGGGATTTTATTAGAGACAGGGTTTCACCATGTCAGCCAGGCTGGTCTCGAACTCCTGGCCTCAAGTGATCCTCCTACCTTGGCCTCCCAAACTTCTGGGATTACAGGCATGAGCCACTGCCTCCCGCCTAAAGTCGGGTTTTTTTAATCCTTCAAAGTCAGTAGTGATCAGATGCCATCATCCTAAATGGAGAACTGGGGAGATCCTCCCTTAGAAGGGAGATCTGGGCCCCTCAGAGCCACAGGACTGCTCCTCAGGTCAAGAACTGAGTCTGGCCAAGCAAAATGTCTCATGCCTGTAATTCCAACATGTTGGAAGGCTAAGGTGGGTGGATCACTTGAGGTCAGGAGTTCGAGACCAGCTTGGCTGACATGGCGAAACTCCATCTCTACTAAAAATACAAAAATTAGCTGGATGTGGTGGCACATGCCTGTAATTCCAGCTACTCAGGAGGCTGAGACAGGAGAATCACTTGAGCTGGGGAGGTGGAGGTTATAGTGAGCCAAGATTGCACCAGTGCGCTCCAGCCTGGTCCACAGAGTGAGACTCCACCTCAAAAACAAACAAACAAAAAGAGTTCTAAGTTTCAGAGACTTGGAGAAGGGTGAAGGGCTCCAAGGACCTGGGACTCAGCTTTTCAGGTCTCCTCCTCCAGGAAGCCCTTCGTTCGTTGTCCATCCCTCCTTCAGATGGGTCAGGCCTCTGCTCCGGGTTCCTCCCTCCACCCCTCCTCCGTCTTCCAGGCATTCTTGGTGATAATTATTTGTGCAATATTTGTACCCCCTGAAATCCGGATGTCAACCCTGGAGGACAAGCACCCAATTTGTCCTGTCGATTCTGGGGCATCCGCACTTGGCAACATTCATTCACTTGACAGTGCTTATTGAGCACCTACTATGTGCCAGGCCCTGTTAGAGGTACTGGGGATACTGTAGGGAAATAAGACAGACAAACCTCGGGGCTGGACAGGACGGACCCTCTAGCACCCAGAACCTGTTTGTCAAGTAACTATTTGTTTTTTGGATTTGACCTATAAGATGTGAAAGAATGAAAGGAAAGATTCTTCCAGGTTCTGCCTTTTCCTGATCCCTCCCTCTCTCCCTACTACCAAATCCTTTTCATTTTAAAATTTGTAATCCTCGCAGGGCACAGAGGCTCACATCTGTAATCCCAGTACTTTGGGAGGCCACAGTGGGTAGATCACCTGAGGTCGGGAGTTCGAGGCCAGGCTGGCCAAGACGGTGAAACCCCATCTCTACTCAAAATACAAAAATTAGCCAGGTGTGTTGGCACACGCCTGTAATCCCAGGTACTTGGGAGGTTGAGGCAGAAGAATTGCTTGCTTGAACCTGGGAGGCAGAGGTGCATTGAGCTAAGACGGTGCCACTGCACTCCGTCCTGGGTGATAGAGCGAGACTCTGTCTCAGAAAAATAAAACCCTAAATCCTGTTAGTCTCCTTCCCAACACTCAGTCTCAGTCTCAGTCTCAACCTCTTGTTCTTTTGCCACCTTTTTGTGTCATTTTGCTGTCTAATCTCATCTGTTTCCCCCAGCTCACCACTTCCCCTCAGGCCTCCTTGGGTGAAGTCATTCTCCAATTGAAGAACCCTCAATGGTTCCCACTTGCCACAAAAAGGAAACCCCCCCCACCTTTTTTTTTTTTTTTTTTAAATAAAGACGGGGTTTCACCATGTTGGTCAGGCTGGTCTTGAACTCCCAACCTCAGGTGATCCACCCTCCTTGCCTCCAAAGTGCTTGGATTACAGGGGTGAGCCACCACACCCGGCCGCAAAAAGGAAACTTGACTTCCTTAGCCCCAGCCTACTCCGCTCTCCCTGCAGTTCACAGAGGCCTGAATGGCTTTCCTTCATCCTCCCTGAGGGGCCTCACTGAGTTGCTGAGCTAGGAAGGGGCCAGAGCCCTTGACCACCCTTATCCCAACCTCAGTGCCTTTGGGGGCCAGGAGGGTGGTAAGTGCCAGCACCTAGGGGATCTGGAGGAGCCTGCGGGAGGGGCGTATCCTTCCTTAGCCGCACCCAGCCGTTGCCGGGAGCCCTGTGTCCGGACTTCTGTCTGGAGTTTTAGGCTGCAATCCCCAGCCCTTCTGTGTGGGCTGCGTGGTGGTTCACACCTGTAATCCCAGTACTTTGGGATGCCGAGGCGAGCAGATCGCCTGAGGTTGGAAGTTCCAGACCAATCTGACCAACGTAGAGAAACCCCATCTCTACTAAAAATGCAAAATTAGCCAGGTGTGGTGGCACATGCCTGTAATCCCAGCTACTGGGGAGGCTGAGGCAGGAGAATCACTTGAAACCTGGAGGCAGAGGTTGTGGTGAGTCGAGATCACACCATTGCACTCCAGCCTGGGCGACAAGAGCGAAAGTCCACCTCAAAAAAGAAAAAAAGATGAGGTCTCACTCTCCTGCCCAGGCTGGTCTCAAACTCCTGGTCTCAAGTGATTCTCTGCCCACCTCCTCCCAAAGTGCTGGGATTACCGCACCCAGCCTACAAGTGGATTTTTAAGGAACGAGGAAGAGACAGTTCCTAAACTGTTACCAAGAATTTACATTAAAATAGCAAGGTCTGGATCTGAAAAAAAAAATAACAAAATGTATTGATGGGCTATACACTGTTTATTGTATCACAGATTCCAGGAACAAGAAGATAATGGGAAGGGCAGCTGGGCAGGAACCAGTGCCCCAGGCATGGGTGGAGGAGGCAGAGGCCTGTGACCAGTCTGTCTGGGCCTGGAACATTTCCATAGCTCAGACTGATCTGAGCTAATTTTCTTTTCTTAAGGGGGGTGGGGGTGGCTCCTCTGGACAGAAAAAGCCTCATTTGTCCCCCAGGTGACACATCTGAGTTTGAGTTGTGGGACTTGTGTGGAGATGACGTATTTATTTCATTCTTGGCGGGTGGCTTTTAATTTAATTTTTTTTTTAATTTGGGTTGTCACCAATAACTTTTTGTTTTAAGATAGGCAGGGTCTCATTCTGTCACCGAGGTTGGCGTGCAGTGACGAGGTCTCTGGGTTCAAGCAATTCCCCTGCCTCGGCCTCCCGAGTATCTCGGATTACAGGGTCTCAGTACCACACCCAGTAATTTTTGTATTTTTAGTAGAGATGGGGTTTCACCATGTTAGCCAGGCTGGTCTCAAACTCCTGACCTCAGGTGATCCGCCCGCCTTAGCCTCTCAAAGTGCTGGGATAATAGGCCTGAGCTATGCACCCAGCATTTTTTTTTTTTTTTTTTTTTTCTAGACAGAGTCTCCTGTCGCCCAGGCTGGAGTGCAGTAGCGTCATCTCAGCTCACTGCAACCTCCATCTCCAGGATTCAAGTGATTCTCCCACCTTAGCCTCCCAAGTAGCTGGGATTATAGGCGCCTGCCACCACGCCCAGCTAATTTTTGCATTTTTAGTAAAGATGGGGTTTCACCATGCTGGCCAGGCTGGTCTCTAACTCCTGACCTCAAGTGAGCCTCCCGCCTTGGATCCCAAAGTGCTGGGATTACAGATGTGAGCCACAGCATCTGCCCTTATTTTATTTTTAATTTCTGTTCTTGTGTTGCTATAGTCCACCAATGACTTCTTACCCAAAGATCCTGGGCCTGTCCCCACCCAAGGGGACTGCCTTCTGCTGGGGACCCCTCATTAGGGTTACTGATTAGGGTGGTATTCCCTGGGTTCCCGTGTGTGTCAGGCTAGGGGTGCACCGCCTCCATGGCCCATCGCCATCAGACAGAGCTGGGCAGTGGCGTAGGCCCTCGAGAGGATGCCTGTGCCCTGGGCCTTTCCTGGCCTGGAGGCTGAGTTCCAAGGCCACCTGTAATTATGCTGAGCTCCCTGTTTACTTAGCAAGCACTGACCTCTCATTTCCTGAGGCCCTGTGCTGTGTGTTCCACAGACATTCTTTAATCCTTATAATAGCCCTTGGGACGTAGGCACTGTTATTAACCTCATTTTACAGCTGGGGAAACTGAGGTACAGAGGTTCAGTGACATGCACAAGGTCGCAGAACCAGGATTCAAACCCATGAAGTCTGGGCCATTCTGTCACCATGCTGTACTAACGTGCAGCTGTTCTTGCTCTTGTTTATATTAAAAATGAGAAAATATGGGCCGGGCGAGGTGGCTCACGCCTGTAATCCCAGCACTTTGGGAGGCCAAGGCAGGTGGATCACCTGAGGTCAGGAGCTCCAGACCAGCCTGACTGACATGGTGAAACCCCGTCTCTACTAAAAATACAAAAATTAGCTGGGCGTGGTGGCACTTGTCCCAGCTACTCGGGAGGCTGAAGCAGGAGAAATGCTTGAACCAGAGAGGCAGAGGTTGCAGTGAGCTGAGATCGTGCCATTGCACTCCAGCCTGGGCAACAAGAGCAAAAAAAACTCCAACTCAAAAAAAATAAAAGGCCGAGCACAGTGGCTGACACCTGTAATCCCAGCACTTTGAGAGGCCAAGGAAGTGGATCACAAGGTCAGCAGTTCTAGACCAGCCTGACCAACATGGTAAAACCCCATCTGTCCTAAAAATACAAAACTTAGCCGGGTGTGGTGGTGGGTGCCTGTAATCCCAGCTACTCGGGAGGCTGAAGCAGGAGACTCTCTTGAACCTTGGAGGCAGAGGTTGCAGTGACCCTAATGAGGGGTCCCCGGTGGAAGGCACAGAGAGGTTAAGTGACGTGCACAAGATCGTACCGCTGCACTCCAGTTTGGGCGACAGAGCGAGACTCGTCTCAAAAAAAAAATAAAGTGGGAAAACACTTAGGCCGGCTGAGAAATGAAGAGACAGGGTGAGAATTGCAAACATTCGTCCACATAAAAACCTGAACTCACGTGTTCCCAGCAGCTTTATTCATCAGGGCCAAAAAGTTGAAGCAGCGCAGATGCCCATCAGTGGCTGAATGCATGAACAAAATGTGGTCCATCGGGCAGTGGAATATTATTGAGCCTTAAAGAGGAGTCTGAAGTGCTGACGTGCTACAAATGGGTGAACCTGGAAAGCAGGAAGTGAAAGAAGCCAGACACAAAGGCTGCGTGATCTATTACACGAAACGTGCAGGACAGGCACATCTGCAGACACAGAAAGTCCATTCGTGGCTGGGGGAATGGGAAGTGACTGCTTAATGGGTAAGGAGGTTACTTACGGTCATTGTAAAAACGCCCGGGCTGGGCACAGTGGCTCACCCTCGTCATCCTAATACACTGGGAGGCCACAGCAGGTGGATCGCTTGAGCTCAGGAGTTCAAGACCAGCCAAGGCAACGTGCTGAATCCCCATCTCTACAAAAAATACAAAATTTAGCCGGGCTTGGTGGCTCACACCTGTAGTCTCAGCTACTTGGGGAGCTGAGGTGGGAGGATCACTTCAGTCCCAGAGGCAGAGGTTGCAGTGAGCAGAAATTGCGCCCTTGCACTCCAGCATGGACAGAATGAGACCCTGTCCAAAAAAAAAAAAAAAAAAATTCCCTAAGCCGAGCAGCCTGGCTCACACCTGTAATCCTAGCACTTTGGGAGGCTGAGTCAGGTGAATCACAAGGTCAGGAGTTCAAGACCAGCCTGTCCAATATGGGAAACCGTGTCTCTACTAAAAATACAAAAGACAAAAATTAGCCAAGCATGGTGTCTTACATGGAGGCTGAGGCAGAAGAATCTCTTGAACCTGGGAGGCAGAGGTTGCAGTGAGCCAAGCTTGCACCACTGCACTCCAGCCTGGGTGACAGAGCAAGATTCCCGCTAAATAAATAATAAATAAATAAATAAAAGCCCTAAAACTGATTATAGCAACAGACGTAAAACTCCAGATATACTGAAAGCCACTGAATTTTTACTTTTCTTTTTTATAGAAAAATGTATGTTACAAAAAAAGCTTGTGTGTGTGTGTGTATATTTCTTTTTCTTTGAGGCAGAGTCTCAGTTTGTCATCCAAGCTGGAGTGCAGTGGCATGATCTCGGCTCACTGCCACCTCTGCCTCCTGGGTTCAAGCAAACCCGTCTGGCTCATTTTTGTGTTTTTAGTAGAGATGGGGTTTCACTATATTGTCCAGGCTGGTCTTGAACTCCTGACCTCAAATGGTCCACCTGCCTTGGTCTCCCAAAGTGCTGGGGTTACAAGCATGAGCCACAGCACCCAGCCGCAATTATATACCTTAAATGGGTGAATTGTGTAGTATGAGAATTTTTACAACTCAAGAAAGCTGTTAAAAAAAAAATACTACTTAAAATGAGCAATTGAACTCAAAGAGACATTTTTCTAAAGAAGATAGGCAAGCAGCCAACAAACATCTGAGAAAATGCTCGACATCACTAACGATCAGAGAAATTCGGATTGAAGCCACAGCAAGGGGCCATCTTGCCCCAGTCAGAATGTCTGTTACTAAAAAGTCTAAACACAGCAGATACTGGCGAGGATCCCCGTCTGCACTGTTGATGGGAATGTAAATTAGTACAGCCTCCTATGGAGAACAGGGATTTCCCAAAAAACTAAAAGTAGAACTACCATTCCGTCCGGGATTCCACTACCGAGTGTCCTCCCAAAGGAAAAGAAATTATATCAAAAAGAAGACACCTGTGTTTTTATGTTTATTGTGGCACTATTCACAATAGCGAAGATACGGAATCCACCTAAGTGTCCACTGATGAATGGAGGATCGAATAAAGAAAATGTGGTCTGTGTCTACCACATTTAGGGCAAAGATTTCATGACGAAATTGCCAAAAGCAATCGCTGCAAATGCAAACATGGACAAATAGGATCTAATCAAACTAAAGAGCTTCTGCACAGCAGTGGAAACCATCATCAGAGCCAACAGACAACCTACAGAGTGGGAGAAAATGTTTGCAATCTATCCATCTGACAAAGATCTAACATCCAGAACCTACAAGGAGCTTAAAACATTTACAAGAAAAGGCCAGGCGTGGTGACTCATACCTGTAATCGCAGCAGTTTGGAAGTCTGAGATGGGAGGATCACCTGAGGTTGGGAGTTCGAGACCAGCCTGACCAACATGAAGAAACCCCATCTCTACTAAAAATACAAAAATAGCCAGACATGGTGGCACATGCCTGTAAGCCCAGCTACTCAGGAGGCTGAGGCAGGAGGCTCGCTTGAACACAGGAGGTAGAGGTTGTGGTGAGCCGAGATTGCACCATCGCACTCTAGCCTGGGCAACAAGAGTGAAACTGCCTCTCAAAAAAAAAAAAAAAAAGACATACATGCGGCCAAACATGAAAAACAAGCTCAACGTCGCTGTCATTAGAGAAATGCAAATCAAAACCACAGCAAGATACCATCTCACGCCAGGCAGAATGGCCATCTTTAGAAAGTCAAGAAACAACAAATGCGGGCACAGTTGTGGAGAAATAGAAACGCTTTTACATTGTTAGTGGGAATGTAAATTAGTTGAACCATTGTGAAGACGGTTCTAGATCCTCAAAGATCTAGAACCAGAAATACCATTTGACCCAGCAATCAATCCCATTACTGGGTATATAAAGGGATGTAAATCATTCTATTGCGAAGATACATGCGTGTGAGTGTTCATTGCAGGACTGTTCACAATGGCAAAGACATGGACTCAACCCAAATGCGTGTCATGGATAGACTGGATAAAGAAAATGTGGTACATATATGCCATGGAATACAATGCAGCCATGAAAAGGAACAAGATTACGTCCTTTGCAGGAACATGGATGGCACTGGAAGCCATTATCCTCAGCAAACGAACACGGGAACAGAAAACCAAACACGACATGTTCTCACCTACAAGTAGGAGCTGCACAGTGAGAACACATGGACACAGGGCAGTAAACAACAGACACCGGGCCTATTGGTGGATGGTGTGGGGAAAGGGAGACCATTGGGAAAAATAGCGAATGTGTGCTCTGCTTACCACCTAGGTGATGGGTTGATAGGTGCAGCAAACCACCATGACACATGTTTACTTATGTAACGAACCTATACATCCTGCACATGTAACCTGGAACTTACAGTAAAAAACAAAAGAAAGAAAATGTGGTATATGTCTCCCATGAAATACTACACAGCCATAACAAAGGATAGGTGCCAGGCGAGGTGGCTTACGCCTGTAATCCCAGCACTTAGGGAGGGCAAGGAGAGGGGCGGATCACCTGAGGTCAGGAGTTCGAGACCAGCCCGGCCAACATGGTGAAACCCCGTCTCTACTAAAAATACAAAATTTTGCCAAGCATGGTGGCGCCCGCCTGTAATCCCAGCTACTCAGGAGGCTGAGGTACAAGAATCACTTGAAGTGGAAGGCGGAGGTTGCAGTGAGCCAAGATTGCACCACTGCACTCCATCCTGGGCAACAGAGTGAGACTCAGTCTCCAAAAAAAAAAAGAAACTTTGGAAAAAATACTATGTAGGGAGGGGGCTATAGGTTTCATAGGAAGGTGAGAAAGCATATTAATACGGGGGAATGAAGACTGTCCTTAGCCTTTAAATGTTTCAGAATGTACTTTATAAGAGATTTATATATATTTTTATGGATTTACTTTCAGAGAATTCCCCCCCCCCCGCCCCACCAGGAACATCTTATGAAAATATTGAGGTGGGCGGGGTGTGGTGGCTCACACCTATAATCTCAGCAGTATGGGGGGCCGAGGTGGGAGGATCATTTGAGTCCAGGAGTTCAAGACCAGCCTGGGAACCATGGTGAGACATCCTCCCTACAAAAAATAGTTTACAAATTAGCCAGGTGTGGTCATGCATACCTCTAGTCCCAGCTACTCGGGATGCTGAGGTGAGAGGTTGCTTAGACCCGAGAGGTCAAGGCTCCAGTGGGCCGTGTCGCCCCACTGCACTCTAGCTTGGGTGAAAGTGAGGCTCTGTCAGGGGAAAATGTAGTTTAACTTAAAGAAAACTTTTATTTATTTATTTTGGTTTTCAGTTTTAAAGACAGGGTCTCACTCTGTTGCCCAGGCTGGTCTTGAACTCCTTGGCTCAAGCAGTTCTCCCACCTTGGCCTCCCAAAGTACTGAGGTTACAGGCTTGAGCCACGACCCTGGCCATCATGTCAACTTTTTGTTTATTTGTTTTTGAGACAGAGTTTCGCTCTTGTTGCCCAGGCTGGAATGCAGTGGCAGGATCTCGGCTCACCGCAACCTCTGCCTCCCAGGTTCAAGCGATTATCCTGCCTCAGCCTCCCAAGTGCCTTAGATTACAGGCATGCGCCATCACACCCAGCTAATATTGTATTTTTAGTAGAGGCGGGGTTTCTCCATGTTGGTCAGGCCGGTCTCAAACTCCTGACATCAATTTAATATCACACCTAGGAATATTAACAGCAATTCCCAAATCATAGGTAGTATGGACTCATATTACCTGTTATAGTAGTAGAATAGAATAGTCGTTTTAGTCTTCCCTGAAATGTCTTTTCCAGGTAGCTTATTTGGCTGTGAAGGTGCCTATATTACATTTGGAGTCTGCATTTCTTGTGGGTCCCCCTTTGTGATGGCCCTGCCTGGAGGTTTCTGGGTCCCTCCCCGACCTGACTACTTCACTCTCTGTCCTCTCTGCCCAGGAGCCCAGGATGTGCGAGTTCAAGTGCTTCCCGAGGTGCGTGGCCAGCTTGGGGGCACCGTGGAGCTGCCGTGCCACCTGCTGCCACCTCTTCCTGGACTGTTCGTCTCCCTGGTGACCTGGGAGCGCTCAGACGTACCTGCGGAACAACAGAATGTGGCCGCCTTCCACCCTAAGTTGGGTGCCAGCTTCCCCAGCCCAGAGCCCGGCAGCGAGCGGCTGTCCTTTGTCTCCGCCAAGCAGAGCACTGGGCAAGACACAGAGGCGGAGCTCCAGGACGCCACGCTGGCCTTCCAAGGGCTCACAGTGGAGGATGAGGGCAACTACACTTGCGAGTTTGCCACCTTCCCCAAGGGCCCCGTCCGGGGCTTGACTTCGCTCAGAGTCATAGGTGAGCAGGGTACGGGCGGGAGGCAGGAAGGTGGGAGGGCCGCGGTGTTAGAGCGTCCCCTTGTTTCTCTCTCGGGTTCAGCTGTGAGGTTCACCTTCTCACATGGGTTTCCAGTGATCGGCAAATGTTCATTAGGCACCTACCATGTGCCAGAGGCTTTTCTGTGTGCTAAGGATGCATCAGGCAACCAGGCATTCTTGAAAAAAAGACTAAGGGTTGGCTAGGCGTGGTAGCTTGTCCCTGTAATCCTAGCACTTTTGGTGGCTGAGGCAGGCAGATCACCTGACGTCAGGAGTTCGAGACCAGCCTGGCCAACATGATGAAACCCCGTCTCTACTAGAAATACAAAAATCAGCCAGATGTGGTGGCACGTGCCCAGAATCCCAGCTATGTGGGAGGCTGAAGCAGGAGAATCGCTTGAACCGGGAGGCGGAGGTTGCAGTGGAGTGCAGTGTGGCACTGCACTCCAGCCTGGGTGACAGAGCAAGACTCCATCATGGGGAAAAGAAAAAAGGAAGAAGGGAACATAGTGGCCTCGTTGAGATAGGATGTGCAGGGAGGGCGTCTTAGTCAAGTCCTGGAGTCTGAACAGGAGCCACCCACGGTCACAGGAGAGGGGCACCAGCACAAAAAGCTGGGAGGTGGACACGAGCTGGGCACGCTCCAGGAATGGAGAGGGGGCTGGTGCGGAAAGGTAGGGGCTCAGTGGCCCTCAGTGGGGCCGGATTACATGGGCTTCACAGGCAGGTGGGTGGAAGCTGGACTTCATCCTTTGTACCATTAAGAGCCATGGGAGGTGTGAAGCCACAGGAGAGACCTGGTTAGATGTTTGAGGTTACAACAAATGACTGGCAGCTGTGTGAGAAGCCATTGGAGGAGGGGATGGAGGTAGAAGGGTGCTGGGATTCCAGGCGAGAGGACGCATTCGTAGTAATACAGATGAGGCAGTGTGGGTAGAGGGAAGCGGGCGGCATATAGACGGGTTTTTAGGAGATAGTAGGTGCTGGGCTTGCCCATGGATTGAAGGGGAAGCAGGATCAGAGAGGAGTCCCAGGCCCAGCACAGTGGCTCACACCTGTAATCCCAGCACTTTGGGAGGCTGAGGTGGGCAGATCACTTTGAGGTCTGGAGTTTGAGACCAGTCGGGACAACATGGAGAGGCCCCATCCCTACAAAAAATACAGAAGCCAGCGTGATGGTGCATGCCTGTAATCCCAGCTACTCGGGAGGCTGAGGCAGGAAAATCACTTGAACCAGGGAGGTGGAGGTTGCGGTGAGATGAGATCACACCAGTGCACTTCAGCCTGAGTGACAGATCAAGACTCTTTCTCAAAAAAAAAAAAAAAAAATAGCTGGGAATGGTGGTGCACACCTGTAATCCTAGCTACTTCGGAAGCTAAGGTGGGTGAATTGCCGAAACCAGGAGGGGGAGATTGCAGTGAGCTGAGACTGCACCAGTGCACTCCAGCCTGGGTGACACAGCGAGACTGCATCTCAAATTTTAAAAAAAAGAGAGAAAATTTCAAGAGCTACTATATAGGCACTGGGGTGGAAGCAAGGAACAAAACAGCCGCTGTCATCACAATGCCTGAGCCACTAGAGGAAGGTTGGCCAGAGTTGGCAGTCAGGGAAATGCCCTTGAGGAAGTGGGGCTTGGAGTGTGGTCTGGAGAAGGAGGCCAGAGCAGTCCAGGCACAAGCTCACCAACGCCCCAAAGTGGGGGCGAGCAGAGACTTCGGAGGGCGTCGTGGGGAGCACCTGGAGCAGCCAGGGGAGGTGCCCATGGGGAAGTAGGGGCTGGGGCCCTGGATCACTATTCCAACAGCTTGGAGGGCAGCCAGGAGGACCTCGGAGGCTTGTTGGATGCTCCACGGTGGTCGGAGGTCAGGGGAGAAGGCGGTGGGAAGGGAGAGCTGGGAAGAAAAGGAGAGTCGAGCGGTTGAGAAGTTCAGAGGCGGAAACCCAGGTCCAGAAAGCGTCAAAAGATATGGGTCTGGGTGGGGGATACACGTCAGTGAGCGTGAGCTGCTATTCTTCCTAGACGTTTGTTTTTGTGATTTTTTTTTTCCATGTTTTTCAGGAGGATGAGGTGGAAAAGGAAAAAAAAAAAAAAAGACCGGCTTTGAGAGTCTTTATCACTCTTCCGGTCGTAGAGTCATCTAATGATGATCACAGGAAAAGGAACAGGGGCCTTCAGCTGGACCTTTGAACCAGATTATTCGGCCTTGGCTTTTTTTTTTTGTTTTAAGACAGAGTTTGGCTCCGTTGCTCAGGCTGGAGTTCAGTGGCCCGATCTCAGCTCACTGCAACCTCCGCCTCCTGGGTTCAAGCAGTTCTCCTCCTTCAGCCTCTGGAGTATGTGGGATTCCAGGCGCACACCACCATGCCTGGCTAATTTTTATATTTTTAGTAGAGATGAGTTTTCACCATGTTGGCCAGGCTGGTCTCAAACTCCTGGCCTCAATTGATCCACCTGCCTCGGCCTCCTAAAGTGCTGGGATTGCAGGTGTGAGCCACTATGCCAGACTGGCTTCTTTGTTTTAAATTTCAGCCTCCTCCGGGCTTTCGGACCCTGTCTCTGCATCTCTGGCAGGGCAAAGAGACAGTATGCCGCAATGGCCAGACCAGGCACCTGTAACCGCAGATCTTTGAGAGGTTGAGGTGGGAAGATGGCTTGTGCTCAGGAATTTGAGATCAGCCTGCGCAACATAGCAAGAAATCATCTCTACAAAAAAATTTAAAAATTAGCTGGGTGTGGGAGGCTGACGCAGGAGAACCCAGGAGGCAGAGGTTGCAATGAGCCAAGATTGCGCCACTGCACTCCAGCCTCTGGACAGAGTGAGACTCCATCTGAAAAAAAAAAAGAGAAATAGCCAGGTGTGGTGGTACATGCCTGTGGTCCTAGCTACTCTGGAGACTAAGGCCAAGGCTGGAGGATCACTTGAGCCTAAGAGGTGGAGGCTGCAGCAAGCTATAATCAATCACAACACTGCCCTGGAGATCAGGTGACTGAGTGGGTCTTTGTCTCCAAAAAATAAATAAAATTGGCAACGCTTGGATAGGGCAGTGCAGGCGGCACACTACCCTAACCATTTACATATCAATGTATTTAAGTCACACAGCAATCTTAGGGGTGGGTACTTTTATTATCACTGTTTTACAAGATAAGAAACTGCTACAGAGTTGCAAAATCACTTTCCCCAAGCTAGGCTGCTGCCGCTGATAAGCAGCAGAGCTGGGATTGGAATCCCAGAGATCGGGGCCTAACTGCTCTGCTCCTCTGCTGAGGTGTTTGTTGAATGACCTCAGGGAAGGAGTGACGCACCCCTCTCTTCCTCTCCCCAGCCACGCCCCAGAACCACGCCGAAGCCCAGGAGGTCACACTGAGCCTGGACCCTGCGCCAGTGGCCCGCTGCATTTCCAAAGAGGGCCGCCCACCTGCCCGGATCTCCTGGCTCTCCTCCCTGGATGGGGAAGCCAAAGAGACCCAGGTGCCAGGGACCCTGGCTGGCACTGTCACCGTCACCAGCCGCTTCATCTTGGTGCCCTTGGGCCGAGCAGATGGTGTCACCGTCACCTGCAAAGTGGAGCATGAGAGCTTGGAGGAGCCAGCCCTGATACCTGTGACCCTCTCTGTACGCTGTGAGTGGATCAGGGGTGACCCCTCCCTCATCAATACTGTCTACACTGGCTTCTCTAGAGCAGTGTCTACATTGTCTCCTAATGTTATCTTCGTGGGTTCCCTGAAGCCAAATTCTGTACTACCTTCTTGCCATTGTCTACACTGGCTCCCATGGGCAAATCTATATACATCCCCTTCATTGTCTACACGGGCTTTACTGGGTTCCTGCCATGCCACTCGAGGTCCGTGGTAAGGTAAGCTGGGATGGGTTTGCAAGAGCCAGCTGGATTCATTTCTTTCCAATTCCACATCCAGCAAAGTCTTCTTGGTAGCTTCAAGTCAACCTTGGGAAATATTTACACCAAAGAAATTGGGAAACCCTAGAAATGGGGGCTTCTTTGATTCCCCAGAAAGTCCATTTACCAGCAAAAAGCTGACCCTGACGGTGTCTTTTCTGGTTCCCATGGACCCCGGCTGATGCTGCCCCTCAACTATCCAGATTAATCCTGCTGGGCCAGGTCTACACGTCTACACTGCCCAACCTAACTACAGGTCTACTCTGCCCAACCTAACTACACGTGTGCACTGCCCAACCTAACTACAGGTCTACACTGCCCAACCTAACTACAGGTCTACACTGCCCAACCTAACTACACGTGTGCACTGCCCAACCTAACTACACGTGTGCACTGCCCAACCTAACTACAGGTGTGCACTGCCCAACCTAACTACAGGTCTACACTGCCCAGCCTAACTACAGGTCTACACTGCCCAACCTAACTACACGTGTGCACTGCCCAACCTAACTACAGGTCTACACTGCCCAACCTAACTACACGTGTGCACTGCCCAACCTAACTACAGGTCTACACTGCCCAACCTAACTACACGTGTGCACTGCCCAACCTAACTACAGGTCTACACTGCCCAACCTAACTACACGTGTGCACTGCCCAACCTAACTACACGTGTGCACTGCCCAACCTAACTACAGGTGTGCACTGCCCAACCTAACTACAGGTCTACACTGCCCAACCTAACTACACGTGTGCACTGCCCAACCTAACTACAGGTCTACACTGCCCAACCTAACTACAGGTGTGCACTGCCCAACCTAACTACAGGTCTACACTGCCCAACCTAACTACACGTGTGCACTGCCCAACCTAACTACAGGTCTACACTGCCCAACCTAACTACACGTGTGCACTGCCCAACCTAACTACACGTCTACACTGCCCAACCTAACTACAGGTCTACACTGCCCAACCTAACTACAGGTCTACACTGCCCAACCTAACTACAGGTGTGCACTGCCCAACCTAACTACAGGTCTACACTGCCCAACCTAACTACAGGTGTGCACTGCCCAACCTAACTACAGGTCTACACTGCCCAACCTAACTACACGTGTGCACTGCCCAACCTAACTACAGGTCTACACTGCCCAACCTAACTACACGTGTACACTGCCCAACCTAACTACACGTCTACACTGCCCAACCTAACTACAGGTCTACACTGCCCAACCTAACTACAGGTCTACACTGCCCAACCTAACTACACGTGTGCACTGCCCAACCTAACATCATCTCCAGGCCTTCTCATGATTCGCCCTTGACTTCCCTGGGCACTGTCTATACTGAGTCTCCCAGAGTCTCTACAGGGACCCCTGATATTTACATCGGCCTCCCTGGGCCCTGTTGATCTTGACTCCTCCCACTGGGTTTTTTGCTAGATCTTCCAGAAACTGCCTACACAGACGCCCCGTTATATCACCCACAGAGGCCACCCTGGCCCTCTTCACACAGAATCCCTCAAATACCGGCTTAACCACCTCTTCCACCACTGTCTAAAATGACCACATACCCCACCTCAGTGTTGTGTACGCTAGCTCACCAGGCAGTGCCTCCACTTACACAGATTCCCTAAGCCAAGTGTACACCGGCTCCCTCAGGCAACACGCATCACTTGCACCCACATGAGCTCCCCTGAGCCTCATCTGTGCCAGTTTCCTTCCGGGACCTGCACTGGTTGCCCAAACCCTGTTTGGATATTCTCCATCGTCAAAAACACAGACACACAGGCCGGGCACAGTGGCTCATGCCTGTAATCCCAGCACTTTGGGAGGCCGAGGCAGGCAGATTACAAGGTCAGAAGTTCAAGACCAGTCTGGACAACATCGTGAAACCTCATCCCTACTAAAAATATATAAAATTAGGCCAGGTGCGGTGGCTCATGCCTATAATCCCAGCACTTTGGGAGGCTGAGGCGGGTGGATCACGAGGTCAAGAGATCGAGACCATCCTGGTCAACAAGGTGAAACATCATCTCTACTAAAAATACAAAAATTAGCTGGGTAAGATGGCGCGCGCCTGTAGTCCCAGCTACTCAGGAGGCTGAGGCAGGAGAATTGCCTGAACCCAGGAGGCGGAGGTTGCGGTGAGCCGAGATCGCACCGTTGCACTCCAGCCTGGGTAACAAGAGCGAAACTCCGTCTCAAAACAAAAAACAAAAACAAATATATATAAAATTAGCCAGGTGTGGTGGTGTGTGCCTATAATCCCACGTATTCGGGAGGCTAAGGCAGGAGAATCGCATGAACCCCAGAGGCGGAGGTTGCAGTGAGCCGAAATGGTGCCATTGCACTCCAGCCTGGGCGACAGTGCGAGACGCTGTCTCAAAAAACAACAACAAAAAAACTCCCACAAATTATTCACAGTGTCTACACTGAACAATGTCTACACTGACATCAGCATACACACTCTGGACAGATTCACCCCAGACAGTTTCAACGGCTGTACCTCCTGCCACACGCCCCGCTGCCTGTCTATCTGCTAACCTGCCCACCCGCTCTGGGATTCTCCTCCTTGCTGAGACAATTCCCCCATTTCCCCAGACCCTCCTGAAGTGTCCATCTCTGGCTATGATGACAACTGGTACCTCGGCCGCACTGATGTCACCCTGAACTGCGATGTCCGCAGCAACCCAGAGCCCACGGGCTATGACTGGAGCACGTGAGTCAAGTGGTCTTGGACCCTCGAGGCGGAGGGAGGAGGGGCTGGGGGCCTCGGCTCCTGGGTCTGAGGGAGGAGGGGCTGGGCCTAAACTCCTAAGTCTTCCGGGATGGAGGGAGCTTGCATTTCTGTAATTTGGGGTCTCCAGGGGGAGTTAAGCCCTTGGAGCTTGGCCCCTGGTGGGTGTATCTTCAGGGATGAGGCCTGTGCTGCCCTCTGACCTTGGAATTCCCCTCACCTGACCCCACGCCCTCCAGGACCTCAGGCACCTTCCCGACCTCTGCAGTAGCCCAGGGCTCCCAGCTGGTCATCCACGCGGTGGACAGCCTATTCAATACCACCTTCATCTGCACGGTCACTAATGCCGTGGGCACGGGCCGAGCTGAGCAGGTCATCTTTGTCCGAGGTGAGTGTGCCTTGGGGGCCATGTGTGGAGACCTGGGTCCGTTCCCCTGGAGTTCCACCCTTCGGGGTTTGGAGGCTGCAGGTGGGGAGGCTGTGCGCCGGCCTGGGAGGCACGTGGACCCGCCTGGCTGAGGGGAGGGGAGGGTTGGCTTTCCTTTTGTGGCCTCAGGCTGGGGTCTGGATTTGGTGTGCCAGGGTAGGTGACGGCTGCAGAGACGGGGAGTTGACAACTTTGCTCAGGGTTCCTAGAAAATAGAGGCCTGCCTGGGAAGGGTCTAATTTCATGGAGAGATCCGGGGAAGCTGCCCCAGCCTCCAGCTTGTGAGAAAGACGCACACGCAGAGTCAGGTACACAAACCTCAGAGACAGAAACCAGGAGCTCCCACCCCTGGAGCAGGAGAGAAGAAGTGCGAGGCCAGACCGTCAGCCAGTGACGGAATCCCGGTTGAACCCACAACTGTGGAGCCCACAGCTAGAAAGAGGCCAGGACTGTCACAGAGCCATGCTCCCTGAGGCAGAGAGATCTATGGGCCCCAGAGCTGGGGCCAGAGACCCCTCCTGTCAGCGCCACACCTGGCAGGACCGTAGCCACAGACACTCCCTGTGCTGGGAAGTTCTGTCGAAGAGATGCAACGGAATCCAGACACACGCTGAGACCATAGCCCTGCAAATCCATTGTCACCAAGACACACACCCAGGAGGACAGTGGCACCAGCCAAGTCAGACTGAATGAAGACACATGATATCTGGAAAGAGATTTTTTTTTTCTTTTTTCTTTTCCAAGTAGCTTGGATTGAACTTTTCTCTTTCTTTTTTTTTTTTTTTGAGACAGAGTTTCGCTCTTGTTACCCAGGCTGGAGTGCAATGGTGCGATCTCGGCTCACCGCAACCTCCGCCTCCTGCGTTCAGGCAATTCTCCTGCCTCAGCCTCCTGAGCAGCTGGGACTATAGGCACGCGCCACCGTGCTCAGCTAATTTTTTTTTGTATTTTTAGTAGAGATGGGGTTTCACCATGTTGACCAGGATGGTCTCGATCTCTCGACCTCGTGATCCACCCGCCTCGGCCTCCCAAAGTGCAGGGATTACAGGCGTGAGCCACCGCACCTGGCGGATTGAATTTTTTTCTTTTTTTTGAGATGGAGTCTTACTCTGTCACTCAGGCTGGAGTTCAGGGGTGTGATCTCGGCTCACTGCAAACACCAACCTCCCAGGTTCAAGCAATTGTCCTGCCTCAGCCTCCAGAATAACTGGGACTACAGGTGTCCACCACCACACCCAGCTAATTTTTGTATTTTTAGTAGAGACGGGGTTTCACCATATTGGTCAGGCTGGTCTCAAACTCCTGACTTCAGGTGATCCACCTGCCTCAGCCTCCTGAAGTGCTGGGATTACAGGTGTGAGCCACCGCACCTGGCTGGAAAGAGGTATTCTTAGAAACACCCCAGGATGACAGTTTATGTAGCACACCTGTGCAGACATGCAATGTGCATGTCCCCCAGAAACGTGACTGAAGGTGTAGGGACAAACTCCCAGACTGTCCCTTTCATGCAGACAGCCTAGCCTCGGAGGGAGAAACAGACCCCCTTCCTGAGTCATAATGTTAGAACCCACACAGGCTTGCAGGGACACCCAAGGGAAAACAGACCCCTCCTCAGGAATTCAGATCCAGCCAGGGAGACAGGGCGCCCCTATGGGAAACGCTGTCGCAGACCACAAACCCAGAGAGACAGCTGTCCCGCTCCGGGCTCACCTGACTCGCTGGGACGTGCACAGGCCCCTGGAGGGAGGCATCACGCAGACAGGCTGGGGGCAAAACTAACGCCGGACAGCAACGGCTGCGCACGGAGGAATGTCACCAATGTCACCCCTCACACACACATACTCGGGCGGAAACTCAAAGCCATTCAGGGAGGAGCTTGTCCCCGGAACTCTCCCGAAACTCTCCAGAAGCTCCGCAAGGACATTCTCATTCAACAAATAAGTGCTTCCTATTTGCCAGGCACTCTTGCTGAGCTTGGGGATACAACGGCGAGTGTGCCACGGTCCCTGCCCTCAGCAGCACACCCGGGGGAGGGTCAGCTCCACCCACCCAGACACCAAACTGGAGTTACACCCGTGACCTCTACCCCAGATACACCTGAGCTGATCCCCTGCCCACGCACCCAGCAGGTGGCTCCAAGGTTGGGGCCTGCAGAACACAGACACAGCAGAGAAAGACTCGATGCTGTGGAAAGATACCCCCAGCTCCCCCCGACGGTGGCCACAGAGCCAGCAACGTCAGTACTAAGACCTACAGATAATGCCTGCGGAAACATGCATGCTCCAAGCACCCTAGAAACCCTGTCGCAGGCAGTGAGTGCGCTGACAGCCACAGCCAGAGGAGACACACTCAAGGCTCCTGGGGTCACTCTCAGAGGGTCTCTGAGCCAGGAACCCACATCCAGGCACACACAGACTCGTCACAGACACAGTGTGGAGTCCACAGCAGCACGAACCTAAGTGCACGCGCCACACCACGGGACACATCTATGTTTACAGACTCAGAGAACTTTTTTTTTTTAATAGAGACAGGGTCTTGCTATGTTGGCCAGGTTGGTCTTGAACTCCTGGCCTCAAAGCAATCCTCCTGCCTCAGCCTCCCAAAGTGCTGGGATTACAGGCATGAGCCACCACATCCAGCCTGTCTCAGAACTTTGAACCCCAGACACATAAACAGACTCAGCCTCGAGTTCCAAAACACCAATGCCACCTCTAGAAACAGAGACAAGCCTCCGAGACAGGCTCAGCCTAGTCCAGTTAGTGACCGGCACTCCCAATAAGGGGAAAAATGTTTCACTCCTCACCCCAGTGTATAGAGATGTATATACCACTCTACCCCCCCCGACCCCCGCCAAAAAGATTTTATCCTCCTGGTTTTTTTGTTTGTTTTTTCCTTGAGACGGAGTTTCGCTCTTGTTACTCAGGCTGGAGTGCAATGGCGCGATCTCGGCTCACCGCAACCTCCGCCTCCTGGGCTCAGGCAGTTCTCCTGCCTCAGCCTCCCGAGTAGCTGGGATTACAGGCACACGCCACCAGGGGCCCAGCTAATTTTTCTTATATATTTAGTAGAGATGGGGTTTCACCATGTTGACCTGGATGGTCTCGATCTCTTGACCTTGTGATCCACCCGCCTCGGCCTCCCAAAGTGCTAAGATTACAGGCTTGAGCCACCGCACCCGGCCTTTTTTTTTTTTTTTTTTTAATGCTATTTGCGAGTCGCTAAGCTGATCTGACAGCCTGCTGGGTCATGACCCTCTATTTGAAAACAACAGAAACAGATGTCCTTCCTGGGTCTCAGCCTGTCCTATGTGTGGAGGTGTGGAGGTGGGGTCAGGTGTAGGTGAGCCCTCCGCCCACATTTGTCCCAGTTACGCCTTGCATGCGGGGGTGGGTAGGTTCTGGTTACAGTGATTTCTGTCCCTGGCATGGGGCCCAGGAGCCCCATCCGTCCCTGCTCACACTTCCCTCCTCAGCACTCCATGGTTTCCCCTCTCCACCTCCCCACTACCTCCCATGCCCCCATCTGCACCTGCTCAGCTCCCACGAGAGCACTAAAGAAGTCCCACTGTCCCAGTCTGTGAGAACCCCCACAACTTTTTTTTTTTTTTTTTTTGAGATGGAGTCTTGCTCTGTCGCCAGACTGGAATGTAGTGGTGCGATCCTGGCTCACTGCAACCTCTGCCTCCCGGATTCAAGCGATTCCCTTGCCTCAGCCTCCCCAGGAGCTGGGATTACAGGCGCATGCCACCACGTCAGGCTAATTTTTGTATTTTAGTAGAGATAGGGTTTCACCATGTTGGCCAGGAATGGTCTCGATCCCCCGACCTTGTCATTTGCCTGTCTTGGCCTCCCAAAGTGCTGGGATTACAGGTGTGAGCCACAGTGCCCAGCCAAGAACCCCATTTTAGATGCTGGGGATGAGTGGCCAGGGAGGAGGTGGCCACGGCACTTGGAATGAGTGCTCTCTGTCACTTGAGAGGGCAGAATTATCAGGATTCTGTGGCCCTCTGCAAAGAGCTTTGGGATCAGACAACCTCCCACTGAAACCCAGCTGTCCTCCATCGAGGACATGCAGCTGTGCGAGGACCCCACAGCACACTCAGGGAGGGCTGCAAACCCAGGTGCCTCTGGGGACCCGGCCAGTGACTGAGTGGCCAGTTCCATTTCGTCCATATTGCCAGCTTCCACTCGGCTATAGCAATCGCCAGAGATGGGAGTTTGGTGATGGGAATTTGGCATTCTCAGATCTGATTTTCCCTCCATAAGAGAAACCTGGATTTTTAGGTGAAATCACCTGGTTTTTGAAAGGTTCACTAGCTATTTAAATTTTGCAAAACCCAGACACTTGGGGATCACTGGGACTTCCTTGTACAAAGTGCTCAGGCTGTGGTGAAGGGCGAGGGGCTTCCCTTCTCCCCACTTCCTCCTCTTCCTCCATTCTTCTGCCTAGACACCCCCTAATTTTGGTCACTCCCCCCATCCTGTGTCTCCCCTGCCTCACTCCCCAGAGCTGTCCTGGTGACCTTGTGTCTCCCTTTCTCTCTCTCTCTCACCCCTCCTCTCAGAAACCCCCAGGGCCTCGCCCCGAGACATGGGCCAGCTGGTGTGGGGGGCCGTGGGGGGGATACTGCTGGTGCTGCTGCTTCTGGCTGGGGGGTCCTTGGCCTTCATCCTGCTGAGGGGGAGGAGGAAGAGGAAGAGCCCTGAAGGAGGAGGAGGAGCAGGAGGTGGAGGAGCCAGCGGCGACGGGGGCTTCTTCGATGCAAAAACTCAGGTGTTGGGGAATGGGGACCCCGTCTTCTGGACGCCAGTAGTCCCTGGTCCCATGGAACCAGATGGCAAGGAGGAGGAGGAGGAAGAGGAGGAAGAGAAGGCAGAGAAAGGCCTCATGTTGCCTCCACCCCCAGCCCTTGAGGATGACATGGAGTCTCAGCTGGATGGTTCCCTCATCTCACGGCGCGCAGTTTATGTGTGACTCACTCAGAGAGCCGGGCTCGTCCCAGCTGGGCCACGCCAGCCTGCGGTTCCCGACTGGTTGGACTTGTTCATCTGGAGGACACTGGAGTGGAACGCTGCCTCCCGTTCCCTGGGACTTGGAGAGAGCTAGAACAGCACACTGGACGCCTCCCGTCTCTAGGGCTGCATGGGGAGCCTGGGGAGCTCAGCCATGGGGACCCAGAGAGGACCCCACACCCAGAGACTTGGTTTGGGCTCCAACCTGCCCCTGGCCCCGTGACACTCAGGAGTTAATAAATGCCTTGAAGGAAAACATCGGGGGTGTCTTGTAATACATCAGACCCCTCCTTGGGTCGTGGGGAAAGGGGTTAGGACAGGGACTCCTCTGTCCCAGGGGCTGGGAGGAGCCAAACCAGGTCCTTGGGAATGGGAGACTCCTAGGGGTGAGATGGAAGGCTGCGGGCCCACACTCCTTGGATGCTGGAAGATGCACTGGATGGCTGAGAATCACGAGGCTTGTGGAACTAGGATTCAGGTTCTGAACTGTGGGCTCAGAGGCAGGGCATGTGGACTTCTAGGTCCCAAGACAGAGGCTGCCTTTCTGGATCCTGTGGCCAGACAGGTCAGAGGCCCGAGTTCTCTAAACTCCTGGGCCTTCAGGTGGAGGTGGGGGTGGGGGCAGCCAGGTTCCCTGCATCCTGGGAGAATGGGGTCGGGGGTGCTGTGAACCAGCCGTGCCTCAGCCTCAGACCTCACCTCCACCATGCTGCTGAGGGTCTCTGGAGGGAGGGCTGCTCCCCACTCCCATTCTCAGGGGCCCTAAGGGCATGGGTAGGTGGGGTGCTGGGGAAGTCCCACTTTTGTCCACCCCCACAGAGGCTTCCCTGACTGTCTCCTCCACCCTTGCCCCCATCGATCACCCAAGGGACTTTTCAGTGACTCCCTGGGAGTGGCAGCAGCTTCCTTCAGCCCCTCTCAACAGGAAAAGCAAAGCCGGAGGGGGTCCTTGACTTCCCAGGCTCAGTAAGGAGCGGGTTTTTACCTGGTTCATCACTGCCCTCCCGAGCCTCCCTGCCTCCTCTGTAACACAGGGCTGGTGTTCACGAGGCCGTAGCAGGACCCAGTCAGGACGCGCCCTTGATGCCCTCATGCAGCCTCGTCGACCTCCACAGACCCCACCGAGCCCTGGGCTAGGCAGTGCTGGGGCCGCCTCGGTGACCTGCACAGACCCAGTCGCGCCCTCCCGGTGCGCACGGCAGTAATGACCACAGGAAAAGCAGCTGTATGTTTAGGATGAAGTTGTGTGTGCGGAGTGAGGGGCAGTTTCTCCGTCACTCCCCCACCCTCTGAAGGCCTCCAGAGGATGCCAGGCTGTGGAACAGGAGCAGTGGAGAGCCAGCAGTCCAGCTTCCTCCCCATCTGTAGAGTGAGGCTGACGCTCCAGTGACCCCGTGGGCTTTTCCTTCGGTTCTTTATTGTCTGCACTCGCCCACCCACCCCACCGGGGCAACAGCAGGTTGGGGGCAGGGAATTGTGACTGCCTGGCACACAGTGGGTCCTTCTAACACACCCACCGAACACCTACTGTGTGCCATACCTCAGGTGCACGGTCCAGTGTGGAAATTGGCAAGTAAACAGGTAACCACTTCAAAACCTCTTCCATTAGGAGACTTGGAAATGGGAGGTGCTAGGAAGAGAGGCCAAGGAGCGAGTGGGCTTCTCCACCCCTTTTTCTGTCTTGTGTGGTTTCATTTTTGAGAAGAAGTTGTGCTCTGTCTCTTGGTGTGATCTCGGCTCACTGCAACCTCCGCCTCCTGGGTTCAAGTGATTCTCCTGCCTCAGCCTCCCGAGTCGCTGGGATTATAGGCATGCATGGCTGGCTGATTTTTGTATTTTTAGTAGATATGGGGTTTCATCACTTTGGCCAGGATGGTCTCCATCTCCTGACCTCATGATCCACCTGTCTCGGCCTCCCAAAGTGCTGGGATTACAGGATTACAGGTGGGAGCCACTGCGCAAGGCCTTTTTTTTTTCTTTTGTAGAATGGGAATGGTCTCTCTGTGTTACCCAGACTGGTCTCAAACTCTCAGGCTCAAATGATCCTCCCACTTCAGCCTCCAAAAGTGCTGGGATGACAGGCGTGAGCCACTGTGCCGGGCCCCAGCTAATTTTTCAGTTTCTTCTAGAGATGAGGTCTTGTGCCCGTTGCCCTGGCTGGGCTTAAGCAATCCTCCTGCCTCGGCCTCCCAAAGCACTGGCATTACAGGTGGCAGTCACTGCCCTGGGCCCTAACCCCTTTCCTGATAAGTGGGAGGAGATTCCAGTCCCCAGAGGAGATTCTTGATCCCAGAATTCTGCCCCCACATTCTCTGTCTTCTAGCCTCTTCTGGTCCTGTCTCATCTCCCCACTCTCCCCAGCCTCATTCTGCCCCAGCTACATGGTCTCCTTGTTTTTTTGTTTTTTTTTTTTTTTTTTTTAGAGACGAGGTCTCACTATGTTGCCCAGGCTGGAGTGCAGTGGCTATTCACAGGCATGATCCTACTACTGATCAGCATGGGAGTTTTGACTGGCTCTGTTTCCAACCTGGGCCGGTTCACCCCTTCTTAGGCAACCTGGTGTCCCCCACTCCCAGGAGGTCACTATGTGACCTTAGTGCGGACACCCAACAGCCCAGAACTCCTGGGCTCAAGCGATCCTCCCACCTCAGCCTCCCAAGTAGCTGGGACTACAGGCACGCGCCACCACGCCCAGCTTGCTGTTCTTTAAAAACACAAGGCTGTGAGTGAGATGGGACCTGAGTGTGGGACCCCCCTGAATGTGCTCCATTCCCAGGGCACAGCCCTGGAGTGTAGGATCCCCTCAAATTGTCCAGAACTCCCAAGTATGCAGCTCTCTGCTGCACGGACAGCTCAGATCATGTGACCAAGTACATTTCTTTAAAAAAATACCACTCAAGGCAAGCCGAGTGCAGTGTCACCCCAGCACTTAGGGAGGCCGAGGCAGGAGGGTCACTTGAGCCCAGAAGTTCAGTGCCAGCCTCGGCAACATGGCAAAACCCCATCTCTACAAAAAATTTTAAAAAATAAAAAGAAGCTTGCGTGGTGGCACATGCCTGTAGTTTCAGCTGCTCCAGAGGATGAGGTGGGAGGATCGCTTGAGCCCAGGAGATGGAGGCTACAGTCAGCAGTGATCACACCAGCGCACTCTAGCCTGGGTGACAAAGTGAGGCCGTCTCAAAAAAAAAACCCGTAAAACCTCACAAGCCTCCAGCAGGGCCTCTGACTGTTTGCGCTGCCTCGAACGCCCCCAGACACTCTCATGGCTCATCCCCGTGTCTCTTTCAGGCCCCTGCTCAGCTGTCACCTTACAGTAAGGCACAGGCCCTCCCACTACCTTTGGGGACCCCACTTTGCACCTCCTCTCACTTCCACACTCTCTATTTTGGTATTTCCCATAACTTACTTCCATCTAACATGTGAGCTATTGTGCTGGTGTGCCCAACCGGAATCCAAGTTCCGTGAAGGTAAAGACTTTGTACGTTGTGTTCTCCACTCCCCTCCCATGTGGGGCACACATGGATGCCCCTTCTTCATGCTCAGTTGGTTGAGCCAAATGAAACAAAGTCCCCTTCCCTCGGGAGAGGACATAGGCAGGCAGGTGGGTGGTAGCTTGGATTAAGGAGCCATGGCTTCCTCCTGGAGACCCCCTCACACTGTCCTTCTCCTTGCAGAGACCCCCAACACAGCAGGCGCAGGAGCCACAGGCGGCATCATTGGGGGCATCATCGCTGCCATTATCGCTACTGCTGTGGCCGCCACGGGCATCCTCATCTGCCGGCAGCAGCGGAAGGAGCAGACGCTGCAGGGGGCAGAAGAGGACGAAGAGTAAGTGATGGGCCCTCAGAGCAGACTGGGAGAGGGGTCGAAGAACTGGGGAGGGGCGAGGGTGAGAGAAAATTCTCCAGAATCACTGTGTGAAACAGACAGACTGGAAGGAACTGGGACCTACGTAGAATGGGGAGGTGTAGGTTTCTCTCTGCCATAAAGCATGGGTATGACTCATCACAGTCCAGGCTCCTGCTACATTGTGGCTCCCACATTCCAAGATGGCTCCCCACTCTTCCATCAAATTCTACACGTGATAGGCTGGGCCCAGTGGCTCATGATTGTCATCTCAGCACTTAGGGAGGCCGAGGCGGGTGGATCATGAGTTCAGGAGTTTGAGACCTGGTGACCCAGCTACTTGTGTGGCTGAGGTAGGGGCGGGGCATGGGGAGGCTACAGTGAGCCGTGATCGCACCGTTGCACTCTAGTCTGGCCAATAAAGTGAGACCCTGTCCAAAATACAAAAAGAGAGAAAAGTGAAGTAACTAATCAGGAACAAAACAACAAATTGCCCTGGCCGGGTGCAGTGGCTCAAGCCTGTAATCCCAGCACTTTGGGAGGCCGAGGCGGGTGGATCACGAGGTCAAGAGATCGAGACCATCCTGGTCAACATGGTGAAACCCTGTCTCTACTAAAGATACAAAAAATTAGCTGGGCGCGATGGCGCGTGCCTGTAATCCCAGCTACTCAGGAGGCTGAGGCAGGAGAATTGCCTGAACCCAGGAGGCGGAGGCTGCGGTGAGCCGAGATGGCACCATTGCACTCCAGCCTGGGTAACAAGAGCGAAACTCCGTCTCAAAAAAAACAAAAATTAGCTGGGCGTGGTGGCACACGCCTGTAGTCCCAGCTACTTGGGAGGCTGAGGCAGGCCAATTGCCTGAACCCGGGAGATGAAGGTTGCAGTGAGCCGAGATCGCACCACTGCACTCCAGCCTAGCGCCTGGCGACAAAGCAAGACTCTGTCTCAAAAACAAAAACAAAAAAAAAGTTGTCCCCCGGGCATATCGCATCCTCCTGTCTGTGTGAGCCTGATAAAATTTGAAAACCCAGCAGGTGTGGTGGCTCACACCTGTAATCCCAGCACTTTAGGAAATTGATGCGGGTGGATTGCTGGAGGCCAGGAGTTTTAGACCAGCCTGGGCAACATGGCAAAACCCTGTCTCTACCAAAAACACAAAACTCAGCTAGGACTGGTGGTATGTGCTTGCAGCCCCATTGACTTGGAAGGCTGAGATGGGAAGATTGGTTGAGCCCTGGAGGCAAAGGTTGCAGTGAGCTCAGACTCTGCCACTGCACTCCAGCCTGTGCGACAGAGTGAGGCCCTGGCTCAAGAAAACCAGTTTTGCATACCTCTCCTGCCTCAGACTGCTCTGAACTATTTTTCCTTTTTTGGTTTTGTTTTGTTTTGTTTTTGAGTTGGGAGTCTGTCACCCAGGCTGGAGTACAATGGCATGATCTTGGCTCACTGCAACCTCCGCCTCCTGGGTTCAAGCAGTTCTCCTGCCTCAGCCTCCCAAGTAGCTGAGATTATAGGTGCCCACCACCATGCCGGCTAATTTTTGTATTTTTAGTAAAGATGGGGGGTTTCACCATATTGGCCGGGCTGGTCTCAAACTCCTGATCTTGTGATTCGCCCGCCTAGGCCTTCCAAAGTGCTGGGATTATAGGCGTGAGCCACAGTGCCTGGCCCTCTTTTTTTTGAGACAGGTTCTCACTGTGTCGGCCAGGCTGGAGTTCAATCACAGCTTACTGCAGCCTCTACCCCTCCCCACCCATTTCAGCCTCCCACATAGCTGGGACTACAGGCACAAGCCACTATAGCCAGCTAATTTTTGTAGTTTTTGTAGAGACAGGGGTCTAGATTGCCCAAATTGATCTTCAACTCCTGACCTCAGGCAGTCAGCCTGCCTCAGCCTCCCAAAATGCTGGGATTACAGGCATGAGTCACTGCAGCTGGCCTATTTTTCTCTTCTCAGATTTTGTACGTGTGACTCCTGTAAAACCCCACATTCATTCATTGATTCAGAAAGTTACCACACAGGGCCAGGCCCCAGGGGTTTGGGATACACTGATGGGACAAACACATAGAAGTGTCCCCACAGGCCAGGTGAGGTGGCTCACGCCTAGAAGAATCCCAGCACTTTGGGAGGCCGAGGCAGGTGGATCACCTGAGGTCAGGACTTTGAGACCAGCCTGGCCAACATGGTGAAACCCCATCTCTACTAAAAATACAAAAATTAGCTGGGCATGGTGGTGTGTGCCTGTAATCCCAGCTACTTGGGAGGCTGAAGAAGGAGAATTGCTTGAACCAGGGAGGCAGAGGTTGTAGTGAGCCGAGATCGCGCCACCGCACTCCAGCCTGAGTGACAGAGTGAGGCTGCATCTCAAAAAAAAAAAAAAGAAAATGCACATTTCTGGACCAGGCATGGTGGCTCACACTGTAATCCCAGCACTTTTGGAGGCAGAGGCAGGCGGATCACTTGAGCCCAGGAGTTGGAGACCAGCCTGGGCAATGTGGTGATTACCCATGATGTAGAGGGCCCAGAAACATGCTTTTCTTTTTGAGACGGAGTCTTGCTTTGTCACCCAGGCTATAGTGTAGTGGCGAGATCTTAGCTCACCGCAGCCTCCACCTCCTGGGTTCAAGTGATCCTCCTGCCTCAGCCTCTCGAGTAGCTGGGATTACAGGCATGAACCACCATGCCGGGCTAATTTTGTATTCTTAGTAGAGATGGGGTTTCTCCATGTTGGCCAGGCTGGTCTCTAACTCCCAACCTCAGGTGATTCGCTGCCTCGGCCTCCCAAAGTACTGGGATTATAGGCATGAGCCACCGTACCCGGACAATCTCTCTTTTTTTTTGAGACGGAGTTTCGCTCTTGTTACCCCGGCTGGAGTGCAATGGCGCGATCTCGGCTCACCACAACCTCCGCCTCCTGGGTTCAGGCAATTCTCCTGCCTCAACCTCCTGAGTAGCTGGGATTACAGGCACGTGCCACCATGCCCAGCTAATTTTTTGTATTTTTAGGAGAGACAGGGTTTCACCATGTTGACCAGGATGGTCTCAATCTCTTCACCTCGTGATCCACCCGCCTCGGCCTCCCAAAGTGCTGGGATTACAGGCTTGAGCCACCGCGCCCGGCCAGAATCTCTCTTTTTCTTTTCTTTTCTTTCTTTCTTTTTTTTTTTTTTTTGAGAGGGAGTCTCACTCTATCGCCCAGGCGGGAGTGCAATAATCTCAGCTCACAACAACCTCTGCCTCTCAAGTTCAAGCAATTCTCATGCCTTGGCCTCCTGAGTAGCTGGGATTACAGATGGACACCACCATGCCCAGCTAATTTTTGTATTTTTTGTGAAGATGGCATTTCACTATGTTGGCCAAAGTGGTCTCGAACTCCTGGCCTCAGGTGATCCGCCCACTTGGCCCTCCCAAAGTGCTGGCATTACAGGCATCAGCCACCAGGCCCAGCCCAACACCGTTCATTCTTTCCCTCCCAGAGCTCACAGTGGGGCGTGGTAATTATGAATAATTATGAATAATTTCAAGTACAAACTCAGTAAGTGCTGTGAGGGAGAAGTACAGCTAGGTATGAGCACGTAACAGGAATTCCTGATCCACCCCGGGGAAACTGCAAGAATTAGTGGAATGAATAAAACCTCTTACTCCAGAAAAGAAAAGCGGGCAGAGGAAAGGTAGACTCAGGCAGAGGGAACAGCATGTGTTGTAACCCTGGAGTATGAGGGATGCTCTGGTTTTATCCGCCACTTGACCTACTTCCTGCCCCACAGCCTGGAGGGACCTCCCTCCTACAAGCCACCGACCCCAAAAGCGAAGCTGGAGGAGCAGGAGATGGTGAGCACTTTCCCTGCAGCCCAAGCTATCCCCACCTCCACACCCACCCCTGGGCTGGGAGGAGTGCTGGGTGGTGGGGGCAGTTTCTGACCTCCCCTCCCCTCTCCTGCTGCAGCCCTCCCAGCTCTTCACTCTGGGGGCCTCGGAGCACAACCCACTCAAGACCCCCTACTTTGACGCTGGTGTCTCCTGCACTGAGCAGGTAGGAGCTCGTGGGAAGACAAAGGCGGGTTGGGGGTCTGGGTTGAAGGGCCAGGAGTCAGGCCTAGTAGAGGAGGTCAAAGACTAAAGGCCATAGCTCAAGGTCAAGGGTGTGTCCCTGGTTGGTGCTTAATGCATTGAGATCAGTTCAGGATTCCCTGGGGGGAGGTCAGGGGTAGGAAAGCACGGGATACAAGGTTCAAAATTAAAGTCACCTGAGGTCTGGGCATGGTGGTTCACGCCGGTTAACCCAGCACTTTGGGAGGCTGAGGTGGGAGGATTACTTGGGGTCAGGAGTTCGAGACCAGCCTGGCCAACATGGTGAAAGCCTGTCTCTACAAAAATTAGCCAGGCATGGTGGCGGGCTCCAGTAATCCCAGCTACTCAGGAGGCTGAGGCAGGAGAATTGCTTGAACCCAGGAGGCGGAGGTTGCAATGAGCTGACACTGCGCCATTGCACTCCAGCCTGGGAAACAAGATTGAAACTCCGTCTCAAAAAAAAAAAAAAAAAAAAAAAAGAAAGAAAATTGGGCCAGGCGTGGTGGCTCATGCCTGTAATCTCAGCACTTTGGGAGGCCAAGGCAGGCAGATCACCTGAGGTCAGGAGTTCAAGACCAGCCTGGCCAACAACATGGTGAAACCCTGTCTTTAAAAAAAAGAAAATTGATTATCTGCATTTGCTGGGTACTGTGCCTGAAGCTGAGGCAAGACAAACCAAGTCACTCCCCTCAGGGCTCTACTGAGGTCAGGACTCAGATACTGAGGTTGAGTTGAAGGCTCAAGGTTAAGTACTTGAGATCAAGACTGAGGTGAATGGTTCACTGGGAAAGATTTACAGAAATCAAGGGACAAAGGTGAGTGCCAGGATCCACAGGGTGAGGTGCATAGCTGGGCTTTGGATTAGGGATGGACCGAATGAATGTCCCAGTGCAATATGGCCCCAGGGGATAAGGAGTGAGGGGGCATCTTGTTAGCATGAAGAGAGAGTGGTCAGGACTTTGGTGTCCAGGGCAGATTGGGAATCCGGATCATACATAGGAAGTGATCTTGAGTTCCCGTCCCTTTTCCACCTCCAGGAAATGCCTCGATACCATGAGCTGCCCACACTGGAAGAGCGGTCAGGACCCTTGCACCCTGGAGCCACAAGCCTGGGGTCCCCCATCCTGGTGCCTCCAGGGCCACCTGCTGTGGAAGCCATTTCCCTGGATCTAGAGGACAAGGAGGGGGAGGAGGAAGAAGACTATCTAGACAAGATCAACCCCGTCTATGATGCCCTGTCCTACGACAGCCCCTCTGATTCCTATCAGCACAAAGCCTTTGTCATGTCCCGGGCCATGTACGTGTGAGCTGCCGTGGGCCTGGCTTCTCGAGTCTCACCTGTTGATTCCTTAGCTTTCTTGCCGAGGATCTAGTGCCCCCTGACCTCTGGCCAGGCCACTGTCAGATAACACACATCTATCTCATTTGTGACTTCTACCTTGGTGGCTCCACGGTGAGCCCTAACCCATGATCCCAGAGAATCTCACCATGATAATTGAATCCTGGTAACCTTATCTCACGAGGCAGGAGGTGGAGAAGGTGCTTCTGCGCAACACCTGACCCTAAGGACTCCTCTCTCAGACAGTGACCTTATACCGTACCTCTCACTTCCCACCAATGCCTTGCCTCCCCCAAATCAAAGAGAAGACCCTCAACCCATAATTTATCTTCAGGCAGTAAATTCCCAATAGGAGTGCTGGGGTGTATTCCAAGATCTCCCTGCTGCTCAGACCTGAGCCCTCCAGGCAGCAGGGCCCCACTTAACTCTCCTCACCCTGTTCTCCATAGGTAGGGGAGAGGGGATTCCCCAGCCCAAGGCAGAGTTTGCCCCTGCAAGCAGAAGCCTTGGGGTTCCAGACCCTTCCCTGAGCCCCTCTTTCCACCCCAATTCCTGCCTACTGAGCAACAGCTCCAGCCTAGGGCCACATGGGATGAGGGCCATGCAGACTGTTGCCTTGACTGCCCCAGCCTTGGGAGAAGAATTTACTGTTAACTTGAAGACTACTGAATCATTTTACCCCTGCCCAATGGAATAGGACCTAAACATCCCCCTTCGGGGGAAAGTGGGTCACCGGGATTGGGGGTAGGGATTGATATTGTTTTATACACTCTATTTCCTACAAAATAGGAATTTATACTTTGACCAGGTGTGTTTTCTATGGGATGTGAAGGGGATGGGGTGAGACATGAAGGGGGATGAAGGAATCTAAGGGCTTGAGAGACTCATTGAACTAGGGGTCAGGAGAGTTAAAGACAAAAAGGACCAAAGATACAAAAGAACTGAGAGAGTCATGAGCAAAAATGTATCAGTCAAAAACAAAATGTTGAGTAATGGAAAGAGATGGGGAGGGGTCGAGGGCATGGTGTTTAATGAACATAAATAATTGCAACAGTAGTCTGAGGAATAGAACAATGATAAAAATAGGAATGGGCAGCCGGGGGCGTGGTGGTTCACCCCTGTAATCCAAGCACTTTGGGAGCCCGAGGTGGGAAAATCGCTTGAGCCCAGGAGTTAAGAGACCAGTCTGGGAAATACAGTGAGACCCTGTCTCTACAAAATTAGCTGGGTGTGGTGGCACACACCTGTACTCTCAGTGACTCTGGAGGCTGAGGTGGGAGAATTGATTGAGGCCTCAAGTTCAAGGACTGAAGTGAGCTATGAGGGCACCACTGCACTCCAGCCTGGGCAACAGAGACCAGCCCTGTCTCTAAAAACATAAAAACTAAAATAGTAGTAACACAAGTATGAGAGGGTCAAGTTTAATGAATAAACGGCAAGTAAAAATAGACCAAAGGCAAAATGATTATACGTTGTAATAGGATCTCAGAGTATGGCAGGTAATAAACCTGAATGGATGAGCCAGAGGCAGAGTGATGAATAATGAAAAACTAGGGGCCAGGCGCGGTGGCTCACACCTGTAATCCCAGCACTTTCGTAGGCTGAGGCGGGTGGATCACCCGAGGTCAGGAGTTCAAGACTAGCCTGGCAATCAAGGTGAAATCCCATCTCTACTAAATACAAAAAATTAGCCGGGCGTGGTAGTGTATGCCTGCAGTCCCAGCTACTTGGGAGGCTGAGGCAGGAGACTCCCTCGAACCCAGGAGGCGGAGGTTGCAGTGAGCCTAGATCATGCCATTGCACTCCAGCCTGGGAAACAACAGCAAAATTCCGTCTCAAAAAAAAAAAAAAAAAAAGGCCGGGCGCAGTGGCTCACGCCTATAATCCCAGCACTTTGGGAGGCTGAGGCGGGTGGATCACGAGGTCGAGATCGAGACCATCCAGGTCAACATGGTGAAACCCCGTCTCTACTAAAAATACAAAAATTAGCTGGGCATGGTGGTGCACGCCTGTAGTCCCAGCTACTCAGGAGGCTGAGGCAGAAGAATTGCTTGAACCCAGAAGGCGGAGGTTGCGGTGAGCCGAGATCGTGCCATTGCACTCCAGTCTAGGTAACAACAGCGAAACTCCGTCTCAAAAAAAAAAAAAAAAAAATAGGGACCGGGGAGCAAGGGAGGTAATGGACAGGAGCTCACGGATCCAAACGTGAAGAGCCGGAAGAAGGACGAAAGAGAACGGGCAAGCTAGGACTAAAAGCAGTCCGGGCAATGAAGCTCAAATGAATGGGGAGAAGGCATGATGGGTAATGAGAGAGGAATGAATGAGCCAAATATAGAAGCCGCAGTGTCGCGAGGAACAAGAGGCATGATGGGTAATAAAAGGGGTGGGTCTAAGGCAACTGTTTTCGGTAAGAGGTGATGAGGGCATTATGGGTAACGAGGAGCAGCGCACGGTTCGCAGAAGAGATTAGAATTCTCCCGAGGCACTCTGGGAAGGGCCAGCACTTCCGGTTTTAGGTCAGCTACTCGGGACCAGAGGTGGGATGGGTGCCCCGCTGCCGCGGTGCCTGGTGGGACGCGAGGCCTGACCTTGCTGCCTAGCCGCCTGGGCCGCGCAACCCATCTTTACCTGTCCTTCGACCCTGGCACGTTAGCCAATGAGAGCACCAAGCTAGTACGCCATCAAGGTTGGCCCCGTACACGCTGGAGCCAATCAAAATGCTGCAAGGGTCAAAGCCGACCAATTATCTCAGCAACTTCGTCGCGGGGCGGAATCAAAAGAGGGTCTCCTTCAGGAGAGAGGCGGGGCGACGCCTCTGTGGGCGTGGCAAAATGCTCAGCACAGGCCAATGGCAGGATAGCACCGGAACCCGCGGCGACGCTAGCCAATAGGCGTAGGCGCGGCGAGCTAATGTGAAGGGCGGGAGGAGCGCCGAGACCTGCTTGCGAGTCGGAACCAATACAAAAGGACATTTGAGGAAACGTGGGCGGGACTTTATTCATAAGCCCAATGGAAAGACCGATTCTTGACACTGGTGGGCTGGCCTCAGAGCACACTGAACCAATGGGCTAGGCGGGGCGGGACGACGGTGGTGGTGGCGGCGGAGGCAGCGTGTTCGGTTGCGCGTAGTGCACGGGGTGGGAGCGGAGCCCAGGCCGGGAGCGGGCGCCGCCGCCAGTGAGAACCGGGGCCCGGAGCCAGGCGGGGGTTTGGTGGGGCTGAGTTTGGGGCGCGCGGGACCTGACCTTCGCCCTCTGACCTCTCCCCTCGCAGACGACCATGGGAAACGTGTTGGCCGCCAGCTCGCCGCCCGCAGGGCCGCCGCCGCCGCCAGCGCCGGCCCTCGTGGGGCTGCCGCCACCTCCGCCCTCGCCGCCGGGCTTCACGTTGCCGCCGCTGGGAGGCGGGCTGGGCGCCGGCACCAGTGCGGGTCGAGGTTCGGAACGGACCCCTGGGACTGCAACCGCCAGCGCCGCAGGGGCCACTGAGGATGGGGCCTGCGTCTGCCTGCCCAACCCGGGCACATTCGAGGAGTGTCACCGGAAGTGCAAGGGTGAGGGGCGAGGGCCCCCCCCCGGGGCTGCGATGGCCCGGATCTCGGGGGAAGGGGGAGGACACTGGGGACTTTGGGATTTGGCGCGCACCGTTGGAATCATTTAACAGCACTAGGAGGTGACGTCGGGATCGGATGTTGGAACGTTGGACTTGGGGCTTAGAATGATGGGATGAAATGGTGGAAACGGGATGGAATGCCACAGGAGTAGAGAAAAGCCTTAGGGACCTCAGGCGCCCCGGGACCAGCTAAGCCAGACTTGTCTTGCGATCGGGAAGGGAACTGAGGCCCAAGGTCACAGTGTCAACAAGGTGTCAGCAACGTTCTGTGGGGGCAGAACCCAAAGCCTCCGGATCCCAGCCTGGATCAATTAGAGTAGTAACAGTGGTAGAGGTTTATGGAACTCCGTTCTGTTGTCATTATATGTTAACTCATTGGATCCTTGGGACAGTTCTGTGTGGTGAGGGTCCCATCTTACATATGACTAAAATCTTTGCTTAAAGTCGCTCAGCTAGTAGATGGTGGCAGTGAGGTTTGGGTGGGCACAGGCCCTGGCCCTGTCTAACTAGGCTGTACTGCCTCTTTACAGGTGGGATCCTTTGTGAGATGCTCTGCTATGGGTCTCTGGAGAGAGCTGGGGATGAGAGTTGGTGTGGGGTTGGGGTGAGTGTGACGGTGTTTCTCTCCTCCAGAGCTGTTTCCCATTCAGATGGAGGGTGTCAAGCTAACAGTCAACAAAGGGTTGAGTAACCATTTCCAGGTGAGCCTTCCTGGTGCCCTGGTACCCACCAGAGGTCATCCCCACCATCCCCCTGCATCCGCACACGCAGCCCTCTTACCCCTCGCACAAGACCTGGGCTCCTTGGTACTTAAAAAGACTCGGAGATGCAGTGCCAGACTAACTACTCAGTTTAGGGACCTGTCCAAAGGTACTGTCTACCTATAGCAGCTGGGCTGAGTGAAGGAGCAGGTATGTGGGCCTACCAGTAGCACCTCCTTTCTCTGAGTCTCTCATGTAGTCAGGCCGTGCCTCCCAGTGTTCATGGCCTGCCCAGCCCTGGGACCTTCTCCCTGCCCCTTCAGTGGGCAAGCGCATCTGTCCAGGATCCTCACAGTCCTCGCTCTTCTCCCAGGTGAACCACACAGTAGCCCTCAGCACAATCGGGGAGTCCAACTACCACTTCGGGGTCACATATGTGGGGACAAAGCAGCTAAGTCCCACAGAGGTGAGCTTTCTTTTGTTATCCATTCATTGTATCTTTCTAGTAACAAATATGTAGCCAAAAGCCAAGCTAAGAAGGCCTCATCAGGAAAATGTCATGGCTGCAGAGATCTTGGGGATGGGGACTACATCTCTCCGGTTCATTGGAACAGGAGTGATTCCTTCATTCAGTAAACATCCCCTGAACCCCTGCTCTCTGCTTGTCCCCATGCTGAGCAATGCTGGGGGAGTGATCACAATACCCCTGTCACCAGACAGATGTGAGCCAGGTAGTAAGGGACTGGGCTGGAGATCATGCAGAACTCTGAATGACAAACCTGGCTTTGGACTTTCTCTAGGGGGTAGTGGAGAGTCATATGGCACAGTTTGGTCAAGGGAAAGATGTGGTCCATACGTTCATGCTGTAGAAATTGTGTTGTTTTTTTTCCCCCCTTTTTTTGAGACAGAGTCTTGCTCTATCACCCAGGCTGGAGTGCAGTGGCACGATCTCCACTCACTGCAACCTCCACCTCACAGGTTCAACTGATTCTCCTGCCTCAGCCTCCCAAGTAGTTGGGATTACAGGCGCCTGCCACCATGTCCAGCTAATTTTTGTATTTTTAGTGGAGATGGGTTGGCCAGGATGGTCTCGAACTCCTGACCTCAAGATCTGCCCGCCTCTGCCTCCTAGAGTGCTGGGATTACAAGCATGAGCCATTGCACCCGGCCGGAAATACCTCCTTAGAAGCATCTCTGGGGCTGCCATGTGGGGGCTGGTTATTAGGGGAAGGGACAAAACTGGAGGCCTAGACAGGGTTGGGGGGACTCAGGTCTCTGCTTCTATTGTTTTCCTTCAGTAAATGTGTTTATTCCACAAACCTACACTGCACAACATGTTCTGTGCCCAGCCCTGTGCTGGGCACACAGCAGTGACGAAACAGCCATGGGACTCACCAGTGGGTCAGGGGACAGATGGGTTCCCAGAGAGTAACAAGCTGGGATGGGCAGGGCTGACATGGGGGAACCCAAAAGTAGAGGAGCCTAACTCAGGACTAAGTGGTCAGAGAGGGCTTCATGGAGGAGGCAACCCCCATCCAAGGCTTTCTGACCCTAGGCTTCTTGCCCCGGCCCACCTCATGTACTTACACAGTGCCGGGCCTCTGACGCCTGCCTTTCCCTCTGCCTCACAGGCGTTCCCTGTACTGGTGGGTGACATGGACAACAGCGGCAGCCTCAACGCTCAGGTCATTCACCAGCTGGGCCCCGGCCTCAGGTCCAAGATGGCCATCCAGGTGAGTGGGGTACGGCAGCTGCTGCTCCTCTGGCCACCGTGGGCCAGGAGCTGCCCTCACACCCGCTTCCCCCCAACAGACGCAGCAGTCGAAGTTTGTCAACTGGCAGGTAGATGGGGAGTACCGGGGCTCTGACTTCACAGCGGCCGTCACCCTGGGGAACCCAGACGTCCTCATGGGTTCAGGTAAGAGGCACAGGGCTTGGTGGTCGCAAACCCGCCCCTTTTGTGCACCTCCTTTTCTGCCATCAGAGAAGTGGTTGAGCAGGAGTGACTTTGAAACATCAGGCAATGTGGTACAGTGGGTGAGATGGTTCAGTGGTGAGATGGTACAGTGGGTGAGATGGTTCAGTGGTGAGATGGTTCAGTGGTGACATGGTACAGTGGGTGAGATGGTACAGTGGTGAGATGGTACAGTGGTGAGATGGTACAGTGGGTGATATGGTACAGTGGTGAGATGGTACAGTGGGTGAGATGGTACAGTGGTGAGATGGTACAGTGGGTGAGATGGTACAGTGGTGAGATGGTACAGTGGGTGAGATGGTACAGTGGTGAGATGGTACAGTGGGTGAGATGGTACAGTGGTGAGATGGTACAGTGGGTGAGATGGTACAGTGGGTGAGATGGTACAGTGGGTGAGATGGTACAGTGGTGAGATGGTACAGTGGGTGAGATGGTACAGTGGTGAGATGGTACAGTGGGTGAGATGGTACAGTGGTGAGATGGTACAGTGGGTGAGATGGTACAGTGGGTGAGATGGTACAGTGGTGAGATGGTACAGTGGTGAGATGGTACAGTGGGTGAGATGGTACAGTGGGTGAGATGGTACAGTGGTGAGATGGTACAGTGGGTGAGATGGTACAGTGGGTGAGATGGTACAGTGGTGAGATGGTACAGTGGGTGAGATGGTATAGTGGGTGAGATGGTACAGTGGTGAGATGGTACAGTGGGTGAGATGGTACAGTGGGTGAGATGGTACAGTGGTGAGATGGTACAGTGGGTGAGATGGTTCAGAGCCACGGTGCAGTCTTAACTGAGATTTTATTTTGTATTTTAAAAAACTGGCCGTGCACAGTGGCTCATGCCTATAATCCCAGCACTTTGGGAACCCAGGGCGGGCAGATCACGGGGTCAGGAGATTGAGACCATCCTGGCTAACACAGTGAAAACCCATCTCTACTAAAAATACAAAAGATTAGCTGGGCGGTGGGCTCCAGTAATCCCAGCTACTCAGGAGGCGGAGGCAGGAGAATTGCTTGAACCTGGGAAGAGGAAGTTGCAGTGAGCGGAGATTGTGTCATTACACTCCAGCCTGGGTGACAGAGCGAGACTCCATCTCAAAAAAAATTTAAGATGAGGTCTTGCTGTATTGGCCAGGCTGGTCTGGGAATTCCTGGCCTCAAGCAGTCCTCCTACTTTAGTCTCCCAAAGTGCTGGGATTACAGGTGTGAGCCACCTCAGCTGGCCAGGGAAAGAGTTTTTCAGCCTGTGGGCAGTACAGTCAGGACTCTTAAAAGGGACCTCAGGGATTATGGTCACCTGATACCATAAGGCTTTGCAGAGCTTTGGCCTTCACTCTGAGTGAGTCTGGGCAGAGCTTCTCACAGGACCCCGCAGCTGGCATAGGAAGCAGACTTCAAAAGGTACCACTGGGAAGGGGTGGAGCCGGGAGAGGAGGTTGGATTCTGGGTGTTGTTTGAAGGTCGAGCTGCTGGATTTACTGAGATTGGTTGGAGGCAATGACTCCGTACTTTTTGGCTGGAGCTGAAGAGTGGTTCCTGGCTTTGTGTCTTTGCACAGCCATCCGCTTCGTCGTGGAGAGCAGGCTTTTGGGCACTGAGTCCTGAGTGATTGGCTTATACAGTTGGGGAGCCAGGGTTGGCTTCAGACCCCTGGGAGTGCCCAGGGAGAGTCACCACTTCTCCCTGCAGGAACCTAGGGAGACTTCTCAGAGGAGTGATCACCTTTGAGCTGCCAGAGGAGGGGAAAGGGCTACGCCAGCTGGGGCACAGGAGCAAGAACATTCCAGGCAGGGAGCAGTGAAGGGAAGGGCCATGGCAGAAAACAGGGAACTTGGAGACAGCAGCAGGTGCAGAGAGGCCTCCTAAGTGAGGCCGCTCTGCAGGGCCCCATGAGGAAGAAACCTGTTCAGCCAGGCATCGTGGCTCATGCCTGTAATCCCAGCACTTTGGGAGACTGAGGCAGGAAAACTGCTTGAACCCGGAAGGTGGAGGTTGCAGTGAGCCGAGACTGGCCACTGCACTCCAGCCTGGGCAACAGAGCAAGACTGTCTTGGGGGACAAAGGAAAAAAGAAAAGAAACATTTCCAGCCCATTCCTGCCCTCTTGGGGGTCCCAGGTCAGGCACAGTGGCTCACACCTGTAATCCCAGCACTTTGGGAGGCCGGGGTGGGTGGATCACTAGGTCAGGAATTCAAGACCAGTCTGGCCAAGATGATGAAACCCCATCTCTACTAAAAATAGAAAAACATTAGCTGGGTGTGGTGGTCCCAGCTACTCAGGAGGCTGAGGCTGAGAATTGCTTGAACCCAGGAGGCGGAGGTTGCAGTGAGCCGAGATTGCACTACTGCACTCCAGCCTGGGTGACAGAGTGAGGCTGTTTCAAAATAAATAAATAAATAAATACGTACATACTTGAGGGTCTCATGGCCTCAGTTCCAAGAGTTCCTGGAGCTCAGAGGCCAGAGTCCAAGTCACTCACTCTAGATGGCAGCTTTTCCCTCTGTGGGCTTTGGTTACCCCACAATTGAATGGGGGATGATACTGACCAGAATGGTAATGGTGGTGATGTGTTTCTTTTTCCCCGAGACAGTCTCTGTCGCCCAGGCTAGAGTGCAGGGGCACGATCTCAGTTAACTGTAACCCACCTTCTGAGTTCAAGTGATTCCCCTGCCTCTGCCTCCCAAGTAGCTGGGATTACAGGCATGCACCATCACACCGGGTAGTTTTTATATTTTTAGTAGAGACGGGATTTCGTCATGTGGCCAGGCTGGTCTCGCACTCCTGACCTCAGGTGATCCGCCTGCTTCAGAGTACTGGGACTACAGGCTTAAGCCACTGGGCCCACCGTGATTTTTCTTTTTAAGACAGGGTGTCACTCTGTCTCCCAGGCTGGAGCACAGTAGCACAATCATGGCTCACTGCACCCTCAACCTCCCCAGCTCAGCCTCCTGAGCAGCTGGGACTATAGGTGTGCATCACCACACCCAGCTAGTTTTTTGTACTTTTTTTTTAGTGATGTGGGTCTCGCCATGTTACCCCAGCTGGTCTAAGACTCCTGCGCTTAAGCAGCCTTCCTGCCTCAGCCTCCCAAAAGTGCTAGGATTACAGGGGTGAGCTACTGCGCCCCACCAGTGTGGTGGTGATTTAATAACCAGTGATCTGGGTCGGGGTGTCATCTCGTCGAGGAAGGAGATTCACAAGGTGGCTTGCCCAAGCCCATGGGGACCGGCTCCAGCCCACTTCTGAGCTCAGCCTCTCTAAAAGATGCCACCAGGGCACTGGCCATGAAGTCATGGCTCATGTTGGGGGATGCCACCAACACTCAGCCACTCTAGAGCTCCACCCAGCTGTGCCTGCAGGCATGGAAGGCCCCTACTTCTGCAGCTCCAGAGAGAGGGCTCCGGCCGGCTCCAGGCTAGCAGGCCAGCCCACACCCCCTTTGGGGCCCCAAGTCTGCCCCTCTGGTTGTCTGTCTGGGAAACATCTTTGCACCTGACTTGCTCTATGCTGTCTCAGCTTCTCCGTGTCCTCATTCTTGTGGCCCCCCCACCCCCACTTCCCTTCTCCACGGGTCTTCCTCTTAAGCAGGCTGCAGCCTGGGACCCTGTCTGCGCGGTTGTGGTGGATTTCTCAACTGTGGACTTACTCCTTCAGTCCCTCTTCCCTCTTCACTTCCGAGCGTGTTTCCTGACTCTGCAGATATGCCGTTGCTTTTTTTCTTTTACGTATTTTTAAATTTCTTATTTTTGAGACAGGATCCCTGTTGCCCAGGTTGGAGCACAGTATCGTGATCACAGCTCACTGTAACCTTGACCTTCTGGGCTCAAGCAGTCCTCCCACCTTGGCCTCCCAAGTAGCTGGGACCACAAGAATGTGCCACCATGTCTGGCTAAATTTTTGAATTTATTTATTTGTTGGTTGCTTGTTTATTGAGACAGATTCTCGCTCTCTCACTCAGGCTAGAATGCAGTGGCGCTCTCATGGCTCATTGCAGCCTCCACCTCCTGGGCTCAAGCCATCCTCCAGCCTTCCACCCCGGCCCCTTAGCACCTGGGATCGCAGGTGTGCACCAGCACACCCAGCTAATCTTTATATTCGCCATGTTGCCCTGGCTGGTTTTGAATTCCCAGTACAAATGAACCTCCCGCTGTGGCCTTCCAATTTGCCGGGGTTACCACAAGCATGAGCCACTGTGCCTGGCCCTTTTTATTTCTTTTTAATGATAATCTGTAGTTTCATGAAATTTTTAAATTTTTTGTGGAGATTGGGTCTCACCATATTACCTAGGCCGGTCTCCAACTCCTGGCCTCAAATAAACCCTCTTGCCCCCGCCTCCCAAAGCATTTGGGATTCCTGGCATGAGCCACCACTGCGTCTGGCTTTTTTTTTTTTCTTTTTCTTTTGAGATGAGGTCTCACCATGTTGCCCAGGCTGGCTTTGAACACCTAGGCTCAAGCGATCAATCCTCCCTCCTCAGCCTCCTAAACAGCTGGGATTACAGGCATGTGCCACCACACCAGGCTTGTTTCCTTTCTCTCTCCCTCCCTGTTTCCTAGTCTCTTCCCATTTCTTCTGGCCCTGTAATATCGTATTTGTGGCGTGTACCCTGTTAGGCTCCAAAGACACCAAAGCAAATCTGTGTGTATCCTGAGGCTTGCGAAGGCAGCCCAGCGGGGGCAGACCTCTTGTGCAGCAAGCACCGCCTACTGGAGGAGCGGAGGGGTGTAGGCTTGGACCTCTCACCCAGCGTGGCAAGTCTGAGTGACAGCTGAGTGCTCACCAATGCCTCACAACCCCAAGAGGCAGCCACGGTCACAGAGAGACGATGCCCGTGTCCATGATCACCAGCCAGCCTGTGGCAGGGCTGGGATTCGAACCCAGGCCGTGCACTCGACTCACCTGCCTCTCAGCTGCACAGTGGCTCAGAGCCTGGGTTTGGGAGGTGTGAAGGCTTGGATTCCGCCCCGACACATTTCATGAGCATGAGTGAGTGACTTACCCTGTCAGCTTCTGTAAGTGCTGGGGAGCTCTGTAAGTGATGGTGGATAAATACTGCCCATATGGGCTTGTGTCGACCAGATGAGATCCTTTGGGTAATGCAGTCATGGCAGGGCCGGGGACGCTGACTCAGCGGCATGAACTGCTGGGCGATGGGTTAGGAGAAAGGAGCTTGTGTGGGAGGCCTAAGAGCAAGCGCAGGCCTCCAGCAGGGATGACCCTAGAAGGCTTCCTGGCCTGGCACCCAGGGTGGGGGAAAACTGACCATCATTTTGCCCACAGGAATCCTCGTAGCCCACTACCTCCAGAGCATCACACCTTGCTTGGCCCTGGGTGGAGAGCTGGTCTACCACCGGCGGCCTGGGGAGGAGGGCACCGTCATGTCTCTAGCTGGGAAATACACATGTGAGCCTGGGGCCCGGACTCCTGGGTCTGAGGGTGGAGGGCTGGGGGCCAGGACTCCTGGGTCTGAGGGTGGAGGGCTAGGGCCCTGAACTCTGGGGACTGAGGGTGGAGGGCTGGGCTCCTGGACTCCTGGGTCTGAGGGAGGAGGCCTGGGTTCCCAGATCCCCTTGGTAATGAGCCCCCACCCCGCTCTCTAACAGTGAACAACTGGTTGGCAACAGTGACGTTGGGCCAGGCGGGCATGCATGCAACGTACTACCACAAAGCCAGTGACCAGGTGAGTGGGTCCAGGGACTGGCTGGTGCTGCTGGGAGCTGCTGGGCCTGGAAGTCCAGGTAGGGCCACTCGCCAACTCTCGTGTGTTGCCCCGGCCTCTCCAGCTGCAGGTGGGTGTGGAGTTTGAGGCCAGCACACGAATGCAGGACACCAGTGTCTCCTTTGGATACCAGCTGGACCTGCCCAAGGCCAACCTCCTCTTCAAAGGTAAAGGCTCGGTTTCCCTATTCAGGATGCAAGTGAGAGGTGACTCAACTCTGAGTGGATTTATAGGCCACCACAGGTGCTGAGGACCTGTGGGCCTCCAAATTACCAGGGAACGCTTGTTAAAAAGTAGGTGGATAACCCTCTGCTGTGTTTTATGCTTGAAAAAAAGTAGGTGGAGCAGCCAGGTGCAGTGGCTCACACCTGTAATCCCAGCAGATTGGGAGGCCGAGGCAGGTGGATCACTTGAGGTCACAAGTTCAAGACCAGCCTGGTCAACATGGTGAAACCCTGTCTCTACTAAAAGTACAAAAATTAGCCAGGCGTGATGGCGTGCAACTGTAATCCCAGCTACTCGTGAGGCTGAGTCACAAGAATCGCTTGAACCCAGGAGGCGGAGGTTGCAGTGAGCCGAGATTGCACCACTGCTCTCTAGCCTAGGTGAGAGTGAGAGTCCGTCTCAAAAAAAAAATAAATAAATAAAATGAAATAAATAAATAGATGTTTAAAAAAATATTAGGTGTATCATCTGATGGGTGTTTGGGCCGAGCTGGAGCTTTGCACATCCCCTCCTGACCCAGCCAGCGAGCCCTCACTCCCTACACTTGCCCCTTACTTTTCTGAGACTGGTCTCACTCTGTCACCCAGGCTAGAGTGCAGTGGTGCAATTGCAGCTCACTACAGCCTCCACCTCCCTGGCTCAAGCAGCCTTCCCACCTCAGCCTCCGGAGTAGCTGGGACCACAGATGCACACCACCACACCCGACTTAATTTTTTTTTAATTTTTTGATAGAGACAGGGTTTTGCCATGTTGCCCAGGCTGGTCTTGAACTCAAGCCTTGGCCTCCCTAAGTGCTGGAATTACAGATGTGAGCCACCACCCCCAGCCAGGGTGGAAGGCACCTTGGAAGCATCCAGCCTGCCCCGTTCATCTTACATTAATAGAAACAGGGTTCCAGAGGTTTCAAGGTCACAGCCAAATCCAGACCCTCTGGAGTGCTATAGTGCAATCTTGGCTCACCACAACCTCTGCCTCCTGGGTTGAAGCGATTCTCCTGCCTCAGCCTCCCAAGTAGCTGGGACTACAGGCACGAGCCACCAGGCACGCCCCTCAATGTCCACTCTTAAGTCTTCTTGGCTGTCTGTGGCTCACAGATATTAGGTGTTTGAGCCTCATGCTGAGCAGTGCTGGGGACACAGTGGTGACGAGTTGTGTCTTCACAAGGCTCAGTGGGAGGAACAGATCATCCCCAGAGTGGGCGGGACTAGGTTGGGGGAACCCAGGCGTATGGAGGGCTTTCCAGAGGGCAGGGATCACTGAGCGGAGAGTAGAGGAGTGAGCCATTTGCTGCAGCATGAAGTTGCTGGTGGTGTGATGGGGTTTCTGGGTGGCGGGAGCAGTGTGGTTGGAAGTCTGGAAGCCGTGGGCTAGTATTGGAGGTGGTCAGGAACTCCACGTGGACACAGGGTGGGAAGCTGGCACACCTTTCACCTCAGCTCCTCCCCGCAGGCTCTGTGGACAGCAACTGGATCGTGGGTGCCACGCTGGAGAAGAAGCTCCCGCCCCTGCCCCTGACACTGGCCCTCGGGGCCTTCCTGAATCACCGCAAGAACAAGTTCCAGTGTGGCTTTGGCCTCACCATCGGCTGAGCCCTCCTGGCCCCCGCCTTCCACGCCCTTCCTCCTTCAGATTCCACCTCCACCTCCCCTCCCTTCCCTTCCTCCTCGGGTCGGGGGGGACAGCGGAAAGGAGGGACCCCGCCACCCCAGCAGCTGAGGAGGGGATTCTGGAACCGAATGGCGCTTTGGGATTCTGAGTACCACAGGCAGCGTGCTCAGGGGGCCTGGAGTCCCGGGAGGGATTCCAGGAATGCAGGGCTCGCAGGATTCTGAGCACCAGGGGCAGAGGCGGCCAGACAACCTCAGGGAGGAGTGTCCTGGCGTCCCCATCCTCCAAAGGGCCTGGGCCCGCCCCGAGGGGGCAGCGAGAGGAGCTTCCCCATCCCCGGTCAGTCCGCCCTGCCCCGTCCACTCTCCCATCTCGGTATAAGTCATGTTTATAAGTTATGGAAGAACCGGGACATTTTACAGAAAAAAACAAAAAACAACAAAAAATATACGTGGGAAAAAAAAAACTGATGGGCGGCCTCCGTTGATTCTCAAGCCTGGCAAGCCTTGTTCTGAGCGTGCCGTCTGGAGTCCGGCTGCCCTGATCTTCCCCCAGCCGCCCGCAGTGGGGCGCCAGAGGGCTGGAGCACGGAAAGCCTCGGAGCCACAGGCTTAATGCTGCTTTGAGCGCGGCTCAAGAAGGGTGCAGCATGGTCTGGGGTCGCAGTCTCCCCGGCTGGAACATCCACCATGCAGGGAAACACCACCGGCCTTCCCTTGCCCGAGGGTAGGTTCTCAACCACTCCAGCTTGACCTGGCTCGAGTGGCTACTTAGGGAGGACTTTGTCCCTGCAAACTGACACAGCGCAGATAACACTGTCTGAAAGCAGAGATGGGGGCAGGGAGCTAGGAGAGGGTTCAAGCTACTAGGAACAGCTACAGAACAACTAGGGTTGTAGGAACTGCTGTGTCGGAAAAAGGGCGCCAGAACTCAGGCCTGGGACGGGGGCTAGAGGCCAGACTAGGCTTCTGATGCAGCCATGGGGGCTGGGTCACATGTGTCTGAGAATGTGGTGCTGTCTGGATTTTGCCGACCACCATCAACCCCCAGCCTCCTCCAAACGGGAACTGAAACTGTCTGCCCCCAAGGTCTGGGGAGGGAGGGCTGCTGAGTAGAGCCGACCCCCTACCAGCCAGAGCAAGCAGGCCCACCCGGCACTGAGGCCTCCTCTCCAGGACCAGATGTGCAGAATCCTCTGATCCCAGCCCCTCCGGTTCTCGCTGTGTGGCCTTGCCGTTGACCTCGCTGCTGACCTCACTGCTGTACCGCCAGTTTCTCTGAAACATCTGGAGTTTATAACAGGGCTGTTGGGAAAGCCACAGCGTCTGAGCGTGCACTGTGGCCTGTCCATCGCTAGCCCTAACATAGGACCGCTGTGTGCCAGGGCTGTCCTCCATGCTGGACACACATGCTAGCTTGTCACCAAATGTATCAGTCACACAGCTGGCAACTGGCAGAGCCAGGATTCAGGCCCTGGCAGTTTGGCTCCAGAATCCTAACCCTGACCCAGAAGCACAGCTTTAATCCCCTGGAAACCAAAATGCCTCTGCCAGGCGGGGGAGGTGCTGGAATCTCATTTACATGTGGGGATGGGGCTCCCCTGTGCTCAAGTTCACCACCAAACGAAGCTATGATTAAAACCAGATCCCACTCACAAAGCCCAGATTCAGCACATGCATCGCATTGTTCCCTGTTCCCACCCTCCCATCCCACTGTTGAGCCCCCATCCCCCAATTTTTTTTTTTTTTTTTTTTTTTGATACAGAGTCTCACTCGGTTGCCCAGGTTAGAGTACCTTGGCACAATCTCGGCTCACTGCAACCTCCACCTCCCAGGTTCAAGCGATTCTCCTGCCTCAGCCTCCCAAGTAGCTGGGATTACAGGCGACCAACACCATGCCCGGCTAACTTTTGTATTTTTTTTAGTAGAGACGGGGTTTCGCCATATTGGCCAGGCTGGTTGAGAACTGCTGACCTCAGGTGATCCACCCGCCCTGTCCTCCCAAAGTGCTGGGATTACAGGTGTGAGCCACTAAACCTGGCCTCCCCCCGACTTTCTTTTTTTTTTCCCAAAGAGTCAGGCTGGATTGCAGTAGTGAGATCTCACCTCACTGCAACCTCTGCCTCCCAGATTAAAGCGATTCTCCTGACTCAGCCTCCCGAGTAGCTGGGATTACAGGTGCCTGCCACCACGCGTGGCTAATTTTTGTACTTTGAGTACAGCTGGGTTTCCACCATGTTGGCCAGGCTGGACTCAAACCTCTGACCTCCAGTGAGCCACCTACCTCAGCCTCCCAAAGTACTGGGATTACAGGTGTGAGCCACCACTCCCGGCTCCTCCCATCCCACTTCTGTCTGGCCCCCTAGCCCCACTTTCTCTCTGGGATTCAGAAGTCCAGGTCCCAGCTCCTTCTCCAGAGTGCATTCTTCCTGGCACAGGAAAGGATAGGGTCAGGGAAGGAGGACTCCGTGCAGCCTGCAGGTTCCCCCTCCTGCTTGGCCCCCAGAATGGAGGAGGGTGTCTGGATTACTGGGTGAGGTGTCCTCCCTTCCTGGGGACAGTTGGGGGTGGTCAAAAGGCCTCTATGCCCCACCTCCTCCCTCTGCCCTGCTGTGCCAGGGGCAGGGGGAGAACAGCCCGCCTCGTGACAGGGGGCTGGCCCAGCCCGCCCTATCCCTGGAAGAGGGGGCGGGACAGGGGGAGTCCTATAATTGGACGAGTCTGGGAGCCTCCAGTCTTACTCAGCCCCAGTGGAGGTGAAGGACGCGTTCCCCAGGAGCTGGTGAGAAGCATAGGGAGGGCGCACAGCTCAGCTCAGGGGCCTCTAGGAAGATGTAGCTGGGACCTCGGGGAGCCCTGGCCTCCGGGAAAGAAGTCTCAGGAGAGCTACTTGGGTTTGGGCTGGGGGAGGGGAGGAGTTGGGGGTGAGGCCAGCGGCAGGGGAGTGGACCTGGGCAACAGAGGTGATCTGACCTGCTAGGTGGGGTGGGGAGAGCAGCTGGACTCGGAGCTAAGTCAAAGCAGGACCCCACGAGTTGTCACTGCCATTTATTGAGCACCTACTGGGTGTCCCCATTGTCTTCTGACCTCCCTACTTGGGGATCCAGGGGCAGCGACAGCGTAGCTAGCCGCCGACTGGAGAACTTTAAATGAGGACTGAACTACCTCATAAGTGGAAAACGCTCTCAGATGTGAAACTGGAGCTTAGAATGTGAGGGGAGGATGAGGAATGCGACGCTGGGACTGAGATGGAACGGGTGGTGAGGAGGGGGCAGGGGGTGAAATTTGAACCCTGGGAGAGGAAGATGGAATTTTAACTATGGAGGCCGACCTGGGGGATGGGGAAATGAAAGAAGACCAGAAGGCAATTGAATAGGCACTGGATGGGGGAGGCTTGGTGAATGTCTGTTGGGATTAGGCCTTTGCAGATAATGGAGCAAGGCTTTGAAGGCTAGGCTGGGGTGGGGCCGGGTTGGGGGTGGGAGTTCTCGCTGGGGGTTGATTGACTTCTCCCTCCCCAGACTGGCCAATCACAGGCGGGAAGATGAAGGTTCTGTGGGCTGCGTTGCTGGTCGCATTCCTGGCAGGTATGGGGGCGGGGCTTGCTCGACTTGCCCACTTCTCCCCCCTCCACACCAACCTCCTGACCCCATTCAGGCAGGTCTGAGTCCCATCGTCAGCTGGTCTGTCTTCTTGAAGGGAAGGCTCAGGTCTGAAGCTTCCGTGCCGCTCCCTGGCTCTGAACAGCGATTGATGCTCTCTAGGCCTGTTTCCCCAATCCTTGAGATGAGAGTTTTTTCTTTTTGGTGGGGGGAGGGGCAGCCTAACTCTGTCATCCAAGCTGGATGGAGTGCAGTGGCGCGATGTTGGCTCACTGCTGCAACCTCCGCCTCCCGGGTTAAAGCCATCCTCCCGCCTCAGCCTCCCCAGCAGCTGGGATTACAGGCACACACCACCATGTCCAACTAACTTTTGTATTTTTAATAGACATGGGGTTTCACCATGTTGGCCAGGCGGGTCTTGAACTCCTGACTTCAGGTGATGTGCCCACTTCCGCCTCCCAAAGTGCTTGGATTACAGGCGTGATCCACTATGCCCGGCTGGGAGTTAGAGGTTTCTAATGTGTTGTCAGGTAGGTAGTGAATATCTGTGACGAATCAACTGTGATCTTTATTCCCCATCACCCCACCAGCCCTGCATGGGGCGCACAAGGACACTTGATACATGCTTTTCCATTGGCCGTGCTGGCTCACCCCTGTAATCCCAGCACTTTGGGAGGCCGAGTAGGGTGGATCACGAGGTCAGGAGATTGAGACCATCCTAGCTAACACGGTGAAACCTCGTCTCTACTAAAAATAAAAAAAAAATTAGCCAGGCGTGGTGGCACGCACCTATAGTCCCAGCTTCTTGGGAGGCTGAGGCGGGAGAATCGCTTAAACCCAGAAGGCGGAGGTTGCGGTGAGCTGAGATCATGCCATTGCACTCCAGCTTGGTCAAAAGAATGAAACACCGTCTCAAAAAAAAAAAAGTAGCCAGGTGTGGTGCCCCACACCTGTGGTCCCAGCTACTCAAGAGGCTGAGGCAGGAGGATCACTTGAGTCCAGAAAGTCAAGGCTTCAGTGAACCATGTTCAGACGCTGCACTCCAGTCTGGCCAACAGAGTCTATAAATAAACAAATAATGTTTTTTTGCTGGGGGCAGTGGTTCACACCTGTAATCCCAGCACTTTAGGAGTCCGAGGTGGGTAGATCACAAGGTCAGGAGATCGAGACCATCCTGGCCAACATGGTGAAACCCTGTCTTTACTAAAAGTACAAAAAATTAGCCAGGCATGGTGGTGTGCGCCTATAGTCCCAGCTACTCAGGATGCTGAGGCAGGAGAATCGCTGGAACCCAGGAGGCGGAGGTTGCAGTGAGCCGAGATTGGTCCACTGCACTCCAGCCTGGGCAACAGAGTGAGACTCTTCCTCAAAATAAATAAATTAATACTGCTTTTCAAGTGATTAAGCAGACTCCACCCTCACCCTCCTCCTCATGGCTTCAAAGAAGCCTTTGTGGAGCACCTGTGTGCCAGGTACTGGGTGCCTGGCTGGGGGCAGAAGGACCCTGACCCAGCTTGAACTTGTTCCACACAGGATGCCAGGGCAAGGTGGAGCAAGTGCTGGAGCCGGAGCTGGAGCCGGAGCAGGAGCTGCACCAGCAGGCCGACTGGCAGAGCGGCCAGCCCTGGGAGCTAGCGCTGGGTCGCTTCTGGGACTACCTGCGCTGGGTGCAAACACTGTCTGAGCAGGTGCAGGAGGAGCTGCTCAGCTCCCAGGTCACCCAGGAACTGACGTGAGTGTCCCTATCCCGGCCCTTGACCCTCCTGGTGGGCAGCTGCAACTCCCCAGGTTCAGGTTTCATGGTGTGTCCTGTCATAAATGCCTGGGCGTCTGGGCCTCTGAGGGTTCTAGCTTCCTCTTCCCATTTCTAACCCCAGCTTTAGCTCTCTAGGATTCTCTCCCAGCTCTGTCTCTTCCTCCCCTCTTCTGACTCAGTCGCTCACACTCGTCCTGGCTCTGGCTCTGGCTCTGGCTCTGTCCTTCCCTAGCTCCTTTGTATGTGTGTATGGAAAGAGAGACAGGGAGATGGGGTTTCACTGTGTTTCCCGGGCTGGTCTTGAACTACTGGGCTCAAGCGATCCTCCCGCTTCGGCCTCAAAGTTCTGGGATTAGAGGCGTGAGCCACCTGGCCCCTTCTTCGTCTCTGCCTCTGCTCTCTGCATCTGTCTGTCTCTGTCTCCTTCTCTTGGCCTCTGCCCTGTTCCCCATCTCTCCCTCTTTTTCAGGTCTTTCTGGCTCATCCCCATTCCACCTGCCCTCACCCCAGCCCTTCTCACCCATCCCCACCCCCGCCTTCCCCTGTGCGCACACCCTCCCCCTCTCGGCCGCAGGGCGCTGATGGACGAGACCATGAAGGAGTTGAAGGCCTACAAGTCGGAGTTGGAGGAACAGCTGAGCCCCGTGGCAGAGGAGACGCGAGCCCGCCTGTCCAAGGAGCTGCAGGCGGCACAGGCCCGGCTGGGCGCGGACATGGAGGACGTGCGCAGCCGCCTGGCGCAGTACCGCAGCGAGGTGCAGGCCATGCTGGGCCAGAGCACGGACGAGCTGCGGGCGCGCCTCGCCTCCCACCTGCGCAAGCTGCGCAAGCGGCTCCTCCGCGACGTCGATGACCTGCAGAAGCGTCTGGCCGTGTACCAGGCCGGGGCCCGCGAGGGCGCCGAGCGCGGCGTCAGCGCCATCCGCGAGCGCCTGGGGCCCCTGGTGGAGCAGGGCCGCGCGCGGGCCGCCACCGTGGGCTCCTCCCTGGCCAGCCAGCCGCTGCAGGAGCGGGCCCAGGCCTGGGGCGAGCGGCTGCGTGCGCGGATGGAGGATGTGGGCAGCCGGACCCGCGACCGCCTGGACGAGGTGAAGGAGCAGGTGGAGGAGGTGCGCGCCAAGCTGGAGGAGCAGGCCCAGCAGATGCGCCTGCAGGCAGAGGCTTTTCAGGCCCGCCTAAAGAGCTGGTTCGAGCCCCTGGTGGAAGACATGCAGCGCCAGTGGGCCGGACTGGTGGAGAAAGTGCAGGCCGCCGTGGGCGCCAGCGCCGCCCCTGTGCCCAGCGACAATCACTAAACGCCCAGGCCTGCAGCCAGGGGACCCCACTCCACCCCGTGCCTCCTGCCTCCGCTCAGCATGCAGCGGGAGACCCTGCCCCCGACCCAGCCGTCCTCCTGGTGGGCCCTATAATAAAGACTCACCAAGTTTCACCGCAGCTGCTGGCCTCCCTGTGTGATTTTCTTTAAGCTCCAGCCTCAATTTCTCTTTCTGCCTGCACACTGGCCACACAGTTCTCAGCCCATCCTTCCCCTCTGTGTCTTAGACGGAGTCTGGCTCTGTCACCCAGGCTGAAGTGCAGTGAGTGGTTCGATCTCAGCTCACTGCAACCTCTCCTTCTTGGGTTCAAACGATTCTCTTGCCTCACCTTGGGTTCACGCAAATCTCATGTCTCAGTAGTTAGGATAAGAGGCTGGCACCAACACACCTGGCTAATTTATGTACTTTTAGTAGAGACGAGGTTGCACCATGTTGGCCGAGCTAGTCTTGAACCGACCTCAAGTGATCCACCCACCTCAGCCTCCCAACATGCTGGGATTACGGGCATTAGCCATCGTGCCTGGCCTCTGCCCCTCTTTTATTTCTACTCCCCTTTTTCCTTTTTCCAAAACAAGGTCTCACTCTGTTATCCTTGATCACAGCTCACTGCAGCCTCCACCTCCTGGACTCAAGTGATTCTCCTGCCTCAGCCTCTCCAGTAGCTGAGACTACAGGCGCACACCACCAGGATTAATTTGTGTGGTGGGTGTGGGTGTGGGTGTAGATGGGGTCTGGCTGTGTTGTCCAGGCTCATGTGGAACTCCTGGGCTTAAACGTTCCTCCCACCTTGGCCTCCTGAGGAGCTGGGACTACTGGCTAGCACCACTGCACCCGCTTATTTACTTTTATTCTTTGTAGAGATGAGAGGTCTCACTATGTTGCTCAGGCTGGTCTCCAACTCCTGGGCTCAACCGAACTTCCCCCATCGGCCTCCCAAGTGCAAGTGAGTTGCTGTGCCAGGCCTGCCCATCCTAATAACACTGGCTCCTCAAGAGTTGCAACCCCAAATGAGCTGAGACTGGTGCCTTTATTCTGAAGCCATTTTTATTTTTTTCTGCTGTCTTTACTCTCCCTCCTTCTCTCCTCCCGTCTTTTCTGATTTCTGCCTCCTTCCCGTCTCCTCCCCCCTACCCCCACCCCCACCCCCCACTGTCTCTCCATGCTCTCCTTAGGAGATGTCATTTTCTGGCTTCCTGTTTTCCTCCACCTCTATCTTTTATCTCTCCCTCCTACAGTTTCTCTCTCCCAGGCCTGCTTTCTTTCCCCCCTCCCTTCTGCATCTGGGTTTGTCCCTCCGCCACCGGTTTTGTTTGAGCCCCTTGCTTCTCCAGTTCCCTTCTAGCTAGCTGTCCCTTCACCCACTAGGAACTGGGCTTCCCTGCCCCAACCCTCATTTTCTTTCCTTTTTTTTTTTTTTTAACAGAGTCTCCCTCTGTTGCCCAGCCTGGAGTGCAGTGGTGCAATTTTGGCTCACTGCAACCTCCCCTTCCCAGATTCAAGCGATTCTCCTGCTTCAGCCTCCGGAGTAGCTGGGATTTCAGGCATGCACCACCACACTCGGCTAATTTTTGTATTTTTGGTAGAAATGGGGTTTCAACAAGCTGACCAGGCAAGCCTCAACCTCCTGATCTCAAATGATCTGCCTGCCTCAGCCTCCCAAAGTGCTGAAATTACAGGCGTGAGCCATCTCGCCCAGCCTATCCCTCATTCTCCATCCCTTCCTCCAGCTGTGATGTCCACCTTTCATGTTTCCCAACAAGCCTACCGGGTGCTGAGTCCAGGCTGGGAAGAGAAGGGAGCAGCTCCTTCTATGGAAGGCTGCCCCAGGTGCCACGCTGAGATGAGATCCGCGCAGAGCAGATCACCTGAGGTCAGGAGCTGGAGACCAGTCTGGTCAACATAGTGAAACCCTGTCTCTACTAAAAATACAAAAATTAGCTGGGCATGGTGGTGAGTGCCTGTAATCCCAGCTACTCAGGAGGCTTTGGCAGGAGAATTACTTGAACACAGGAGGCTGAGGTTGCAGTGAGCCGAGATCGCGCCACTGCGCTCCAGCCTGGGGGACGAGAGCAAAACTTTGTCTCAAAAAAAAAAAAAAAAAGAGTTGGCGCTCAGAGAGGGGAATCTTGGATGAAAGCCTAGGAGCCGCCGGCACTATCCTTCCCTCCCACCCCCTCAGTTCCCAGAGATGGGGAGCAGGGTTCCCACCAACGGGGGACAGGCCAGAACTTGAGCTTGTATCTCGTGGGCCAGCTGCAACATCTGCACGTTCCTCTGCCCGTCGTGCACACTCCAGACGCGGTGCTTTCCCTGGCGCTGCTCCAATCACCCCTGTGGAGGCAGCTCTCCTCCGCCAGAGATGACTCACCAGGTCTGCGTGAGGAGGGGAAGGGTCAGTGTGCTCACAGGCAGGGGGCCTGGTCCGCTGGGCCTGCTGCTGATTCACTGTATGTCCAGGGGCTGGGGCAGCACCCAGATGTCAATGAGGGGAGCAGCATCAGCCCCATCTCCCACTTGAAGAGTCGACCCTTGAGTTCTCATGTATAAATAATTTTTTTTTGAGACAGTGCCTTGCTCTGTCACCCAGGCTGGAGTGCAGTAGGGTGCTCACAGATCAGTGCAGCCTCCAACTCAAGTGACCCTCCTGCCTCAACCTCCCGAGTAGCTGGGACCACAGGCACCCACCACTATGCCTGGCTAACTTTTTTTTTTTTTTTTGAGACAGAGTTTCACTCATTTCCCAGGCTGGTGTTTAATGGCGCGATCTGACCTGACTGTAACCTCCACCTCCTGGATTCAACGGATGCTCCTGCCTCAGCTTCCCAAGTAGCTGGGATTACAGGCATGTGCCACCATGCCCGGCTAATTTTTTGTATTTTTAGCAGAGAGCGTGTTTCATTATGTTGGTCAGCCTGGTCTCCAACTCCTGACCTCAAGTGATCCACCCACCTCAGCCTCCCAAAGTGCTGGGATTACATGCATGAGCCACCACACCCAGCCAGATTTTAAAACTTTTTGTAGAGATGGGGTCTTACTACGTTGCCCAGGCTAATTTCAAACTCCTGGGATCAAGCAGATCCTCTTGCCTCAGCTTCCCAAAGTGGTGGGATTACAGGTGTGAGCCACTGCACCCAGCTGACCTGTGAAGACTTCTAAGCAGACTGGGCGCCCTATCTCACCACATCTGTGGTCAGATCTAGAGTTGGGACAGGGATGGGAAGGAGGTTCCAGAACAAAGGCCGGCAGGGAGTCCTACGGGACAGGAGTTGACCCCGGCAACCATCCAGAGAGACATCCCGGATCCTAGACGGAGACAGACAAAGAGCTCCCTCTTTATATTTATTTATTTATTTATTTTTTGGGACTGAGTCTCACCCTGTCACCCAGGCTGGAGTGCAGTGGCACAATCTCAGCTCCCCACAACCTCCACCTCCCAGGTTCAAGCGACTCTCCTGCCTCAGCCTCCCGAGTATCTGGGACTACAGGCTTGTGCCACCATGCCCAGCTAATTTTTGTATTTTTACTAGAGACGAGGTTTCACCATGTTGGCCAGGATGGTCTCCATCTCCTGACCTTGTTATCTGCCCACTTCGGCCTTCCAAAATGCTGGGATTACAGGCATGAGCCACCACGACCAGCCTATTTCTTTATATTTTTGAGACAGAGTCTCAGTGGTGTGCAGTGGCTCAATCTCAGCTCACTGGTGAGACAAAGTTTCACCATGTTGGCCAGGCTGGTTTCAAACTCCTGACCTCAAGTGACCCGCCCACCTCGGCCTCCCAAAGTTGTGGGATTACAGACGGGAGCCACTGCGCCCCCACAACTCCCTCTTTGTCCCTCGCTGAGCCCTACTGGATGTTCTTCATTGTGTGTCAGTTTCCCCATGTATAAAACAGAAACCCCTATAGCAGAGGGTGGGAGGATGAAAGGCAGGAGCTTTGCAGTTCTATTCTTGTGGGGTCAGGAGGTGGAAAAGCAGGAGCACTGCTATTCTATTCTTGTGGGGTCAGGGAAGCAGACATCTGGGTGGATGTCTGGGGACTGCTGGGCTCAGTTGGGGAAGTAGGGGGCCCTCTGGGGCTGACAGGGACTGGAAGCTCTGAGCTGGCCAGAGAGATGTTGCAATTCTGCCAGGGTCTTGTCTATGCGTCCCTTTCACAACCATCCCCCTACCGCCAGGCTGACACGTGGTTGTGGGGGCACAAGGCCAGCCAACCTAGAGTTTGAGGCTGGGCCGAAGCCACCCTCCCCACTAGCTGCCAGGGTCACTGGCGGTCAAAGGCAGCTGGTGGGGAAGGCATTGGACTCCAGCCCAGGGTGACGGATGTGGTGATGGGGGGAAGTGGGCTTGGTGCCAGGAGGGGCCTCAGAGGGTGAATAACAGTAGATAGAGTGTTGCGGGGAAGTAGCCAGGCAAATGGGGTGAGGCCCGGTGGAAGGAGGAAGGGGCATACATTTAAGCTTTACAGCTGAGGGTTTTAATTTTTTGAGATGGGGTCTCACTCTGTCCACTAGTCTGGAGTGCAGCAGCAAAATCATGGCTCACTGCAGCCTCAAACTCCTGGGCTCAAGCAATCCCCCCACCTCAGCCTCTTGAGTAGCTGGGACTACAAGCATGCGCCACCACACCTGGCTAATTTTTAAATTTATTTGTAAAGATGAGGTCTCTCTATGTTGCTCAGGCTGGTCTTGAACTCCTAGGCTCAAGCGATCCTCCCACCTCAGCTTCCCAAACCACTGGGATTACAGGGATAAGTCACCACCCCTGGCCAATGCAGGTGAGGTTTTTGCAGTGTCATCCAGCTGAGGCATCCCCTTCCCCTCACAAAAAAGGGAGATTGAGAACCATAAAGTTAAGAGCCAAAAGCAGGTCAGGGGCAGTGGCTCATACCTGTAACCCCAGCACTTTGTGAGGCCAAGGTGTGTGAATGACCTGAGGTCAGGAGTTCGAGACCAGCCTGACCAACATGGAGAAACCCCGTCTCTCACTTCATCTACTTGATTAAAGAGAAAGGAAAAAAGAAGAAAAAAATAAGTAGAAACCCCGTCTCTACTAAAAATACAAAATTAGCCAAGCCTGGTAGCACATGCCTGTCACTGCAGCTACGTGGGAGGCTGAGGCAGGAGAACTGCTTGAACCCAATAGGCCGAGGTTGTGGTGAGCCAAGATCGTGCCATTGCACTCCAGCCCAGGCAACAAGAGCAAAACTCAGTCTCAAAAAAAAAAAAGCCCAGAGAATAAGAGGGTGGTCTAGGGGCTTTAAGGGCTGGTCTGAAAGAGATGGGAAGTGGCACTCAGGGTAGGAGTGTGGGGCCAACCTGGAGACCCCAGCAACATAAAGAAAAGTTGGGGCTGAGGAGGCTTGCTAAGAGAGAGGAAGTGGAGGGAAGAGGTGGTCTAGGGACACGGTGTGAATGAGGCGTGGATGAGCTCACAGGGTTATTACTGGGAGCCCCCTGAAGGAAGATGGCCATAGGGACAGAACCAGGCTGCCCTCTGAGTGGGGAAAGGGGCAATGGCAGTCTGAGGACGCCCCAGAGTCAGGAAGATTGGGAGGTGAGGGTGCTGAGGCTTTGGGGCTAAGGGAAGTGCCTAGGACCTCACCTGACCCCAACGCCCACGGGCCAGGGGCAGAGTAGAAACACGTGGCTAGGCAGAGGGAGGCAGGCGGCCAGGGGAAGGCGCAGGAGGGAGATCAGCATCAACCTGCCCCGCCCCCTCACCAGCCTGATAAAGGTCCTGCGGGCGCCGGGATCTCCCATCCCCACCCGAGCCCTCCAGCAAGGATTCAGGTTGGTGCTGACTGTCCGGGGGGGGGGACGCCCGCCTCCCCGCTGCAGGAACTCAAAAGAGGAGACGAGGGGATCGTGGAGGGAGGGAGGGAGGGAGAAGGGTGCCGCTGATCCCCTGCACCCCTGCCTCTGCCCCCAGAGTACCCCTCCTGCCCAGCCATGAGGCTCTTCCTGTCGCTCCCGGTCCTGGTGGTGGTTCTGCTGATGATCTTGGAAGGTAAAAGTGGAGTAGAATTGGGGAGTTGGAGATGTGGAAGAGTGATGGTGGCTACAGGCCTGGGGCCCCGGCTTAGAGAACCTCTGAGCGCTCCGGAGCCCTTTCTGGGTCGCAGTTGTCCCGTTGCTATCGGGTAGGTTGCTACAGGTTCTTCCAGGCTCAGTCCGGCAGGCTCCAAATCTGCCCAGGAGGGCCCTAGCAACCGATGACGTATTGACGCCCGTCCCTCTGGGACTGGCTGTCCTGCTTCTACAGCCCTGAAAGTGGGTGAGCGGGGCTGGGGGCTGGGGGAGGGGGTCAGCTGAATAAGGCAATGCTCAGCAGCTTGAGCCCCACCCGGTCACTCCAGTGTCCTCCCCTTTCTAACAACATGATCCCCAAGAATCTCCCGGTATCTTATCCTAAGGGGTTTCCAATAACAAATATTTGGCTGGGCGCGGTGGCTCACGCCTGTAATCCCAGCACTTTGGGAGGCCGAGGCGGGCGGACCACTTGAGGTCAAGAGTTCGAAATCAGCCTGGCCAACATGGTGAAACCCCGTCTCTACTAAAATACAAAACAATCAGCCGGGTCTGGTGGTGCACACCTGTAATCCCAGCTACTCAGGAGGCTGAGGCAGCAGAACTGCTTGAATCCGGGAGGCGGAGGTTCCAATGAGCTAAGATGCCTGGGCAACAGAGTGAGACTCCGTCTCAAAAAAGAAAAGAAAAGAAAAAAAGAATTTGCACCCCTGCCCATGTTCCTGGCAGGCCCAGGCCCAGCCCAGGGGGCCCCGGAGGGCGTGGACACCTCCAGCGGCTTCGATAAGCTGAAGGAGTTTGGAAATACAATGGAGGACAAGGTTCGGGAATTCTTCAACCGCGTCAAAGAGAGTGACATTCCTGCCAAGACTCGGTTAGAACCCTTCCCACTGGAGGGCTGGGTGTGTTTGGGTGGAGCCCTGGAGGATGAGCCAAGATGAACAGATTGAAAAAAAAAAAAGTCCCAAAGAGGATGACAACTTCCCTCTGGTCACACAGCTAGATCTCAAGGTGCTCAGACTTCAGGGACAGTTTCCTGAACTCCTATAAAGAAAGAAAGAAAGGAAAGGAAGAAGGAAGGGAAGGGAAGGGAGGGAGGAGGGAAGGAAGGAGGGAGGTGGGGGAGAAAGAAAGAAAGGAAGGAAGGAAAAATCTAGCTAGGGCTAAACTTGGAAAGATTGTTTAGAGGCTGGTCACAGTGGCTCTTGCCTGTAATCCCAGCACTTTGGAAGGCCGAGGCAGGTGGATCACCTGAAGTTGGGAGTTCAAAACCAGCTTAACCAACATGGGGAAACCCCATCTCTACTAAAAATACAAAATTAGGCTCGACGCAGTGGCTCACGCCTATAATCCCAGTACTTTGGGAGGCTGAGGTGGGTGGATTAACTGTGGTCGGGAGTTCAAGACCAGCCTAACCAACATGGAGAAACCCAGTCTCTTCTTTAAAAATACAAAAAATTAACCAGATTTGGTAGCACATGCCTGTAATCCCAGCTACTTCGGAGGCTTAGTTAGGAGAGTCGCTTGAACCTGTGAGGTAGAGGTTGTGATGAGACAAGATGGCGCCACTGCACTCCAGCCTGGGCAACAAGTGGGTAACTCCATCTCAAAAAAAAAAAAAAAAAGAGCCGGGTGCGTGGCTCAAGCCTGTAATCCCAGCACTTTGGGAGGCCAAGGCGGGTGGATCACGAGGTCAAGAGATCGAGACCATCCTGGTCAACATGGTGAAACCCCGTCTCTACTAAAAATAAAAAAAATTAGCTGGGCATGGTGGTGCGTGCCTGTAATCCCAGCTACTCGGGAGGCTGAGGCAGGAGAATTGCCTGAACCCAGGAGGCGGAGGTTGCGGTGAGCCGAGATCGCGCCATTGCACGCCAGCCTGGGTAACAAGAGTGAAACTCCGTCTCAAAAAAAAGATTGTTTGGAGGCAGAGCCAAAGGTCCTAAGGCACGAAGGCTGATAGATAATCAAGAGAGGGTGATATTTCAGGCAGGGGAACTGTCTGGCCAAAGGCAGTGAGGCTGGAAAGTACCTTTGAATGAGTAGGGGAACAGCTAGGGCAAGGGCAGGCTTGAAGAAAGGGTTGGTAGCAAGAGATGGCAGGCCTTAAAATCCAGGCCAGGGTGAAGAGGTAAAGTGTGTCTTTTTTTTTTTTGAGATGGAGTTTCACTGTTGTTGCCCAGGCTGGAGTGCAGTGGTGCAATCTTAGCTCATTGCAACCTGTGCCTCCCAGGTTCAAGCGATTCTCCTGCCTCAGCCTCCTGAGTAGCTGGGATTACAGCGCTGGCCACCATGCCTGGCTAATGATTCCTTCTGGGTTTTTGTTTTGTTTTGTTTTGAGGCAGAGTCTTGCTCTGTCTCCCAGGCTGGAGTACAGTGGCCTGATCTTGGCTCACTGCAACCTCCACCTCCCAGGTTCAAGTGATTCTCCTGCCTCAGCCTCGTGAGTAGCTGGGACTACAGCCGTGGGCCACCATGCCTCACTAATTTTTGTATTTTTAGTAGAGATGGGGTTTCACCATGTTTGCCAAGTTGGTCTCGAACTCCAGGTTGGAGACAAGTGATCTGCCTGACTCGGCCTCCCAAAGTGCGGGGATTACAGGTGTGAGCCATGCCCAGCCAAGGGTAAAGTGTTTAGCTTTCAATGTGCGTTGGTCTATCTGGGAAACTGAGGCACAGAAGTTGGCCCACACAGCCCAGCGGTCCTCCTAATCCCACAGACAATGAGGATGCAGATTCAGCAAGAGGAAGATTGGGAGTCAGGTGGCAGGTAGAATTTGGACAGCCTGGAAGGTAGCTGCACAAAGTGACTCCCTTCCTTATTCCTCCCCACAGGAACTGGTTTTCAGAGACACTGCAGAAAGTGAAGGAGAAACTCGGGATTGAATCATGAGCACCTGAAGGATGATACCCCAGGAGGGGGCTCTGAAATTTACCACACCCCAGTGCCTGTGCTGAGGACTCCCTCCATGTGGCTCCAGGTGCCACCAATAAAAATCCTATAGAAAATTCTGACTGCTTCCTCACTGTGGGGTAGGGGCTGCAGGAGAGGGTAGGGGCAGCATCTTAGGGACTCCTCACAAGCCTTCCACTGCTCAATCTATTTGCCTTGTGCTGAGGATGTTGTAACTCCATGGTCTCAAAAGAATCTTCCTAAGAACCTTGCAAACTGGGCCTTATTAATCCCAAAAGGGCATTGAGATCCAGAGAGGTGAATTTACTTGTATAAGGTCACGAAGCCAGGAACTGGAGACCTGGAACTGGATTGAACCCTCAGCCCGGCAATATCACTATGTTACACTGTCCTGCTGTGGTCTATCTGAGATGAGTAGCTGCGGGTGTTTTTGTTTTTGGGGGGTTGTTTTTGAGATGGAGTCTTGCTCTGTTGCCCAGGCTGGAGTGCAGTGGCACAATCTCAGGTCAGTGCAACCTCCACCTCCCAGGTTCAAGCAATGATCTGCCTCAGCCTCCCAAGGAGCTGGGATGACAGGCACCCACCGTGACGCCCAGCTAACTTTATATATATGTATTTTTTTTTTAATTATCTTTACTTGATTTTATTACCTTTTTTTTTTTTATGATGGGGTTTCACCATGTTGGTCAGGCTGGTCTTGAACTCCCGACCTCAGGTAATCTGCCCGCCTTGGCCTCCAAAGCGCTTGGATTACAGGTGTGAGCCACCACGCCCGGCCATAACTTCATATATATATATATACATGTTTTTTTGTTTTTTGAGATGGAGTTTTGCTGTTGTCACCCAGACTGGAGTGCAGTGGCACGATCTCAGCTCACCACAACCTCCGCCTCCTGGGTTCAAGCAATTCTCCTGCCTCAGCCTCCCGAGTAGCTGGGACTACAGGCGCGCACCACCATGCCCAGCTAATTTTTGTATTTTTAGTAGAGACGGGGTTTCACCTTGTTGACCAGCATGGTCTCGATCTCTTGACCTCGTGATCCTCGATCTCTTGGCCTCGGCCTCCCAAAGTGCTGGGATTATAGGCATGAGCCACCGAGCCCAGCCAACTTTATATATATATATATATATATTTTTTTTTTTTTTTAGATGGAGTTTTGCTCTTGTTACCCAGGCTGGAGTGCAGTGGCGCATTCTCGGCTCACCACAACCTCCGCCTCCTGGGTTCAAACGATTCTCCTGTCTCAGCCTCCCAAGTAGCAGGGATTACAGGCATGTGCCACCATGCCCAGCTAATTTTTTTTTTGAGACAGAGTTTCGCTCTTGGTACCCAGGCTGGAGTGCAATGGCGCGATCTCGGCTCACCGCAACCTCCGCCTCCTGGGTTCAGGCAATTCTCCTGCCTCAGCCTCCTGAGTAGCTGGGATTACAGGCACGCGCCACCATGCCCAGCTAATTTTTTGTATCTTTAGCAGAGACAGGGTTTCACCATGTTGACCATGATGATCTCGATCTCTTGACCTCGTGATCCACCCGCCTCGGCCTCCCAAAGTGCAGGGATTACAGGCTTGAGCCATGCGCCTGGCAACTTTTTATATTTTTAATAGAGACAGGGTTTCACTATCTTGGCCAGGTTGGTCTTGAACTCCTGACCACGTGATCCACCCACCTCGGCCTCCCAAAGTGCTGGGATTACAGGCATGAGCCACCACACCATGACTGTTTTTTTGGTTTTGTTTGTTTGTTTGCTTTTTTGAGACTAGAGTCTCACTCTGTCCCCCAGGCTGGAGTGCTGTGGCACGATCTAGGCTCACTTCAACCTCCGTTTCCTGGGTTCAAGGGATTCTCCTGCCTCAGCCTCCCTAGCAGCTGGATTACAGGCATGCACACCACACCTGGCTACTTTTTGTATTTTTAGTAGAGACAGGGTTTCGCCATGTTGGCCAGGCTGGTCTCCAACTCCTGGGCTCAAGCAATCCTCCTGCCTCAGCCTCCTCCCAAAGTGTTGGGATTACAGGCATGAGCCACTGTGCCCAGCTCTCATGTAAAATTAAACCACATAAACATGTGATACAACCCTATGTAATTAAGATTTCTTTTTTTTTTTTGAGATTGGGTCTGGCTCTGTAACCCAGGCTGGCGTACAGTGGCATGATCTCCACTCACTACACCCTCCGCTTCCCTAATTCAAATGATTCTCCTGCTTAAGCCTCCTGAGTAACTAAGATTACAGGCATGTGCCATCATGCCCAGCTTATTTGTTTAGAGACGGAGTTTTGCCATGTTTGCCAGGCCGGTCTGGAACTCCTGACCGCGAGCGATCCACCCGCCTTGGCCTCCCAAAGTGCTGGGATTACAGTTGTGAGCCACTGCACTCAGCTTAAGATTTCATAAGAAAAATATTTGTAAGCCACATATCTAATAAGGGATTCATATTCAAAATATATAAGGGACTTCTACAATTCTAGTGGAAACATCAAACACTGCAGCCACTGTGGAAAGCAGTATTCGTGTTCCTCAACGCATTAAAAATAGAACTATCAGATGATCCCGTAATCCCACTTCTGGGTGCTTATTCAAAAGAACCGAAATCAAGCCGGGCGCGGCGGTGCGTGCCTGTAGTCTCAGCTACTCGGGAGGCTGAGGCTGGAGAATCACTTGAGCCCAGGAGTTCTGGGCTGTAGTGCACTATGTTGATCGGGTGTCTGTACTAAGTTCGGCATCAATATGGTGACCTCCCGGGAGCAGGGGACCACCAGGTTGCCTAAGGAGGGGTGAACCGGCCCAGGTCGGAAATGGAGCAGGTCAAAACTCCCATGCTGCTCAGTAGTGGGATCGCGCCTGTGAATAGCCGCTGCACTCCAGCCTGGGCAACATAACGAGAACCTGTCTCTTAAAAAAAAAAAAGAAGCCGGACGAGGTGGCTCATGCCTGTAATCCCAGCACTTTGGGAGGCTGAGGCAGGTGGATCACAAGGTCAAGAGATTGAGACCATCCTGGTCAACATGGTGAAACCCCGTCTCTACTAAAAATACAAAAAATTAGCTGGGCATGGTGGCGCGTGTCTGTAATCCCAGCTACTCAGGAGGCTGAGGCAGGAGAATTGCTTGAACCCAGGAGGTTGCGGTGAGCTGAGATGGCACCATTGCACTCCAGCCTGGGTACCAAGAGCAAAACTCCATCTCAAAAAAAAAGAATTGAAATCAGTGGTGGGGCGCGGTGGCTCCCACCTGTTATCCCAGCACTTTGGGAGACTGAGGCCGGTGGATCACTTGAGATCAGGAGTTCGAGACCAGCCTGGCCAACATGGTGAAATTTTCCGGGCATGATGGCATGTACCTGTAATCCCAGGTACTCGGGAGGCCAAGGTAGGAAAATCGCTTGAAACTGGAAGGCAGAAGTTACAGTGAGTCGAGATTGTGCCATTGCACTCCAGCCTGGGCAACAAGAGCAAAACTCCATTTCAAAAAAATAAATAAACAAAGTTTGTGGAATGTGAATTATAACCAATTTTTCTTTTCTTTTTTTGTTTTTCTGTGAGGACGGAGTTTCGCTCTTGTTGCCCAGGCTGGAGTACAATGACACAATCTCGGCTCACTGCAACCTCTGCCTCAGTGATTCTCCTGCCTAAGCCTCCCGAGTAGCTGAGATTACAGGCATGTGCCACCAAGCCCAGCTAATTTTTGTATTTTTAGTAGAGACATGGTTTCTTCCCAACCTCAGGTGAAGCGCCAGCCTCGGCCTCCCAAAGTGTTGGGATTACAGGAGTGAGCCACCATGCCCGGCCATAATTCAATTTTTCAACATGCATTAGAAGGGACATTTGAAATTCTTCTTCACCCCATCCTCCCTGCCGTCATCCAGAGTATCTAGTCAGGGAATGGCTAGAGACACCAGATTAGCAGAGAGGTGAATGCAGGGATGAGAAGGATGAAGGGGATGAGGGGGTGGGATTCAGACCAGGGCCAGGCCCCAGGTGTGGAGAGAAAAAGATGAGAGTGGTTTTGGGGCTTAGTGACTTGAGCACAGAGTTGCAGGCTCAGAGGTACACAGGTCATTCAGGGCTGGCCCCGCCCCCTTCCAGCCTCTCAGTTCCCATTCTCCAGCAGCTGTTTGCATGCTGCCTCTGAAGTCCACCCTGAACGACCTTCAGCCTGTTCCTGTCCCTGAGATGGGCAAACATTGCAAGCAAGAAGCAAACAGCAAACACGCAGCCCTCCCTGTGTGCTGACCTGGGAGCTGGGGCAGAGGTCAGAGACCTCCCAGAACCATGCCACCTCCAACATGCTCTTGACCTCTTGGATTTTGGTGGAGAGGGGCAGAGGGTTGGGGAGTCATCGGTAAGTGGCTACGCCCCCACACCAAAGTTACTTCCTCATCTGTACGATCGAGAAAGGTGCCACCTGCCAGGCATGCTGGCTCACGCCTGTGATCCCAGCACTTTGGGAGGCTGAGATGGGTGGATCACTTAAAGTCAGGAGTTCAAGACCATCCTGGCCAACATGGTTAAACCCTGTCTCTACTAAAAATACAAAAAATTAGCTGGGCGTGGTGTCACATGCCTGTAGTCCCAACTATTCTGGAAGCTGAGGCAGGAGAATCGCTTGAACCCAGAAGGCGGAGGTTGCAGTCAGCTGAGATAGCACCATTGCACTCCAGCCTGAGTGACACCGTGAGACTGCATCTCAAAAAAAAAAAGATGCCCACCTGATAGGGCTTTTGTGGCAAATAAGTTCGTGGTGGCAGGTGCCTGTATTCCTAGCTACCCGAGAGGCTAAGGTTCTCATCCCAGCTACTTTGGAGGCTGAGGTAGGAGAATCACTTGCATCCAGGAGGTGGAGGTTGCAGTGAGCCAAGACCATGCCATTGCACTCCAGCCTGGGCAATAAGAGCAAAACTCTGTCTCGAAAAGAAAAGAAAAGAAAGAGGTAGAGTTGGTGGGAGCCGTGTCTCACGCCTGTAATCCCAGCACTTTGGGAGGCTGAGGAGGGTGAATACGAGGTCAGGAGATCAACACCAGCCTGGCCAACATGGTGAAGCCTCATCTCTATTAAAAATACAAAAAATAGGCCGGGTGCGGTGGCTCACGCCTGTAATCCCAGCCCTTTGGGAGGCTGAGGCGGGTGGATCACGAGGTCAAGAGATCGAGACCATCCTGGTCAACATGGTGAAACCCTGTCTCTACTGAAAATACAAAAAATTAGCTGGGCATGGTGGCACGTGCCTGTAATCCCAGCTACTCAGGAGGCTGAGGCAGGAGAATCACTGGAACCCGGGAGGCGGAGGTTGCAGTGAACCAAGATCACGCCATTGCACTCCAGCCTGGGGGACAGCGTGAGACTTCATCTCAAAAAAAAGAAAAGAGGGCCGGGCGCGGTGGCTCACATTTGTAACATGGTAAAACCTTGTCTTTTAAAAAAAAAAAAGAAAGAAAAAGAGATAGAGTCAGGCTCTGAACCCCACACCAAACTGGTTTTCATAACACAATACGTGGTAGGTTTGTTTTTGTTTTTTTATTTGGGGTTTTTGTTTGTTTGTTTTGGAGACAGGGTCACCCAGGCTGTAATGCAATGGCACAATCATAGCTCGCCGTAGCACTGAACTCCTAGGCTCAAGCAATCCTCCTACCTCCGCCTCCTAAGTAGCTGAAAGGACAGGTGCGTGCCACTACGCCTGGCTGACTTTTTTTATTTTTAGTAGAGACCAGGTCTCCCTATGTTGCCCAGGCTAGCGTCTAACTCCTGGGCTCAGGTGATCCTCACACCAGGGATTACGGGCATGAGCCACAATGCTGGCCCTTGATTTGTTTTGTTCTGTTGTTTTTTTTGAGACGGAGTTTCGCTCTTGTTACAGAGGCTGGAGTGCAATGGCACGATCTCGGCTCACCGCAACCTCCGCCTCCTGGGTTCAGGCAATTCTCCTGCCTCAGCCTCTGGAGTAGCTGGGATTACAGGCATGCGACACTATGCCCAGCTAATTTTTTCTATTTTTAGTAGAGATGGGGTTTCACCATGTTGACCAGGATGGTCTCGATCTCTTGACCTCGTGATCCACCCGCCTCGGCCTCCCAAAGTGCTGGGATTCCAGGCGTGAGCCACCACGCCCAGTCTGTTCTGTTTTTTTAAGAGACAGGGTCTTACGGTGTAGCTCAGGCTGGATTCTCAAACTCCTGGGCTCAAGGGACCCTCCCACTGCAGCTTCCTGAGTAGCTGGGGTTACAAGTACCTCCCTGCCACAGTACCTGGCCGTTATTGTTTTTTATAATTGTGGTAAAAATACAAATAACATGGCCGGGCACAGTGGCTCAAAGTGCTGTGAGGTCGAGGTGGGAGGATCGCTTGAGCCCAGGAGTTCAAGACCAGCTGGGTATACTTGGCAAAACTGTCTCTACAAAAAATTTAAAAATTAGCTGGGTGGCCAGGTACAGTGGCTCATGCCTGTAATCCCAGCACTTTGGGAGCCTGAGGTGGGTAGATCATCTGAGAGGTCGGGAGTTTGAGACCAGCCTGGCCAACATGGTGAAACCCCCATCTCTATAAAAATACAAAAAATTAGCCAGACATGGTGGCAGGTGTCTATAATCCCAGCTACTTGGGAGGCTGAGGCAGGAGAATCACTTGAACCCAGGAGGCAGAGGTTGCAGTGAGCCGAGATTGAGCCACTGCACTCTAGCCTGGGCGACAGAGCAAGACTCTGCCTCAAAAAAAAAAAAAGAAAAGAAAAACATAAAAAACAAACTTACCACCGCAGCCATTTTTAGGTGTACAGTTCAGTGGCATCAAGAACGTTCACGCTGTTGTGTAACCATCCCCACCATTTCCGGGATATCTTCGTCATCCCAAACAGAAACTCTGGGTGTTTTCAATCTGCTGACGATTGCTACCTAAGAACTGCAGGGGACATTTGTTGCTCACCTGCTGTGCTCAGCTGGGGCCTCTGGGATGGACAGGATTCTGCGGAGGCCGACATCTGGGTCAGGACAGTCCTGCACAGTCGTTCAGGTTGTGGCCCAGATTGGGTTTGCACATTTGCCATGTAAAATGCAGGATGCTCAGTTACATTGGAATTTCAGATTAATAGCAATAAAGTTTTGGTGTAATTCCCAAATATTGCATGGGACATATATGTTTAATATACATATTCTATTGCACTTTAGGTTCTGCACATGTACTCCAGCACTTTGGGAGGCCGAGGCAGGCGGATCACGAGGTCTGTGATCCGCCTGCCTCGGCCTCCCAAAGTGCTGGAGTACATGTGCAGAACATGCAGGATTGTTGCATAGGTACATACGTGGCAATGTGGTTTGCTGCCTCCATTCCCATCACCTATATCTGGCATTTCTCCCCATGTTATCCCTCCCCAACTCCCTACCCACCGGTCCCTCCCCTAGTCCCCCTCAACAGACCCCAGTGTGTGCTGCCTCACATGGGACATATTTACACTAAAATATCATGCGTTGTTGATTTGAAATTCAAATGTAATTAGGCCTTCTATATATATTTTTTTTTAATTATTATTTTTTAAATTATTATTATTATTATTATTTTTTTTTTGAAACGGAGTTTCACTCTTGTTACCCAGGCTGGAGTGCCATGGCGCCATCTTGGCTCACCACAACCTCCGCCTCCTGGGTTCGGGCAATTCTCCTGCCTCAGCCTCCTGAGTAGCTGGGATTACAGGCACGCGCCACCATGCCCAGCTAATTTTTTGTATTTTTAGTAGAGACGGGGTTTCACCATGTTGAGCAGGATGATCTCGATCTCTTGACCTCGTGATCCACCTGTCTCAGACTCCCAAAGTGCTGGGATTACAGGCTTGAGCCACCGCGCCCGGCCTATTATTTTTTTTAATGGAGTCTCACTCTGTTACCCAGGCTGGAATGCAGTGGCGCCATTTTGGCTCACTGCAACCTCTGTGTCTTGGTTCAAACGATTCTCCTGCCTCAGCCTACCAAGTAGCTGGAACTACAGGCATGAGCAACAATGCCCAACTAACTTTTGTATTTTTAGTAAAGATGGGTTTCACCATGTTGGCCAGGATGGTCTCAATCTCTTGACCTCGTGATCCGCCTGCCTCGGCCTCCCAAAGTGCTGGAATTACAGGCGTGACCCACCGCGCCTGGCTGAGCCTTCTCTATTTTATTTTGTCTGACAAGTGTAGACAAAAGGATCCAGCCCATGGTCCTCTGATTGAGCCATGTGCCCTGGGGTGCAGCTGGGTCCTTCAGGAGAAAAACTCTCTTTTATTTCTGGCACTGGGGCTGTTCTGATGTGGGGTTTTTTTTTTATTGGTTTTTGTTGTTGTTTTTGTTTTGTTTTTGAGACAGGGTCTCTCTCTGTCACCCCTCGATTACAGGTGCGCACCACAACACTTGGACAATGTTTCTATTTTTAGTAGAGACAGTGTTTCACCATGTTGGCCAGGCTGGTCTTGAACTGTTGACCTCAAGTGATCTGCCTGCCTCGGCCTCCCAAAATCCTGGGATTACAGGCATGAGCCACCGTGCCCAGCCAATTTTTGTATTTTTTGTAAAGATGGGGTCTCAGCCACTCCCTCCTGCCATAGGCTGATGTGAAGGGCTGGAGGTGGCAGCATATAAAAAAAATTTTTTTTAGGCCAGGCGCAGTGACTCACGCCTATAATCCCAGCACTTTGGGAGGCTGAGGCGGGTGGATCACGAGGTCAAGAGATCGAGACCATCCTGGTCAACATGGTGAAACACCCTCTCTACTAAAAATACAAAAATTAGCTGGGCATGGTGGCGCGTGCCTGTAGTTCCAGCTACTCAGGAGGCTGAGGCAGGAGAATTGCTTGAACCCAGGAGGCGGAGGTTGCGGTGAGCGGAGATTGTGCCATTGCACTCCAGTCTGGGTAACAACAGCGAAACTCAAAAAACAAAAAAAAATTTTTTTAATAAACAATAAAAAATAAATAATAAAAAAAAGAGATGAGGTTTCTTTCAGCTTGTTGCTCAGGCTGGTCTCAAACTCCTGGGCTCAAGCGGTCTGCCTGTCTCAGCCTCCCAAAGTGCTGGGATTACAGGTGGGAGCCACCTCCCTGGCCCTGGGGCTGATGTTGATGACCTCCTACTATGTGCACCTGCAGTTTTCTGCAGCAGCCTCAACCCTCCTGCACACGGATGCTGGGAGGCAGGTGCTTCCTATCAACTCGTGTTACAGTTGAAAAATACGAGCCCCAGAAAAGAGAACGTATTTGCCCAGTTCACAGGGTGAAGGAGTTGGGGATTTGAAGCCCAGGCCCGTCTGAAGCCAGAATCACCCAGAGGAGAAAGAGCTGGAATTGAGAAGTCCAGGGCTGTTTGGAGGTGACTGGGCCCCAGCCCACCCTGGAGGAAACAGAGGCTGGAGATATGAGACTGTGTTTCGAGGCCCTACCACGTGCTGGCCCTGCAGCCCAGGAGCTAGGAGAAATTAGACACAAGATAATACTAACGGCAATGATCTTTGAGCACCTATATTGCCAGGCTCCACGGTAAGAGCTTTCTTTGTTTTTTTTTTTTTCACGTTTTTTTTCTTTTTTGAGACAGTCTTGGAGTCTTGCTCTTTCGCCCAGGCTGGAGTGCAGTGACACAACTGTGGTCACGCAGCCTTCGACTCCAGGGTTCGAGCGATTCTCCTGCCTCAGCCTCCCGAGTAGCTGGGATTACAGGCACCCGCCATCATGCCTGGCTAATGTTTGTATTTTTGTAGAGACGAGGTGTCACCATGTTGGCCAGGCTGGTCTTGAACTCCTGATCTCAGGTGATCCACCCGCCTTGGCCTCCCAAAGTGCTGGGATTACAAGTGTGAGCCACCAAGCCTGGCCTTTGTTTGCTTTTTGAGACAGAGTCTTGCCCTGTTGTCCAGGCTGAAGTGCAGTGGAGAGATCTTGGCTTACTGCAACTTCCACTTCCCAGGTTCAGGGGATTCTCCTGCCTCAGCCTCCCAAGTAGCTGGGACTACAGGCGCACATCACTATGCCTGGCTAATTTTTATATTTTCAGTAGAGAGGAGGTTTCACCATGCTGGCCAGGTTGGTCTCAAACTCCTGGCTTAATATGATCCGCCCTCCTCAGCCTCCCAAAGTACTGGGATTACAGGTGTGAGCTGTGGCACCTGGCCTTTCTATTTATGCTATTCAATTGATGTCCTGAAATATGGACTGTGCCTCCCATTTTATGAAGGAGGAAACTGAGTCCAGCAAATGAGGCTGTCATGGAGGTGGCTTTGAACTTGCCTCAGCGCAGGAGGCTCAAGAGCTGTCTGTCTTCTCTCAGAGCATGATGTGGTGTGGACAGGAGGGAGGCCCACAGAAGCATGACCTCTGATTGCCATTGTCACCTGGGCCCGCTCTCTAAAGTCCCTGCCAAGGGGCGTGGGGAGGTGGCCAGGGGAGGGCCCTGCTCCAGGCAGCCTCCCCTCCCCGGGCCCACAGAGCTGAGCAGAGGGACAGAGGGACAGAACCCCTAGAAATGTCCCTCCTCAGACACAGGCTCCAGGCCCTGCCCTTGCTGTGCCTCTGCGTGCTGGTCCTGGCCTGCATTGGGGGTGAGAAGAAGAGGGTGGAGGGATGTGGGGCCCACATCCTGGTGGGTATGAGTGTGGCTGTGTGTCCTGTGGCTTTGCAGCTATGTGAGACATGAGTGCCCAGCGTGTATGTATTTCATAGCATTCGTATGTCGGGGAGTGTGTCAGTGGCTGAGCATGAAGTGTGAATGTAACATTGGTACACACAGATCATCTGCATGTGTGTGTATGTGCATGTGTTTGTGTGTGTGTGTGTGTGTGTGTGTGTGTGTGTGTGCATGCAAGTGGGAGTATGCAGTCATGGTAAAAGTGCATCCCTGGCCGGGCGCAGTGGCTCACACCTGTAATCCCAGCACTTTGGGAGGCAGAGGTGGATGAATCACAAGGTCAAGAGTTTGAGACCAGCCTAACCAACCTGGTGAAACCCTATCTCTACTAAAAATACAAAACTTAGCCGGGCATGGTGGCAGGCACCTGTAATTCCAGCTTCTGGGGATGCTGAGGCAGGAGAATTGTCTGAACCTGGGAGGTGGAGGTTGCAGTGAGCTGAGACCATGCCACTGCATTCCAGCCTGGGCAACAGAGCAGGACTCCATCTCAAAAAAAAAAGGTTCATGTCTGTGATTGTGCATGCATATGTTTGTGTGAACCTCTCTGTGGGGTATGTGTGTGCAAAATATTGAGCGTGTGGATGCATGTGAGGGATCTGTGAGTACATGCTGGTGTATACATCTGCGTTTTGCATATGCATTTTTTTTTGAGACAGAGTTTTACTCTTTTTTTTTTTTGACACGGAGTTTCGCTCTTGTTACCCAGGCTGGAGTGCAATGGTGCGATCTCGGCTCACCGCAACCTCCGCCTCCTGGGTTCAGGCAACTCTCCTGCCTCAGCCTCCCGAGTAGCTGGGATTACAGGCATGCGCCACCAGGCCAGGCTAATTTTGTATTTTTAGTAGAGACTGGGTTTCTCCATGGTTGGTCAGACTGGTCTCGAACTCCCGACCTCAGGTGATCCATCTGCCTTGGCCTCCCAAAGTGTTGGGATTCCAGGTATGAGCCACTGCACTGGCTTTTTCTTTTTTTTTTTTGAGACAGAGTCTTGCTCTGGTTACCCAGGCTGGGGTGCAATGGCGCGATCTCGGCTCACCGCAACCTCCGCCTCCTGGGTTCAGGCAGTTCTCCTGCCTCAGCCTCCTGAGCTGGGATTACAGGCACGCACCACCATGCCCAGCTAATTTTTTTTTGTATTTTTAGTAGAGACGGGGTTTCACCTTGTTGACCAGGATGGTCTCGATCTCTTGACCTCGTGATCCACCCTCCTCGGCCTCCCAAAGTGCTGGGATTACAGGCTTGAGCCACCTCGCCCGGCCCGGCTTTTTCTTTTTTTGGAGCCAGAGTCTCACTCTGTTTCCCAGGCTGGAGGGCAGTGGTGCGATCTTGGCTCACTGCACCATCGACCTTCTGGGTTCAAGCAATTCTCCTGCCTCAGCCTTCAGAGTACCTAGGACTACAGGCGCATGCCACCACACCTGGCTAATTTTTTATATTTTTGGTAGAGACAGGTTTTGCCATGTTGCCCAGGCTGGTCTTGAACTCCTGACCTCAGGTGATCCACTCGCCTTGGTCTCCCAAAGTACTGGGGTTACAGGCATGAGCCACCACACCCAGCTGGCATTTAAATTTTTAATATGTATGTAGCGTCTACAATGTACAAGGCACGATTCTATGTGCATCGTATGTATTAACTCTCAAATCTCACAATAACCCTGAGGTAGGTATTATCCCATTCTACAGAAGAAGAAACTGAGTCGTGGAGAGAGAGGTTGAGTCACTGGCCGAGGCACATAGCCGGTCACAGTGGCCTCCGCGTGACGGCTGATCTCTGTAGGCGAGGCTTTGTCCACATGCATGGGTAGAAGGTCTGGCCTGAAAAGAGGAACTGACAGCAAGGCTAAGCCAGTGTCCACCCCTGGGCGCAGAAAGTCACCTCCTGCTCTCCCTCCACTGTCCATAGAGGTAGCTCAGACAGGGTGGGGGTCACAGCAGAACTAAGGGGGAAGGAGGTGTTCCTGGGCAGCAAGATCAGGTGGTGAAGGGATGCATCAGAGGATGGCAGTTAGAGAGGGGATTAGAGGGAAACCGCAGGCAGACAGTGACAAGAGGGGCTGCTGACACACGGCAAAGAGATGGCCCGGCTGGGCGCAGTGGCTCACGCCTGTAATCCCAGCGCTTTGGGAGGCCAAGGTGGGCAGATCACTTGAGATCAGGAGTTCAAGACCAGCTTGGCTAACATATTGAAACCCTATCTCTACTAAAAATATAAAAATTAGCCGGGCATGATGGCAGGTACCTGTAATCCCAGCTACTCAGGAGGCTGAAGCAGGAAAATTGCCTGAATCTGGGAGGTGGAGGTTGCAGTGAGCCGAGAACTGCCCTTGACCCTGGACAACAGAGCCAGAGACTCCGTGTCAAAAAAAAAAAGAGAGAGAGAGAGAGATGGCTGATAGTTAAAGAGGAATAGGAGGTTAGGGGACATATAAGGGTAAAGGCAGGAGGCAAGAGGACTGGCAGGGGGCTGCCCCTGTGCCACCAAGAGTAATGGATGAGCATGGAGGGAAAGGGAGGAGGGGGGGATTCCAGGGTCCCAGCCCACCCCAGTTGCCTTCTGGTTCCAACCTAGCATGCCAGTCAGAAGCTGATGAAGGCACCCCAAGCCCCTCACCAGAGCAAAAGACGACTCACTGGAACCTGGTGCAGAGCAGGAT